>NC_057716.1:114689714-114703527 GCF_004010195.1 Chiloscyllium plagiosum
GTTCAACCACCTGGCCAGGCCCCTTCCTCCAAACCAGGTCCTTTCTGGCCCCTTCCCAAGTTGGACTATTTACTCTCTGCTCTACTGAAACCTTCTGCGTGCTCCCTACAAATTCTGCTCCATCTAGACCTTTAACAATAAGTGAATCCGAGTCATTTTTGGAAAAATTAAAATCTCCTATCATCACCACCTTGCTGCTCCTACATCTTTCCATAATCTGGTTACATATTGTCCCTCTGTCTCATGCTCATGGTTGGGAGGACTGTAGTACAGAATCGGAAGCTTCATGGGTCTGGAGAAACTAAGTCAGTTATGGACGTTTGTTTAGGCTGGAGAGCTTTACACAAGGGGGCATTAGCACTATTGCCTCACAGCACTTGGGTCCAAGGTTTGATTCCGGCCTCGGGCGACTGCCTGTGTGGAGTTTGCACATTCTCCCCGTGTCTGCGTGGGTTTCCTCCAGGTGCTCCGGTTTTCTCCTACAGTCCAAAGATGTGCAGGTAAGATGAATTGGTCATGCTAAATTGACCATAGTGTCAGGTGCATTAGTCAGAGGGAGATGGGTCTTGGGTGGGTTACTCTTTGGAGGGTTGGTATGGACTTGTTGGGCCAAAGGGACTGTTTCCACACAGTAGGGAATCTAATCTAAACAAACCTCATAGAGAGACTTGTAGAAATTTGGACATTAGTGACAGCATGGGTTTCAGATACTGACATATATTGGAGGATCACAAATAGGCCTGACAAATGGAGAGTGAAATAGGGACTGGAGAAGTTTGCAGTTCGGGAATGGAAGACATTACAGATGTAGGGAGGGTTATGGAGGGTGGTGGAGGTTAGAGATAGGAAGGCTGCAGAGACTGCAAGGGATCACACTGAGAGGGAGGTTTCTAAGAATAGGGGAAAGTAACAGATATAGAGACAGTACAGTGCCTGAAGAGGTTTCAGCAATCAGGTGATTTGAAGGTGCAAGGAAATGTTACAAAGAAAGGGATGGTTATAGTGATCATAATAATTTACAAAGAGACAGAGGTCTTTCAACACTGTAGGATGGTATGTAACAGAAATAGGAAGGGTTTAGCAACCGAAGGAAGTTACAAAGATCGGGAGGGTTGAAGGTATTGGAGCAGGTTTGACATATATGGAATATTCTAGGCTTTGTAGAAGGAGGTTACAGTGATAGGGAGCCCTGCCAGAGCTTGAAAAGTTTACACAGATAAGGAGGGTTGTGGGGACTGAAGAAGGTTTTGGAGATAGGGAGTTTATAGAGAAACAGCGAAAGAGGAACAGGTAATAATGAAGCCTGTGATTGTTCTTTTCTGCGTTTCTTCAACACATGAGCCTACCCCACCATTCAATATGATCATGACCGATCATCTAACTCAGTACAATGTTCCTGCCTTCACTTCATATTCTGATATTGTAATGACTGGTGGCACTTTGTGATACAGAGGACTGCAGTAACTGGAAAGTATTTAACAGAGATAGGGAGGACTGTGGAGGCTGTAACAGGTGTCAGACTGAGGAAGGATTTTACAGAGAAACAGAGGTATGTCGGAATGTAACGCGGTTACAGTCACAGGGCGAATTATGGGAGCTCATGTAGCTAATGGAAATAAATTGTGTCATCATGTCTGGAGGAGGTTAAAGGTGTAAAGGTTTGTACTGATTGAAGGAGATTACATGCAAAGGGAGGGGAGTAGGGATCGGCGAAGTTTGCAGTGATTGAGTGTGATTTAGAGACAGGAGGAGTTGAAAGTCACCTTTGGACTGCAGGGACTAAATTATGTGATAAGGAGAGTAACTCTGGATGGTGTCCAGAGACAATGAAGATTCTAATAGCTGGTGGGGGTTATAAAGGTAGGGAGGTTTTTTTGTAGAGATAGGGGAAGGTGTCATAGATAGTGAGGTTCGTAAGAGCATGACATGGTTGCATACGTAAGAAGGATTTTTTTCCCAGCCTGGAAAGGATTGCATTGACAGAGCTGGCTCAAGGGGCTAATAATTCTTTTTCACAGATAAGGAGTGCTATAGTGTCTGAAGAAAATTACACAGATAGGGACAGATATAGGATTAAAGGCAAATACAGAAACATAGAGGGTTGTATTGGTAGGAGGAGTCAACTGGGATAGGCAGGACTGTAGGGGTTTACAGAGATAGGGATGGTACTATCTACTGGAGAAGGCTGCACTGATTCGGATTGGAGAAGCTGACGGGGATAGAGAGTTTTCTGTAGACCAGTGGAAATTACAAACAAGATGGTGATAATGAAGCCTGGGATCTTTCTCTTCTGTGTTCTTTGCCCAGTACTGTAACATGTTGTGTCCTCAGTCATTGAATGTAGAAACCCTCTACCTCATCCCTCTCCTGTTTATTGTGAGTGATCTTACCGTGCTGCAGGACTGAGTAAAGGATCCAGACCTCTCTCTCCATCTGACATAAAGGAGGCTGGAAGAACACAGTAAACCAGGCAGCCTGGCTTGTTGTGTTCTCCCAGCCTCCTGTTTGTCTGCTTTGGATTCCAGCATCTGCAGATTCTTTTGTCTCTCTCCATCCCTCTGGCTGACAAACTGCCTTCACAGAGGCAATAGACGAGACAAGAGTTGGGAATTCTGTTGAGTCAGGAAGTCCTTGACAGCAATAAGGAGGGCTCTGGAGGCTACACATGATTAAAAAGATAGAACAAAGAACAAATAAAATTAGAGCACAGGAACAGGCCCTTCGGCACTTCAAGCCTGTGCCGATCCAGATCTTCGAACTTGCACGTATTTTCTACGGCTCTGTACCCCTTTGCTTCCAACCCATTTATATATCTGTCAACTACATCTTAAATTATGCTTATCGTGCCCACCTCTACCACCTCCGCTGGCAAAATGTTCCAGGTACCCACCACCCTCTGCACAGTGACCTTTCCACACACATTTCCCCTCTGACTTTGAACTCGTGACCCCTTGTAATTGAGTCCCCCACTCCGGGACAAAGCTTCTTGCTATCCACCCTGTCTATCCCTCTCTATCAGGTACCCGCTCAACCTCCATTTTTCTTGTGAAAATAATCCTCTTCTACTCAACCTCTCCTCATAGGTAGCACCCTCCATACCAGGCAACATCCTAGTGAACCTTGTCTGCACCCTCCCCAAACCATCCATGTGGCAACCAGACATGTACACAGTATTCCAAATGTGGCCGAAACAAAGTCTTATACAACTGTAACATGACGTGCCAACTCTTTATTCAATACCCCATCCAATGAAGGAAAGTATGTCGCATGCCTTCTTGACCACTCTATTGACCTGCATTGCCATCTTCAGGAAACGATGGACCTGAAACACCCAGATCTCTCTCTCTACATCAGTCTTCCTCAGGAATTTTCCATTTAGTGTATCGTTTGCTCTTGAATTGTATCTTTCAAAATGCATTACATCACATTTATCAGAATCGAATTCCATCTGCCATTTCTCCACCCAACTCTCCAATCTAACTATATTCTGCTGTAATCTCTGACAGTCCCCTTCTGTATTTGCGACTCCACCAATCTTAGTGTCATCTGCAAACTTGTTAATCACACCATTGATATCTTCCTCCAGATCATTCAGTACAGATCCTTGTGAAACACCACCAGTCACAATTCTCCTCTTTGAGAAACTCCCTTCCACTGTTACTTTCTGTCTCCTGTTGCCCAGCCAGTCCTACATCCATCGATTTGGGAACCCATGCGACTTCAACTTCTCCATCAGCCTACAATATCAAATGCCTTAAAAAGGGATGGATTCAGATACTGGAGAAGGCTGCAGAGACAGGAATGGTTTTTGCGATTGAATGAAGTTAGTAATACTGCAGACACTGGGTGAGGTGAGTAGCAGTTGTTCAGACTGAAGGAAGTTCAGATAGAGACAGCTGTAGGGGCTGAAGTTGGACACAGCAATCAAGAAGGTATCACTGTTACATGGATGGTTTTCCCTTGCCTGAGGTTTGCTGACCCTCAGATTAAATCATCACCAGTTGCTTCTCTCTTAAATGAGGAAGAAGCACCTGTGGTCTGGTAAGACTATGGCACCATGACATACTAGTCAGCATGGTGTCACATTATCTACTCTGGATAGGCTGTGCATAATTTTGAAAACTTCTTTCAAATCTTCTGCCAGCCTTCTCCAATCTAACTTTCTGACTGAAATTTCTTACTACTGGAACCATTTATGTGAAGGCAGTTTCTCCAAACCCCACAGTATTCCTTCTGCTCCTTCACCTCCTCGGGCTACTGTCTGTATGGGGTTTGCACATTCTCCCTGTGTCTGCGTGGGTTTCCTCCTGGTCCTCCGGTTTCCTCCCGTAGTCCAAAGATGTGCAGGTCAGGTGAATTGGCCAAGCTAAATTGCCCGTAGTGTTAGGGGCATTAGGCAGAGGGACATGGGAATGGATAAGTTACTCTTCGGAGGGTCAGTGTGGACTTGTTGGACCGAAGGGCCTGTTTCCACACTGTAGGGAATCTAATCTAATCTAATCTAATCTTCTCTTCAGGTCAAACTAAATTCACCCAAGAACAGTCTCATGGTCCATCCTGGTGCCTGAGTCTCTTCATGCTGATAAACTAACTCCAGTTAAACACCAAGAAGAATGAAGCCGCGGTTTCCAACTTTCCCTGCTCCAATTTTCATTCCTGAGCTACCTTCTCGATCCCTCTCTCCTGTAACTCATTATGATTCAGCCAGTTTGTTCACAACTTGGTGCTGCATTTGATTCTGAGAGGAGCTGCTGATCTCAGACCAAGCAAAAAGAACAAAGAAAAATACGGCACAGGAACAGGTCCTTCGGCCCTCCAAGCCTGCACCGATCCAGATCTTCTAACTAAAAGTGTCGCCTATTTTCCAAGGGTCTATATCCCCCTGCCCCCTGCCCATTCATGTGTCTGTCTAGATACATCTTAAATGACACTATCATGCCTAACTCTACCATCTCTGCTGGCAATGTGTTCCAGGAACCCACCACCCTCTGTGTAAAGAACTTTCCACGCATATTTCATTTAAAGGTTTTCACTCTCCCCTTGAACTTGTGACCCCTAGGAATTGAATCCCCTACTCTGGGAAAAAGTGTCTTGCTATCTACCCAGTCCATACTTTTCATGATTTTGTAGACCTCAACCAGGTGCCCCCTCAACTTTTGCCTTTCTAATGAAAATAATCCTAATCTACTCAACCTCTCTTTATAGCCAGCGCCCTCCAGACCGGGCAACATACCAATCAATCTCCTCTGTACCCTCTCCAAAGCACATCCTTCTGATAATGTGGCAAACAGAACTGTACGCAGTACTCCCAATGTGACTGAAGCAATGGCTTCTACAGCTGTAACATGACCTGCCAACTCTTGTACTCAATACCGTGTCTAGAAGCTTGCCATATGCCTTCTAGACCACTCCATTGACCTGCATTGCCACCTTCAGGGTACAATGAACCTGAACACCCAGATCTCTCTGTAAATCAATTTTCCCCAGGACTTTTCCATTTGCTCTATAGTTCCTTGAACTGCATCTTCCAAAATACATCACCTTACATTTTTCCAGATTGAACTCCATCTGCCATTTCTCTGCTCAGTTCTCCAATCTATCTACATTCTGCTGCCATCTCTGACAGTTCCATTCACAATCTGCTACGCCACCAAAAGTAGTGTCATCTGCAAACTTGCTATTCAGACCATCTACAGCTTCCTCCAGACTATTTATGGATATCACAAACAACAGTGTCTCTCAACGGAGCCTTGTGGAAAACCACTTCTCACAGTTCTCCATTTTGAGAAATACCCTTCAACTATCCATCTCCTAGCAGACCCTGGACCCATGTGACTTCACTTTCTCCATCAGCCTACCGTGGGGAACCTTATCAAACTCCTTACTGCAGTCCATGTCTTTGACATCTACAGTCGCATCAATCAAATTTGTCACTTCCACAAAGAATTCTTTTCAACCGGTAAGACATGACCTTTCCTGCATAAAACCATGTTGCCTATCATTGATAAACCTATTTTCTTTCAAATGTAAATAGATACCATCCCTTAGTAACTTCTCCAGGAGCTTCCCTACCACTGATGTCAGGCTCACTGGTCTGTAATTACCTGGATTATCCTTGTTACCCTTCTTAAAAATGGGGACATTACCAACTCTCCAGTCCTCAGTACCTCACCCGTGTTCAAGGACGTTGCAAAGATGCTTAGTTAATGCTTAGCTATTTCCTCATTCACTTCCCTCAGTAACATGGAATAGACCCCATCCAGTCCTGGGGTCTTGTCCACCTTAATGCCTTCCTCCCTCCTTATGCTGACTTGACCTCGAGTAATCAAACTTCTATCCCTCGTCTCAATGTCCGTCATGTCCCTGTCCTCGGTGAATGCTGATGCAAAGTACTCATTAAGAATCTTACTGATTTTCTCCCACTCCACGCATATCTTTCCTGCTTTGTCCGTGAGCGATCCAACCCTTTCTCTAGTTATCCTCTTGCTCCTTATATAGGAATAAAAAGCTTTAGGATTTCCCTTAACCAGATGTAGGGGAAGCTGCAGATAATGGGGGTGGCAGAGGCAGGGTGATGAAGTGGGGATAGGTGAAGGCAGGTCAAAGGTACAACCTAATTGGTCAATGGGAGGACTGAATCCGGTTGGTGGCAGGGAGCAGTGGAAGGGATGGGGAGGGCTGGGAAGGTAGTCGGGCGATGGGAAGGAAGGCTTTTTAAATTGGAGAACTCAGTTGTGAGTCCATCATGCTCTCGGCTGCCCAGGCGGAAGATGAGATGATCATTATAGTTACAGAATCCCTCCAGTATGGGAACAGACCCTTTGGCCCAACAAGTCCACACCAACACTCCGATGAGGATCTCACACAAACCTATTCCCCTCCCTTATTACTTGACATTTACCCCTGACTAATGCTCCATACCTCACATCCCTGAACAATATGGGCAATTTAGCATGGCCAATTCATCCAATCTGCACATCTTTGGATTGTGGGAGGAAACCAAAGCACTTGGAGGATGGTCATGTTGGAAAGGGAGTGATTGGGGGAATTGAAATGGGCGATGCCTTGGAGGATGGAGATTTTGGAAAGGGAGTGGTGAGGGGAATTGAAATGGGCAGTGACTGGGAGATCTGGTCGGCCCCTGCGGACCCGGCTGCGATGCTCGTGAGCCTAAGTTTACATTCGGTCTCTCCGATGTAGAGAAGGTGACAGTGGGAAAACCTGATGCAGCAAGCTCGGTTGGAAGAGAGGCAGGTGAAGGAGCTGAGTGGGAGTGGGGAGAGTGAGGAGCTGAGTGGGAGTATGGAGAGCGAGGAGCTGAGTGGGAGCAGGGAGAGTGAGGAGCTGAGTGGGAGCGGGGAGATTGAGGAGCTGAGTGGGAGCGGGGAGAATGAGGAGCTGTGTGGGAGCAGGGAGAGTGAGGAGCTGTGTGGGAGCGGGGAGAGTGAGGAGCTGAGTGGGAGCAGGGTGAGGGAGGAACTGACTGGGAGCGGGGAGAGCTCACCAGGGGATGGCAGCAGTAGCCAGGTTCATGGCACCGTGGCTGGCTCTGCTGTAAAGAAGGGCAGGAAAAAATGTGGAAGGGCTTTAGTCAGAGGGTGTTCAATTGTAGAGGAGTAGGTATTGCAAATCTGTGGTTGAAAACGAGACTCCCGAATGGTGTGTTGCCTCCCATGTGCACAGGTCAGGGCTGTCTCAGATCGGTTGCAGAAGATTCTCAAGGGGGAGGGTGAACAGCCGGTTGTCGTGGTATATAAAGGCACAAACAATATAGGTAAAGAAAATGGGATGAGGGCCTACAAACAGAATTCAGGGAGTCTGGAGCCAAGTTAAAAATTCGGACCTCTGAGGTAATAATCTCAGGATTGCTAATAGAGTCATGTGCTCGTCAGAGGGATATAATAAACAGGATGAATGAGTGGCTTGACAGATTGTGCAAGAGGGAGGGGTTTAGATTTTTGGGACTTTGGGACCGGTTCTGGGGGACGTGGGACTATTACAAATTGGACGGACTCCACCTGGGCTGGACTGGAACCAATGTCCTTGAGGGTCCTTTTGCAAACGCTGTTGGGGAGGGTTTAAACTGACAATGAGGAGGTAGTAACTAAAGCCTGTAATAAACTAGATAATGAAGTCAGCATGACGAAGGGGAAGAGGAGGCAGGTAGGAGATGATGAACACAAAGGGGCTGGTGGTCTGAGGTGCATTTGTTTTAATGCAAGAAGTGTCATAGATAAGGCAGATGAATTTAGGGCTTGGATTAGTAGCTGGGAGTATGACACTATTGGTATCACTGAGACTTGGTTAATGGAAGGGCATGATTGGCAGTGAAATATCCCAGGATATCGATGCTTCAGGCAGGATAGAGAGGGAGGTAAAATGGGTGAAGAAGTTGCATTCCTGGTCAGAGAGAATGTCACAGCTGGGCTGAAGGAGGATACTATGGAAGACTCGAGCAGTGAGGCGATATGGGCAGGGCTCAGAGACAGGAAGGGTGCAGTAACAATGTTCGGGCTGTACTACAGGCCTCCCAACAGCAAGTGGGAGGTAGAGGTCCAAATATGCAAAAGGATCATGGGAAGATGGAGGATCAACAGGGTAGTGGTGATGGGAGATTTTAATTTTCCCAACATTGACTGGGATTCACTTCATGTTAGAGCTTGGAGCAGAATTTGTAAGGAGCATCCAAGAGGTTTTTTTAGAGCAGTATGTAAATAGTACAACTTGGAAGGGGTTCATTCAGAGCATAAATGAACGTGTTTGTGATCCCTGGACATCAATCCTCTCAATCCCGGTACATTTGTGCAGGAGTTCCTTAGGATAGCTTCCTCACTGAACCAAACATCTTCAGCTGCTTCATCAATGTCTTTCTCCATCATAAGATCAGAAGTGGGGATATTCACTGAAGATTACACAATGTCCAAAACAATTTGTTAGCCCTCAGCTCCTGTGGCCATGTGTAGCAAGGGCTGGACAACATTTCAGCTTGTGCTGTTAAAGTGTCTGTAACATTCATGCAACAGGACTGTCGGGCACTGCCCATTTCCACAGTGAAGAGGAAGAACCAGCACCTCAAGCTGGTTTCACAGAAAAATAATAACATTGAAACTATTGGAGAAGAAGAGGCCCAGAAAAAGTCATCTGTACTGCACATCGAGCTGTTAAACAGGAACCAGCGATCACACAATCAGCTCATTGAGCCTCTTCCATGGGACCAGGACAACTCGCCTTTTGAGGAGAAAGTGAGAACTTCTGCCCGAAACGTTGATTTTCCTGTACCTCTCACCTGCTGTGCTTTTACAATCAGCTCATTGAGCCTCTTCCATGGGACCAGGACAACTCACCTCTTCAGGAGAAACTGAGGACTTATTCCTAATACGTTGGTTCTCCTGCACTTCGGACCTGCCTGACCTGCTGTGTTTTTCCAGCACCACACTCTCGATCTCCAAATCACTGCTTGCGTCCCTGACACAGCAACAACAAGAGGCCATTCAGCCCCTCAAGCCTCTGATAGGAGGATATCATTGATGCTCCAACATGACAAACCAATGAAGCAGAGACTGCACAGACAGACTTCTCCATGTTGTCCCTCCTGGCTCCATTGATAATGGTACACATGTGTTACTTCACCAAGATTTGCTTAGGGTGAGGAGGGAAAGGGGATGGTTTGTGCCAAATCTCAAGGATGCAGCTTCTATCTCCGAGAAGACAGACTGGCATTCTCGATGGAGGTCAGAAGCTGGTGGGAATGGCTAACTCTTTCAGGAGTAAGGCATCGTGGCTGCTGACAGATTTGTGAACAAAGTGAGTTTCAGTGCAGGGTCACACAGCAGCACACACTGAGGTGGTGAGAGTTCATTCAACCAACATGGGAGCTTCGCAGAGAAAAACTATTGGGAAACATGTATCATGGAGAAAATTAATATGCAATTTTTTACGCTGTCAGTATCATTATTTTCGACACAATGAATGTTAGCCCATTACCCTCCGGTTTCAATGCGATCACCTCTTATTGCCTCCCAACACGAGAGATTAACCACTCGTTTCCTTCACACTCTTCTCATGGTACCATCTTCCCAGGGATTATTCTGGTGGGCCTCCGTAACACTGTCTATGTGGTTAGGAAATCATTCCTCATAAAGGAGAGAAAATCTGTACACAGTGCCCCAAATATTGTCTTACCAACACTCGACAACAGCAGGAAGCTGTCTTTACTCCTACAATGAACATTCTGCGATGAAGGAAAACATACTATTAACAGATTGCTTGCTGCCCCATATGAATCCCTAGTGACTCATGACCAAGGGCATTCAGATCCTTTTCACCAACAGCACTTCCCAACCACCCACATTCTCATCAATATAAAATCAGAAGGATGGTATTTGTTGCCTACACCCAAATCATTCCTTTGCCTTGTGAATCCCGATGCTCCAAGCACTGATTCAGATGATACCCCATGAGTGATGACTTTCAGTCCAGAGCAGAACCCAACTCTCTGTATTCTCTCCATGAACCAATTCTCAATAGTTACAAAGTCAAAGGAGTGTATGGTTACTTTAAAAGAGAAGGTGTGTTTCTAATTGTGACAGCCCATGTGTCTGTGAGTGCAGAGATTGCTGAAAATTGAGAAAATGTAACCGTTAGCTTGGGGGTTGTGTTTTGATGTTAAGTCAATCAGATTTGAATTTAACCAATGAAAATAAATTATGCCCAGGATACCAAAAACCAATTGAATTTGAATTTAATAGTATTGACAACATCTGACCAAATGACACTTGGACATTTAAAAGCAAGTGAATTTTGAAAATTAGTCAGAGCACATGTCATCTGAAGGGGCTCTTCACCCTCTCAAAGAAATCTCTCAGAAGGCACTATCTATCAAACATACCTTTTCCAGTGAAAACAGGAAAAAGTGTAAGAAGACAGCCCAGGGAGATGACGGCAGATTTGGAAGGATAGAAGGAAGACAGCATAAGGGTCTGTTTGGACTTTGAGAGATTAAGTTACATTAATGGGTAATAATTGTGTTATTGGACCAGCATTTTTAAAGAGTTGGAGTCAAGTAGTGGTTAGTTAAGAAAAAGTGGGCTCAGATTTGTTAATAGTTTTGTTTAGTGTTAGGAAAAAGAAATTAATTTTCTCCCTCAGCCTTTTTTTCAACCTGATTACGAGGTGAGGCGAGCTTTCCTGGGATGTTGGTTTTAATTAGCAGAGGGGCTAGACCTCTGCATTAAAACAGGTTGGTGTCAGGAGTGGGGAGTTATCTTTGATAAACCGAGTTCAAACCTCCTGGGATCGAGGAGGATGATCAAAGGAGTCAGAGGTGTGGACCACATGGGCAGACGGACTGTTGTTCCTGTTGCCACTGCACTGTTTACCCTGCTGCCCCATTGAGGGGCCATGCCTATCCAAGACAGAGGTGTCTCCCTCCAACACTGGGCTGGGAAACTGGACTGTTGCTTGCCCCATGGCAGGAGGCTGGTGTTTCTGGCGTCTGCTGCCAGAGAAGGGCCGGTTATTCCCATTTCCTCCTCCCGCTGCTGCTGTTTGTGGAGCCCTTTCTGCACTGCCATGATACGCTGCCACTCGGTGACCAGGTGACACTTGTGGCACTGGAAGTACTGCCAGCTACACACCCGCTGCTCCTTCAGCCAGACATCGAAACCATGGTTCCTGCATCGTCTTTCTTAAACAGACAGTGCAGTCTTTCGACTTTGTAAATCCATCCGTGTAATATATTCTCCTCTTACCCCTGGGCTCTAACCTTCTTCACTCACCAGTGTGCAAGCGTTACAAAATTCATCTAAACATTGAAATACTCCAGTCCCACTGTTCTCATTAGACAATGTCACAAACAACATCCTCCACAAACCCCAGCGCATTTATTAAAGATAATTTCTGAATGTCGGCTGGCTCTGCAAAATCATATCATAATTCTCCAATTATCCAGTTACCTCCTTCCTCACAAAACGTGCAGATATCTTTAACCAACTGGCATCAAATTACTAACTGTTTGGTTAATAATTCCCTCTGCATCATGTTTTAAATATTTGCAGCCATAGCACCGACTCACCACTGTCTTGGATCTTTCCCAGAATCCAAAGGGCTTTGAAGAACTTTAACTTCCCTCATTAGTCATAGAAATGCTGCATACAATTAAGGAATTTAAAGGATGAAAAGAGGCTATTGACCCAAAAGAGCTGTCCAGCATGCTCAGTCTGCAGCCCCATCTCTACAGTGTTCTAAATTCATCAGTCATTTGGTGCAGCAACTTACCACACTTCAATCCAATCAGTTTTTCAAGTAATTGCTCTTTAATAATTCAAATTTCCTGCACTTCCTCATCTTCACTAGTCACCCTGTTCCCTAATATTTCTGAAAGATTTTCTGTTCCTTCCTCTGTGGAGACAGAACCAACGTAGTCACCTCAGGGGACAGGGATCATCTATGTCACCTCATAGGTACCTCAGAGGATGGCACTATGGCACATGGTGGATATGACAACCATTCTTGCATGGAAAGTTCCAGAATCAAACCAGTTCGCTTCATGGTCCTCTCCCTGGTGTGAGACCACGGGTCATGCTGAAGCAGGTGACACAACTCTGTGACCTCCATATTGTCTAATCAAACTGGCTTCACACATTGCAACTGGAATAGGTACAACATTGGAAAATATTCCTGGAAATCCCAGAGAGGAGATTGTAGTGCCTTGCTCCTCACTGTTTACAGAGCTTCCCTTCTATACAGTCTCTGCTCCATTTGTTAGCTGTGTTGAAGACCCCGATACACTGTGAATGCCCTGCCCACACCTTGTTCAGAGTGGGCTCACCAGACCCTCAGCTCTCCCTCAATGAATGCAGCAGCTGGTACACAAACCTGAGGAAACCATTTACAGAACCTTCACTGTTGTTCCAGTGACAGGAGCAGGTCAAATCCATGTATACATGGCACAACCACTCTGTGTTGAAAATGCCTTCGTTCTCAGATTCTTGTCAGTTACTGATGAACTGTTACATCTCTGCACAGCCCCAGTGTCCTGAAATATTTGCAGTTCCACCCGCCATAGAGTTAGTTGACAATCGCACCATTTTCTGTACCTCAGTCATGATGACAAGCAACACCACTATTGCATGGGATTTGATTAGAGAAGACGGGGAGGCGATGGTCCAGCTTGTGGTCTATTAATCGAGGGATCCAGGTAATAACCGAGACCCCGGATTTGATCCCACCACGGTAAATGGTGGAAATTGAATTCAATAAAACACCTGGAATTATGAATGAAATGAAACTATGAAACATCGTTTGTTGTCAGGAAAACCCACCTGGCTCCCTAATGTCCTTCAGGAAAGGAAGTTTACCACCTTCACCTGGTCTGGCCTACATGTGACTCCAGACTCTCAGCAATAGGGTTGTCTCTCAGCTGCCCTTTGAAATGGCCAAGTCAGCCACTCAGCTGTATCAATCACTACAAGTTGGTCAAGAAGGCAGCTCAGCAGCATCTTCTCAAGGGCAATTGGCAGGGGAAATAAATGCTGCCTCAGTCTGTGATACCTATGTCCCATTAGTGAATATAAGGAGATGAGCACACTCTGGGAAGAGAGGCAGAGGGGACATAACTCAGTTTAAACAGCGACTTGGAATGATTTTCAAGTGTATGGGAAATGGCAGAAAATAAATGAGATTCATGGTGCATTTTATTTCCATCCCAGCCAATCAGCAATCCCTTTGTTTGCTTCTTATTCTCTCCCTCTCTCTCTTTCTCCTTCTGTTCAACTCACTCCTTCTCCTCTTCATAACAAACAATTCTGTCACT
>NC_057716.1:114703619-114706470 GCF_004010195.1 Chiloscyllium plagiosum
TTTTTTTTGGTTTCAAAATGGCAGCATCTTCCATTGTTTGATTTAACTCCTAATTTCTTTGATTTCATGGGAATGTCGACATCACTGGGAAGGACAGCATTTGATGACCATCACTAATTGACCTTGACTGTGAGGTCATTCCACAAGGCAGAATAGAGCCAAGCACAATGTTTTGGGTCTGAAGTCACACATAACCCAAACCAGATAAGAATGTTCGATTTCTTTTCCAAACGACATCAGCGAAACAGTTCGGTTTTTAGACAAAATCCTGAGGGACTTAAGGATATTATCAATGAAATTTACTTTTGTTCCAATTCTTGTGATTTGAATTTAAGGGCTGTTATCAGTTGTTGTCGGATATGAATCAGTGTCTTCAGATAATTAGCTTGTGGCTCTGAATCAACCTTCCAGTGACATTAATACTCTGGCACAGTGTATTGGAATTACTTTAGTGACAAAAACAAGTTTGTGATCAAAATATTTGCAACTAAAAGCGTGACGAGAAGAGAGTTGCAATAGTAAAATCTGAATTTTGTCAAGGCTTAGAGAATTGGTGATTCAGCAAATGTACTGAAATATGGGTGGAGTCTGGTGATATTATGGAGCCGGCAATGAACAGGTTTGAAGATGGACACAATACCAAGACACAAATTGGTTCAGGGCAAAAAGGGGCCTCGACATTGTGAGCAGTCTCAGTATCAGATGCTTGTGAGGGAGGGGTCTGAAATTTGTGGATAATGAATGGAGTGTTTAATTGAAACTGAAGATAATAGTTTCTGTCCTTGTCAAACATAGACAACAGAAATAGCAATGGAGTTCAACATGGTTTAGGGAATGAATGAATGGAGATAGACATAAAGAGACTTCTCAGAAGCACCAACAATAGCGAGGATGGGATAGTAACCTGCCTGAATAATCAGCAGTACACCTTCTATCCGAAAAGATAATAAAGACCAGGAAAGAAAATTAAGAGCCAAGGATAAACTCCTGTCCATTGTTCGAACATTCCAGTCCATTGTCCTCAGATTCTGATCTCTCTTTTCCCTGTCTCTGCAGCTGCCATTAGTGGTGGATGTGATGCAGTTGCAGAAACAATGGGATAATGCATTGAAAGAAACCCTTACTAATAGGAGAGGGAAAGCCTCCAGTTACACAATTAGATTCCATGGAGATTGACACTAATCACAGTCACTGAATAAACATTTCCAGTTAACTCCTTTTCAATACAGCACTTCCATTTCACAATCATAACTGGACTGGACTGGATGTTGGCATCGCTGGCTATTGGTCTTATCTCCCAATACCAACTGTTCTTGTGAAGTCAGTGGGGAGGAAGAATGACGGACGTTTCCTTTTTGCTCATGACTCTGTCATGTTGTTCATGTACAATGCTACATCCAACAGCCTCCCTCAAAAAAAGCAGTCAAGAGATTGTTACTGTGCTGATCATGCGATCAATCGCCAACCAACAGATTGTCACTGGACATAATTACCCTGAGCATAGGCAAGAAATATGGATTTGCCTGAATGTTTCTTTCACTGATTTAGTAACGCAACTTTGTAACTTCACTCCAAAACAAGCTTCAATTTTTTTTTAATAAAGTTTATTGCAGCATGGTGGCTCAGTGGTTAGCACTGGTGCTCACAGGTCCAGTGACATGGGTTCGATTCCAGCCTCAGCTGACTGTCTGTGCGGAGTTTGCACATTCTCTCAGTGTCTGCTTGAGTTTCCTCTGGGTGCTCCAGTTTCCTCCCACAATCTAAAGGTGTGTAGGTTCAGTTCATTGGGCATGCTAAATTACCCATCGTGTTCAGGAATATGTAGGTTAGGTGCATTAGTTTGATGTAAATGTACAGTATTAGTTTTGGGTAATGGGCCTGGGTGAGGGTTGGTGTGGACTTGTTGGGCTGAAGGGCCTGTTTCCACACTGTACAGATTCTATGAACTTCTTCTTGCAGTTTATTTGTTTTAAAGCAGCAACATTTACATTTTTTGACTTCAGACCAAAGCCAAGTGTGGCATGTACAACCAATTTGTTTATTAAAACCTTGTTTATTAAAGAGCCAGGGATGGAATGAATTTGACATTGGCTCAGAGATACAGAGGAATTGGGGCTTTGGCTGTGGAGATTGGGGTGGAATATAATGATATCCTCCAGTCACCAGTATTCAAACATTACTCTTTCTGGCATATAGAATGAAATATAATACAGAGAAAGAAGACAGATTACATTTGGGAGATGGACTGTCAATCAACAATCTGAACAGAATGGGAGAGTTGTAAATGTGAGGGAGGGAACATATTTTTTGTACACACTGTCTAATCACAGAGTAACAGGTTGATAAGATTGTTCATATCTACGCAGGGTATTCAGAATTTAAACATGCACAGACAACAAAATGTGCAAGGGTACAGAGAGATTCCAGGATAATAACAGTAGATGTTAGCGAGTTTTGAGAAGATTTGTAGCTCAGGTTGAGGTTCTGGATGTAAGTTTGCTGGCTGAGCTGTTAGGTTCATTTTCAGACGTTTCGTCACCATACTGGGTAACATCTTCAGTGAGCCTCTGGATGAAGCTCCAACAGTAGAAGTATTTCTCAATCTGTGCCGGTGCAGAGATGGTGAGCTGAATGACCAATGTGCTTTGCCACAATTTTCTCTGATATGTATTAAAAGCTTTCAGAGTCTGAGGAGACAAACATGTTCAATGAAGGCCATAGAGTGTGGCATCATCAATAATCTATTCCTGTTGTTTCATGCAGTGCAGCTGCCTGCAAAATGCCTTTTCAAATAAAACCGATTTCCTGAGATTCGCATATTGAGATGGATTTTAGCACAACGTTTTTTTTT
>NC_057716.1:114706495-114710206 GCF_004010195.1 Chiloscyllium plagiosum
TGAGGTTACATCTGAATAGAGAAACAGAGCAAACATATCTGATATAATGCTGTTGTGAAAAACTTATATTGGAGTCAAGACGTTAACTCGGTTTCTGTCTATTCAGATGCTGCCAGACCTACTGAGTTTCTCTCAAGCAGTTTAATTTTTGTGTCTTCTTTCTGAACTGTGACAAATTGTCTGATGTGAACAGGAACAGCAAAGCTACCATGTCAGAGGACTCTCAAGTATTTGGTGATGGACAGTAAATGAGAAATCATGACGTTTCCTTATTAAACGTCCCTATATCAATAATCAGTTGCATTTTTATAACTTGCCATGAATATGTTGACCTCAGTGGCATTGACATCGCATGATCAATCCTCTGATTGTTTGAAAACAAATGGGATTGTTACCTCAATGTCTTGTCATGTTTCTGATGTCACTGGGGTCGCACTCATACAGCAAGGTCTTCCCGTACTGAGACTCCAGAACAAACCGTGAAAACATAAAATATCTTGGTACTTTAACATATTCATTCATGGATTTTGGAAGGCACCAGCAAGGGCAGAGTTTATTTGGCATCCCCAACAGCTTTGGACAAGGTAACAGAGAGCTGCCCGCCTTGAACCTCTTCAATCCAAATGGCATTGTCATACACAAAGAGCTGTTTGGAAGGGGATTCCAAGATTTCTAACAAATGATCGTGTAGCTTTTCATTATTTAATTAACAATGAATTAATGCAGTCATGTTTTAAATTAGCTATGAACCAATATTACAGGTCACTGAGAATGTGTGAAGGAATCCTGCCAATTAATATTGATTCAGGCTAACACAATTGATTTATTATAAATATTAGTTATTAATTATATATATTACATAATTCAGGATGGAAATGCAACAAGTAACTAAAACATTTTAACAACTGTAATCGCACGGTTCTGTTTGTTTACCAGTCACTTGTGAGTTCTCATTCTGTTTCTGTAATGGTTTTGCTCGAGCACATTCATTTTTAAAAACCTCAACAGATTCCAAAGCACCATTTGCAGTTAATCCAATCCCCAATTTGGTGGAAATATCTCGTCCTCATCCCTTCTCCTCCCTTTATTTTCAACATGCTGCCCGCCACCATTCCGGTTTTCTTCTCCTTTTAGTTTTGTCTTTATTACCTCTGCTTTTCATGTTACGTTGCCAGATCAATTGCTGAGCCGATTTAACCAACTGCACAACTTTTGAGCCACCTCATGGCCATTCCTCATCACCCAATGTCCATCATGCTCCTCCTCATCTGAGTTGACTCAGTGTGACATCTCGGACCCTGAGCAAAACTGTGATCAATGGGAACCGGAGACAATTCTGCACTGGCAATGTCCTCAATTCTAAATGGGAAATCCAATCTCTCAGTGTGACATCTCGGACCCTGAGCAAAACTGTGATCAATGGGAACCGGAGACAATTCTGCACTGGCAATGTCCTCAATTCTAAATGGGAAATCCAATCTCTGCAAGCTGTCTTCCAAGTCACTTAACTAGGGACTAATTTACTGCTCCTTCACTATCATTTGTTAAAAATCTTGGAATCCTCTTACAAAAGCCCTGTGTTTCTGACTGCACCACTTGAATTGATAGGTTCAAGAAGGCAGCCCTGTTACCTTCTCCAGAGCTGTTGGGAATAGCCCTTGATAGTGCCTTCCAAAACCCATGAACAAATATGTTAAAATACCAAGATATTTTATGGTTTCACAGTTTGTTCTGAAGTCTCAGAAAGGGAAGACCTTGCTGTATGAGTGCGACACCAGTAACATCAGGAGCACAGCATGACATTGACGTAACAATTCCCTTCATTTTCAAAGTCAGAGGATTGATCGTGTGATGTCAATGCCACTGAGATCAACATTTACATCGCAAGTTATAAAAATGCAACATATCATCGATATAGGAACGTTGAAGATGGAAACTGAGTAAGTTCTCATTTACTGTCCGTCACCAAATACTTGAGAGTCCTCTGACACGGCAGCTTTGCTGTTCCTGTTCACATCAGACAATTTGTCACAGTTCAGAAAGAAGACACAAAAATTAAACTGCTGGAGAGAAACTCAGCAGGTGAAAAGACAGAAACAGAATTAATGTTTTGAGGCCAATATAACTTACTCACAACAGCTTTATGTCAGAGTCAATATGTTTACTCTGTTTCTCTATTCAGATGTAATCTCATCTGCTGCATGTCTCTACCGTTTTCTGTTTGTATTTCAGGTTTCCATTGCTTTTTCTGATGGGTCTCGAGGTTGAACTTGGTTATATTTGCCCAATATGGTCCATTACTGTTGTGCCAGTGACACTTGTGTTACACTGGAGTCTGTTTCTTCTTCATGTTCCAAAAAAACACTTTTTGCTCATATCCATCCAAATATGCAAATCTCAGGAAATCGGTTTTATTTGAAAAGGCATTTTGCGAAAGCTGCACTTCATGAAACCACAGGAATAGATTATTGATGATGCCGCACTCTATGGCCTTCATTGAACAAGTTTGTCTCGTCAGACTCCGAAAGCTTTTAAGACGTATCAAAACTAATTACAGCAAAGCACAATGGTCATTCAGCCCACCATCTCTGCACCGACACAGACTGAGTTACATATCTTCTGTTATTATCATGTAATCTCCCTGTACCCCTGCACATTTTGTTGTCTCTGCCTGTTTTACTACTGAATATCCTGTGCAGATGTGAACAATCTTATCAACCTGTTACCCTGCGATGAAAAAATGTGTCTGTAAAATCAATTGCCTGAATCAAATTTACAATTCTCCTGTTCATATTATCGATTGACATTATATCTCCCAAATGTAATCTGCCTCCTTGCTCTGCATTATATTTCATTCCATCTGTCAGAAAGAGGGATGTTTGAATACTGGTGACTGGAGGATATTATTGCACTCCCCTCCAATCTCCACAGCCAAAGCCCCATTCTGTCCCTGATCCCTTAATAAGCAATGCTTTAATAAACAAAATTATTAAATATGTCACATTTAGCTTTGATCTAAAATCAAAGAATGTAAATATTGCTGATTTAAGGCAAATAAAATGCAATAAGATATTTGCTATTTTAAAAAAAGTGCTGAAGAGCATTTTGTGGTGAAGTTACAAAGTTGCCTCTTTACATCAGTGAAAGGAACGCCCAGGCGCATAGCCAGGGTAATTATGGTGACAATCTGTTGGTTGGCGGTTGATCGAGTGATCAGCACAGTAACAACCCATTGACTGCTTTGTTTGAGGAGGGCTGTTGAATGCAGCATTGTGCATGGAAAACAAAACAGATTCATCCAGCCTGCGAAAACGAAACGTCCATCATTCTCCCTCCTCACTGACTTCACTAGAACAATTGGTAATGGGAGATAAGAACAATAGCCAGTGATATCAACATCCAGTCCAGTCCAGTTATCAATGTCTACTGAAAGTGTTGTATTGAAAAGGGGTTAACTATAAATGTTTGTTCAGTGACTGTGATTAATGTCAATCTCCATGGAATCTAATTGTGTCACTAGAGGCTTTCCCTCTCCTATTAGTAAGGGTTTCTTTCAATGCATCATCCCCTTGTTTCTGCAACTGCATCACATCCACCACTAACGGCAGCTGCAGAGACAGGGAAAGGAGAGATCAGAATCTGAGGACAATGGACTGGAATGTTCCAACAATGGACAGACTCTTAATTTTCTTTCCTGGTCTTTATTATCTT
>NC_057716.1:114710706-114729991 GCF_004010195.1 Chiloscyllium plagiosum
TGCTTGTGAGGCAGGGGTCTGAAATTTGTGTATAATGAATGGAGTGTTTAATTGAAACTGAAGTTCATAGTTTCTGTCCTTGTCAAACATAGACAACAGAAATAGCAATGGAGTTCAACATGGTTTAGGGAATGAATGAATGGAGATAGACATAAAGAGACTTACCAGGAACACCAACAATAGCGAGGATGGGATAGTAACCTGCCTTAATAATCAGCAGTGCACCTTCTATCCGAAAAGATAATAAAGACCAGGAAATATAGTTAAGCGGAGAAAGTGAGGTCTGCAGATGCTGAAGAAGGGCTTATGCCCGAAACGTCGATTCTCCTGTTCCCTGGATGCTGCCTGATCTGCTGCGCTTTTCCAGCAACACATTTTCAGCAAATATAGTTAAGCCCCAAGGATAAACTCCTGATCCATTGTTGGAACATTCCAGTCCATTGTTCTCAGATTCTGATCTCGCCTTTCACTGTCTCTGCAGATGCCGTTAGTGATGGATGTGATGCAGTTGCAGAAACAATGGGATGATGCATTGAAAGAAGCCCTTACTAATAGGAGAGGGAAAGCCTCCAGTTACACAATTAGATTCCATGGAGATCAATGTTAATCACAGTCACTGAATAAACATTTCTAGTTAACCCCTTTTCAATACAACACTTTCAGTACACATTGATAACGGGACTGGATTTGATATCACTGGCTATTGTTCTTATCTCCCATTGCCAATTGTTCTAGTGAAGTCAGTGGGGAGGGAGAATGATGGATGTTTCTTTTTCGCAGGCTGGATGATCCTGTTGTGTTTTCCCTGCACAATGCTGCATCCAACAGACCTCCTCAAAAAAAGCAGTCAAGACGTTGTTACTGTGCTGATCACTCGATCAACCGCCAACCACCAGATTATCACCATAATTACTCTGACCATTTGCAGGAAGTATGGATTTGCCTGAATGTTCCTTTCACAGACCTAATAAGGCAACTTTGTAACTTCACCACAAAGTGCTCTTTTGCATTTTTTTAAAATAGCAAATATCTTATTGCAGTTTATTTGGTTTAAATCAGCAATATTTACATTCTTTGACTTTAGACCAAAATGTGATATGTACAACAGTTTATTAAAACATTGCTTAAGAAGGGATCAGGGACAGAATGAATTTGACATTGCCATGGCGATAGAGGGGATTGGGGGCTTTGGCTGTGGAGATTGGAGGGGAGTACAATGATATCCTCCAGTCACCAGTATTCAAACATCACGCTTTCAAACAGGTGGAATGAAATATAATGCAGAGCAAGGAGACAGATTACATTTGGGAGATGGAATGTCAATCGATAATCTGAAAAGAACAGGAGAATTATAAATGTGATTCAGGCAATATATTTTACAGACACACTTTTTCACCGCAGGGTTACAGGTTGAAAAGATTGTTCATATCTGCACAGGATATTCAGAATTAAAACAGGCAGAGACAACAAAATGTGCAGGGGTACAGGGAAATTACATGATAATAACAGGAGATATATAACTCAGTCTGGGTCAGTGCAGAGATGGTGGGCTTTGCTGTAATTAGTCTCTGATATGTATTAAAATCTTTTGGAGTCTGAGGAGACAAACGTGTTCAATTAAGGCCACAGAGTGTGGCATCATCAATAATCTATTCCTGTTGTTTCGTGAAATGCACTTTCCGCAAAATGCCTTTTCAAATAAAACCGATTTCCTGAGATTTGCATCTTTGGATGGATTTGAGCAAAAAGAGGTTGTTTGGAACATGAAGAAGAAACAAACTCCAGTGTAACACAAGTGTCACTGGCACAACAGTAATGGACCATATTGGGCAAATATAACCAAGTTCAACCTCGAGACCCGTCAGAAAAAGCAATGGAAACCTGAAATACAAACAGAAAACGGTAGAGACATGCAGCAGATGAGGTTACATCTGAATAGAGAAACAGAGTAAACATATTGACTCTGACATAAAGCTGTTGTGAGTAAGTTTTATTGGCCTCAAAATGTTAATTCTGTTTCTGTCTTTTCACCTGCTGAGTTTCTCTCCAGCAGTTTAATTTTTGTTTCTTCTTTCTGAACTGTGACAAATTGTCTGATGTGAACAGGAACAGCAAAGCTACCATGTCAGAGGACTCTCAAGTATTTGGTGACGGACAGTAAATGAGAAATTACTCATTTTCCATATTAAATGTCCCGATATCAATGATGTGTTGCATTTTTATAACTTGCGATGAAAATGTTGATCTCAATGGCATTGACATCACACGATGAATCCTCTGACTGTTTGAAAACAAAGGGAATTGTTACCTCAATGTCATGCTGTGCTCCTGATGTTACTGGTGTCACACTCATACAGCAAGGTCTTCCCTTTCTGAGACTTCAGAACAAACTGTGAAAACATAAAATATCTTGGTATTTTAACACATTGGTTCATGGGTATTGGAAGGCACTATCAAAGGCAGAGCTTAAATATGTGTTGCTGGAAAAGCGCAGCAGGTCGGGCAGCTTATGCCCGAAACGTCGATTCTCCTTCTCCTTTGATGCTGCATGACCTTCTGCGCTTTTCCAGCAACACATTTTTAAACTCTGATCCCCAGCATCTGCAGTCCTCACTTTCTACTAGTAAAGACAGAGTTTATTTATTATCCCCAACAGCTCTGGAGAAGGTAACAGGGAGCTGCCGTCTAGAACCTCTTCTATCCAAGTGGTGCAGTCGTACACACAGAGCTGTTTGGAAGGGGATTCCAAGATTTTTAACAAATGACAATGAAGGGACAGTAAATTAGTCCCTAGTCAGGATCTTAAGTGACTTGGAAGACAACTGACAGAGTTTGGATTTCTCGTTTTCAGTCAAGGACATTGCCAGTGCAGAATTTTCTCCAATTCCCATTGATCATAGTCTTGCTCAAGGTCCTTGATGTCACACTCAGTCAACTCAGATGAGGAGGAGGCATGATGGACACTTGACAGTGCTCAAGGATGCCCTCATAAGAACAGGGTACAATGCTCAACTCATCGACTGCCAGTTCTGTTGTGCCATAGTGAGAAAACGTAGTGACCTCCTCAGGAGACAGCTACAGTCTGCAACAGACAGTGTACACTTCATTGTCCAGTCCTTCCCGGGAGCCAAATGACTACGGCACGTTTTTTGCAGCCTGCAACACATTATCGATGAGGATGAGCACCTCGTCAACACCTTTCCTGTGCCTCCACTGGGAAAATAAACGCCCCTCATCAAACATTCCAGTACATTCCAGGTGTGCACATGTTTAAATACAATGTACATCTCTCTCTACACTAGGCCCTTTCAAATCCCCAGGCTGTGTTCAACATGGAATTAGATATTCATTAAATCACGCCACATACTGTCTCCTGATTCCTGTTGAAGGGCTTATGCCCGAAACTTTGATTCTCCTGTCCCTTGGATGCTGCCTGACCTGCTGTGTTTTTCCAGTAGCACACTCTCGACTCTGATCTCCAGTATCTGCAGTCCTCACTTTGTCCTCATACTGTCTCCATCAGACACCTTGGAATAGGTTTGGCACGGGGTAGATAGAAATTAAATCCGAGTCTACTCTTTTAAAATAAAAGTACAGCTGCCTCATCATTGTCATTAAATAGTCCAACGACAGAGACAACAACGGCTTCGACTCAATGTGGGGTTCCCTCTACTGCTTTGAACCGAAAGAAGAATTAAAATAAAAGTCTCTCCTTATTGGGTCCATCGAAAATATCCCCACGACAGGGACATACAGTCATGGAGTCAGAGAGTCCTACAGGCTCTTTGGCCCAAAACTGGTCCATGCCGATCAAAATGTCAACCTCTGCTAACACCATTTCCCTGCGCTTAACCCATATCCTTCTTAACCTTTCCAATCCATATATTTGTCCAAATGCCTTTTTAATGATGTTAATGTACCTGCCTCAACAATCTCCGCCAGCAGCTCATTCCAGATGCGTACCACCCTTTGTGTAAAATTGTTGCCCCTCAGGTCCCCTTTATTCTTTCCCCTCTCATCTGAAACTGGTGTCCTTGTGTCGTTGAGTCCCCTGGAAAAACACTGAGTGTATTCACCCTATCCATGCTTCTCATCCACTTATATGCTTCTATAAATTCCCCGCTCCGTCTCCTGTGCTGTAAAGGAAACTATCCTAGCTTGTCCTACCCCTCTCCCTATAACTCAGACTGTTGAGTCCTGGCTATATCCTTGTAACTTCTTCTACACTCTTTCTTGTTAAATCATATCTTCCTGTAGGAAGGTGACCAAAACTGAATACAATACTCCAAGTGCGACCTCACCAAAATCCTGTACAACTGCAACATAACCTCCTAACTTCTGTACTCAGTGCCCTGACTGATGAAGGCCAGTGAGCCAAATGCCTTCTTCACTGCCCTGTCTACTGTGACTCCACTTTCTGAACACCTCATCTCCAAAGTCTGTCTATTCCACTGCAATCCCTAAGGTGCTACCATTCACCATGAAACTCCTAACTTGATTTGACTTTCCAAAATGCAAGACTTCACACTTATCTATATTAAACTCTATTTGTCATTTCTCAGCCCACTTCCCCAGCAGATCAAGGTCCTGCTGTAATTTCTGATAACCTTTCCCACTGTCCAGAATGCCATCTGTTTTAGTATCATCTGAAATCTGAATCATGTCTCGTACATTCTCATTCAAATCATTGATACAGATAATAAACAGCAATGGGTCCAGCACGACCCTTCAGGCAGTCCACGAGTCACAGGCCTCCGAGTCCTCCAGGCATCGTTCCACTATTATCTTCTGCTTCCTCCCATCAATCCATGATAGTGTTAGATACAGAATAGAGCTCCTGCCACTCTTTTAATCAGAAAGTTATCTCCCTCTGCGATGTTTTCATCAAACACTTCCATGACAGCTGCAGCTTTTTGTTCAATACAGAATAAAGGTTTTCTGCATTGTCCCAGGATAGGTACAGCACAGTATTATTTACCAAATAAAGGTCACTTTGATTTAAAAAAGGAGAGAACTGCACGTGCTCAAAATTGGGAATTGCTGGAAAATCTCAGCAGGTCTGGCAGCATCTGAGGAGGGAAAACAGAGTTCATGTTTCAATTTCGGTGACGCTTCTACAGAGTCCTTCGTCAACTCCACTTTCCCTCCACAGATACTGAAAGATCACTCTGGGCTGTTCCCATCAAACACTCCAGGATAGACACCACACAAGGTTATGAATAGAGTAAAGATCTTCCTATGCTGGCATTTGACAAACATATGGACCATGTTCAGTGTGGTGTTCAATAATGAATATACCTCTGCCCACACTGTTTCCATCAAATTCTCCCAGGACAGGAACAGTATAGGTTAGACATGAAGTAAACATTCTCCGTCACCAGTCCTTATCATTTACCCAGGCCATATTGAGCATGGTAGATTTTTATTAAATCAAGCCCAGAACTGTCCTCATCCAGCAATCTCTGGATAGCTACAGTATACTGTTAGGTATAAATTCTGCACTCCCACATCAAATACTGAAGGACAGTACAGCATGGGATTAGATACAGAGTAAAGGTCATTCTGCACAGTCCCCATCAAACACTTCTGAACAGGTGAAACATGGATTTAGACAGATAGTGGAGCAAACCCAACCCTCACTCTTTTCAAATAAGCAGGCCGTGTTCAACCTCTTCTTTTTTAACCTGAAAGTAAAATTGCTTTCCCACTTTTAAATCATCAGCACTCTCTCCCATCAAACCCTCCCAGGACAGATCCAGCATAGCGTTTGATATAAAGTAAAGCTTCCTACACATTATCACCATCAAATATGCCCAGGACAGATACCATAAGGTTTGGGTCAAGAGTGTGGTGCTGGAAAAGCACAGCAGGTCAAGCAGCATCTGAGAAGCAGGAGAGTCAATGTTTTGGTCATAATGCCCGAAATCCTTGTGCACAAAACATTGATTCTCCTGGTTCCTGATGAAGGCATTATGCCCAAAACATCGATTCTCGTGCTCCTCAGATGCTGCCTGAGCTGCTGTGCTTTTCCAGCACCACACTCTCGACTCTGATCTCCAGCATCTGCAGTCTTCATTTTCTCCACAATAAGGATTGGGTACAATTTAAGTCTCTATCTGCACTGTCACCCATCAAGTAGTCAGAGGACTCACCCACACCCTGTTCACATCAAAAACTCAGGAGAGTCTGATACAATGTTAGACGTGGAATAATATCTCCCATAACACTGTCCTGATCAAACAATCTCAGGACAGTTTCAACATGGAGTTAGATAGAAATTAAAGCTTTATCTCTGCTGTCCCTATCAAACATTCAGAGGACAGGAACAGCACTTCGATACAAGCTCGAATCTAATCGAGGGGATGAGGGGTGGCTTTTCAATAGAATTACAGGTAGAACATAGAAAATAACAGCGAATACAGGCCTTCGCTGTTGCGCCGACCTGTGAAAGTAATCTGATGCCCATCTAACCTATACCATTCCATTATTATCCATATGCATGTCCAATGCCCATTTAAGTGCCCTTAAAGTTGGTGAGTCTACCACTGTAGCAGGCAGGATGTTCCATGCCTCTACTATTCTGAGTAAAGAAACTACCCCTGATAGCTGTCTTAAAACTATCACCCCTCAATTTAAAGCTATGTCCCCTTGTGTGAGCCTTCACCATCTGAGGAAAAAGACTCTCACTGTCCCCCAATCTGACACTCTGGTTATCTTATAGGTCTCCATTAAGTCACGGTTTAGGGTGGCATGGTGGCTCAGTGGTTAGCACTGCTGCCTCACAGCACCAGGGTCCCAGGTTTTATTCCAGCCTCGGGCAACTGAGTTTGTACATTCTCCCCATGTCTGTGTGAGTTTGCTCCGGTTTCCTCCCACAGTCCAAAGATGTGCAGGCCAGGTGGATTGGCGATGCTAAATTGCCCATAGTGTTAGGTGCATTAGTCACAGGGAAATGGGTCTGGGTGGGTTACTCTTCGGAGGGTCGGTATAGACTGGTTGGCCCGAAGGGCCTGTTTCCACACTGCAGGGAATCTAATCTTAAAAATCTCTCAATTTTCTTCTCTCCAATGAAAACAGCCTCAGTTCCCTCAGCCTTTCCATACCAGGCAACATCTTAGTAAATTTCCTTTGAACCCTTTCCAGAGCTTCCACATCCTTGTTAAAATGCAGTGATCAGAACTGTACACAATACTTTAGGTGCTTAACAGCATGACCTTGTGGCTCCAAAACTAATACATGCCAGGATCTGTTCAGATGAGAAGATATGAGACACCTGGAAGTACTCAAGGATGCCCTCATAAGAATGGGCTATGATGCTCAACTCATCAACCGCCAGTTGTGACATGCCACAGCGAGAAACCGTAATGACCTCCTCAGGAGGCAGATATGAGCTGCACCCGACAGGGTCCCCTTCATTGTCCAGTACTTCCCAGGAGCTGGAAAACTACACCATGTTCTTCACAGCCTGCAACACATTACCACATCAAGACCTTCTCTACACATCCACTTTTCACATTTAAACAACCACCAAACCTCAAACAGATAATTTTTAGCAGCAAACTGCCGGCTTTCAGGACAACCCCACACAACCTTGTCATGGTCGATGCTGCAATTCATGTCAGAGTCTCAACATGGACACCACCATTATGTGTGAGGACACCTCCCACCGTGTATGCGGCAGGTACTCATGCAACTCAGCCAATGTTTTCTATCTCGTACCCTGCAGGCAAGGATGCCTTGAGGCATGGTACATTGGCAAGACCAAGCAGGGGCTATGGCAATGGATGAATGGACACCGCACAACAATCAACAGACAGGAGTGTTCACTCCCAGTCAGAGAACACTTCAGCAGGCTGGGACATTCGACCTCGGACCTTCGGGTGACAGTCCTTCAAGGCGGACATTGGGACAGTCAAAAACGCAAAGTGGCCAAGCAGAGGCTGATAGCCAGGTTCGGTACACATGAGGATGGCCTCAATTAGCACCTTTGGTGCATCTCACATGACAAGTGACGACAGACACACGCACACACCTACAGACCCATATACTCACCCAGACCTTCGTGATGCATTTTGAAAGATACAATTCAAGAGCAAACTATACAGTAAATGGAAAATTCCTGAGGAAATCTGATGTAGAGAGAGATCTGGGTGTTCAGGTCCATTGTTTCCTGAAGGTGGCAATGCAGGTCAATAGAGTGGTCAAGAAGGCATACGGCATACTTTCCTTCATTGAACGGGGTATTGAATAAAGAGTTGGAAGGTTATGTTACAGTTGTATAAGACTTTGTTTCGGCCACATTTGGATGATTTGGAGAGGGTGCAGACAAGGTTCACTAGGATGTTGCCTGGTTTGGAGGGTGCTAGCTATGAGGAGAGGTTGAGTAGAAGAGGATTATTTTCACAAGAAAGATGGAGGTTGAGCAGGGACCTGATAGAGAGGCATAGACAGGGTGGATAGCAAGCAGCTTTGTCCCAGAGTGGGGGACTCAATGACTAGGGGTCACGAGTTCAAAGTCAGAGGGGAAAAGTTTACAGGAAGATGTGTGTGGAAAGGTCATTGTGCAGAGGGTGGTGGGTACCTGGAACATGTTGCCAGCGGAGGTGGTAGAGGTGGGCACGATGGCATAATTTAAGATGTAGTCAACAGATATATAAATGGGCAGGAAATAAAGGGATACAGAGCCGTAGAAAATACGTGCAAGTTGTAGTTCGAGGATCTGGATCGCCACAGGCTTGGAGGGCTGAAGGGCCTGTTCCTGTACTTTAATTTTCTTTGTTCTTTGTTCTATCTTTTTAATCATGTGTAGCCTCCAGAGCCCTCCTTATTGCTGTCAAGGACTTCCTGACTCAACAGAATTCCCAACTCTTGTCTCATCTATTGCCTCTGTGAAGGCAGTTTGTCAGCCAGAGGGATGGAGAGAGACAAAAGAATCTGCAGATGCTGGAATCCAAAGCAGACAAACAGGAGGCTGGGAGAACACAACAAGCCAGGCTGCCTGGTTTACTGTGTTCTTCCAGCCTCCTGTATGTCAGATGGAGAGAGAGGTCTGGATCCTTTACTCAGTCCTGCAGCACGGTAAGTTCACTCACAATAAACAGGAGAGGGATGAGGTAGAGGATTTCTATAGTCAATGACTGAGGACACCACATGTTAGAGTACTGGGCAAAGAACACAGAAGAGAAAGATCCCAGGCTTCATTATCACCATCTTGTTTGTAATTTCCACTGCTCTACAGAAAACCCTCTATCCCTGTCAGCTTCTCCAATCCGAATCAGTGCAGCCTTCTCCAGTAGATAGTACCATCCCTATCTCTGTAAACCCCTACAGTCCTGCCTATCCCAGTTGACTCCTCCTACCAATACAACCCTCTATGTTTCTGTATTTGCCTTTAATCCTATATCCGTCCCTATCTGTGTAATTTTCTTCAGACCCTATAGCACTCCTTATCTGTGAAAAAGAATTATTAGCCCCTTGAGCCAGCTCTGTCAGTGTAATCCCTCCCAGGCTGGAAAAAAAAACCTCCTTACATATGTAACCATGTCATGCTCTTACGAACCTCACTGTCTATGTCGCCTTCCCCTATCTCTACAAAAAAAAAACTCCCTACCTTTATAACCTCCACCAGCTATTAGAATCTTCATTGTCTCTGGAGTTACTCTCCTTATCACATAATTTAGTCCCTGCAGTCCAAAGGTGACTTTCAACTCCTCCTGTCTCCAAATCACACACAATCACTGCAAACTTCCCTCCCTTTGCATGTAATCTCCTTCAATCACTACAAACCTTTACAACTTTAACCTCCTCCAGACATGATGACACAATTTATTTCCACTACCTACATGAGCTCTCATAATCCTCCCTGTGACTGTAAGCATATCCCATTCCTCCATACCTCTGTTTCGCTGTAAAATCCTTCCTAACTCTGTCACCTGTTACAGCCTCCACAGACCTCCCTATCTCTGTTAAATACTTTCCAGTTACTGCAGCCCTCTGTATCACTAAGTGTCACCAGTCACTACAATATCAGAATATGAAGTGAAGGCAGGAACATTGTACTGAGTGAGATGATCAGTCATGATCATATTGAATGGTGGAGAAGGCTCATATGCTCAAGAAACGCAGAAGAGAATGATCACAGGCTTCATTATTGCCCGTTCCTCTTTCCCTGTTTCTCTATAAACTCCCCATCTCCGTAACCTTCTTCAGTTCCCAAAACCCTCCCTATCTGTGTAAACCTCTCAAGCTCTGGCAGGGCTCCCTATCACTGTAACCTCCTCCTTCAATGCCGCGAACATTCCATTTTTGTCAAACCTGCTCCAATGCCTTCAACCCTCCCAGTCTTTCTAACTTCCTTCATTTGCTAAATCCTTCCTATTTCTGTTACATACCATCCTACAGTGTTGAAAGACCTCTGTCTCTTTGTAAATTCTTATGATCACTACAACCATCCCTGCCTTTGTAACATTTTCTTGCACCTTGAAACCACCTGATTGCTGAAACCTCTTCAGGCACTGTACTGTCTCTATATCTGTTACTTTCCCCTGTTCTTAGAAACCTCCCTCTCAGTGTGATCCCTTGCAGTCTCTGCAGCCTTCCTATCTATAACCTCCACCACTCTCCATAACCCTCCCTACATCTGTAATGTCTTCCAGTCCCTAACTGCAAACTTCTAGTCCCTATTTCACTCTCCATTTGTCAGGCCTATTTGCGTTCCCCCAATATATCTGAAGCCCATTGCTGTCACTAATGTCCAAATTTCTACAAGTCTCTCCATGAGGTCTTTTTTAGATTAGATTCCCTACAGTGTGGAAACAGACCCTTTGGCCCAACAAGTCCACACCAACCCTCCAAAGAGTAACCCACCCAGACCCGGCTCCCTCTGACTAATGCACCTAACACTATGGGCAATTTAGCATGACCAATTCACCTAACCTGCACATCTTTGGCCTGTAAGAGGAAACAGGAGTACCTGGTAGAAACCCACGCAGACAGGGGGAGAATGTGGAAACTCCACACAGGCAGTCGCCCGAGGCTGGAATCAAACCTTGGACCCTGGTGCTGTGAGGCAGGAGTGCTACACACTGAGCCACCATGCCATCCCCTTGTGTAAACTTCTCCAGCCTAAATAACCATCCATAACTGCCTTAGTTTCTCCAGACCCATGAAGCTTCCGATTCTTTCATACACGAATACCAGAAACATTATTTTTCAGTGTATCTTACTTCTATGCCTAAAATCTGCCCTGACTTTGGTCATTCTCTCTGACCAGGAATGCAACTCCTCCACCCCTTTTACCTCCCTCTCTTTCCTGCCTGAAGCATCAATATCCTGGGATATTTCACTGCCAATCATGCCCTTCCATTAACCAAGTCTCAGTGATACCAATAACATCATATTCCCAGCTACTAACCCAAGCCCTAAGTTCATCTGCCTCACCTACGACACTTCTTGCATTAAAACAAATGCACCTCAGACCACCAGCCCCTTTGCGTTCATCATCTGCTCCCTGCCTCCACTTCCCCTTCGTCATGCTGTCTTCATGATCTGGTTTATTTCAGGCTTGAGTTACTACCTCCTCACTGTCAGTTTAAACCCTCCCCAACAGCGTTACCAAACGGACCCCCAAGGACATTGGTTCCAGTCCAGCCCAGGTGGAGACCATCCAATTTGTAATAATCCCACCTCCCCCAGAACAGGTCCCAATGTCTCAAAAATATAAACCCCTCCCTCCTGCACCATCTGTCAAGCCACTCATTCATCCTGTTTATTCTATCCCTCTGACAAGCACATGGCACCGGTAGCAATATTGAGATTACTACCTCTGAGGTTCGACTTTTTAACGTGGCTCCAGACTCCCTGAATTCTGCTTGTCGGCCCTCATCCCGTTTTTTACCGATATCGTTTGTGCCTTAATGCACCACGACAACTGGCTGTTCACCCAGCCCTTGAGAATGTTCTGCAACCAATCTGAGATATCCCTGACCCTTGCACCTGGGAGGCAACATACCACTCAGGAATCTCGTTTTCAACCATAGAACTGCCTACCTACCCCTCTACAATAGAACCCCCTCTGACTATAGCCCTTTCACTCTTTTCCCTGCTCTTCTGTACAGCAGAGCCAGCCACGGTGCCATGAACATGGCGACTGCTGCCTTCCCCTGGTGAGCTCTTCCCGCTCCCATTCAGCTCCTCACTCTCCCCGCTCCCACTCAGCTCCTCACTCTCCCCACTCCTTCTCAGCTCCTCTCTCTCCCTGTTCCAATTCAGCTTCTCTCTCTCTCCCCGCTCCCTCTGTTGCTGAAAATAGGCAGCTAATGCTCGAGGTAAGTCCCATTTAAGTGTGAAATATACCCCGGTTCTCTCTCTCTATCTCGCCCATCCTGAAAATATTCTCCCCATCTCTGCCTTACACAAGGGCCGTTCCCTTTGACAGTCCTTGGTTTGTGCCACTCTCCCCACTAACAGTTCCCTCCCCCAGGAACGTTGCCCTGCAACAGGAAAATATGCAAAACCAGGCAGGGCCCCAAACAGTCCTTCCAGGTGAGACAGAGCTTCACCTGCCTCACTTCCAACCCAGTTTACTGCATCAGGTGTTCCCGATGTGGCCTTTTCTACTTCGGGCAGACCGAACGTAAACTTAGGGAACAGTTCGCTGAGCATCGCAGCCAAATCCGCAGGGGCCGACCGACCTCCCAGTCACTGCCCATTTCAATTCCCCTAACCACTCCCTTTCCAACATCACTGACCTCCCAGTCACTGCCCATTTCAATTCCACCAACCATTCCCTTTCCAACATCACACCCTTCCAGTCACTGCTCATTTCAATTCCCCCAACCACTCCCTTTCTGACATCACCATCCTCCCAGTCACTGCCCATTTCAATTCCCCAAACCACTCCCTTTCCAACATCACCATCCTCCCAGTCAGTGCCCATTTCAATTCCCCGAACCACTCGTTTTCCAACATCACCATCCTCCCAGTCACTGCCCATTTCAATTCCCCCAAACACTCCCTTTCCAACATCACCGACCTCCCAGTCACTGCCCATTTCAATTCCCCGAACCACTCGTTTTCCAACATCACCGTCCTCCCAGTCACTGCCCATTTCAATTCCCCCAAACACTCCCTTTCCAACATCACCGACCTCCCACTCACTGCCCATTTCAATTCCCCTAACCATTCCCTTTCCAACATCACTGACCTCCCAGTCACTGCCCATTTCAATTCCCCCAAACATTCCCTTTCCGACATGACCACCTCCAAGTGCTCTGGTTTCCTTGAACAATCCAAAGTTGTGCAGATTGAGTGAATTGGCCATGCTAAGTTGCCCATTGTGTTCAGGGATGTGAGGTATGGGGCATTAGTCAGGGGTAAATGTCACGTAATAAGGGAAGGGAACAGGTTTGTGTGGGATCCTCTTCGGAGTGTTGGTGTGGACTTGTTGGGCCAAAGGGCCTGTTCCCACACCAAAGAAATTCGAGAAATGATACAGAAATGATCTGGAAAAGGGCACTGTTGGAATGATCAGCAAGTTTGCAGATGACACGAAGATTGTTGGAGTAGCAGGAAGCATAAGGGACTTTCAAAGAATACAGTAGGATATAGATAGACTGGAGAGTTGGGTGGAAAAGTAGCAGATGGAGTTCGATCCAGAGATGATGCATTTAGGCAAGTCTAACTTGAGAGCGAATTATACAATGAATGAAAGAGCCTTGGGATAGTTTGATGGGCAGAGAGATCTGGGAATGCAGGTCCATTGTTCCCTGAAGGTTGCTGCACAAGTTGATAGAGTTGTGAAGAAGGCACATAGTATGCTTGCCTTGATCGGACGGGGTATTGCGTATAAGAGCTGGCAAGTCATGTTAAAATTGTACAAGACATTGGTTCGGCTACATTTAGAATACTATGTACGGTTCTGGTCACCACATTACCAAAAGGATGTGGACGCTTTGGAGAGGGTGCAGAGAAGGTTTACGAGGATGTTGCCTGGTATGGAAAGTGCGAACTATGAAGAGAGGTTGAGTAGGTTAAGATTGTTTTCCTTAGAAAAAAAAGGAGATTGAGGGGGGACCTGATTGAGGTCTATAAAATCATGAAGGGTTTAGACAGGGTGGATAGAAATAAGCTTTTTCCCCGGGTGAAGGATTCAATAACAAGAGGTCACCTCTCACTTTTTTCACCTCTCACTTTCAAGGTGAGAGGTGAAAAACTTAAGGGGGATACACATGGCAAGTATTTCACACAGAGGGTGGTGTGTGTCTGGAAGGCATTGCCAGCAGAGGTGGTAGAAGCAAGGACGGTAGATTCATTTAAGATGTGTCTGGACAGATGCATGAGTAGGTGGGGAGCAGAGAGATTCAGATGCTTAGGAATTGACCGACAGGTTTAGACAATGGATTTGGATCGGCTCAGGCTTGGAGGGCCGAAGGGCCTGTTCCTGGTCTGTAAATTTTCACTGTTCTTCTCTTTGTTCTTTATAACTATAACTATCATCTCATCTTCCGCCTGGGCAGCCAAGAGCCCAGAGGACTCACAATTGAGTTCTCCAATTTCAAAATGCCTTCCTTCCCATCACCCCACTCCCTTCTCAACCCTCCCCATCACTTCCACTGCTCCCTGCCACCAACCGGATTCAGTCCTCCCATTGACCAATCAGGTTGTACCTTTGACCTAGCTTCACCTATCCCCACTTCACCAACCTGCCCCTGCCACCCCACTTTCTCTGCAGCTCCCCCGACACCTGACCCCCAGTTCTGAAGAAGGGATATAGCCGAAACATCGAAATCTCCACCTCCTGATATTGTCGGCTTGCTGTGTTCTTTCAGCCTCCTGCAGGACTGCCATCTTCTCCCGGTTTATGGTGTCTGGGCTGATTCCCTCAGGGAGACCCAGAATTCCATGGAATGAACCATTTCAGCTGATCAGGCAATGTCTTTATTCAATTTTCTCATTGTTGGGACAGTACTCTCCAAGCTCTCACTCCTCCAGTCAGTCCCACTCCTTTGTCTTCTTCTCCATTTTGGCACACCATATTCTCCATTAATTAATTATCTGTTTCTGTCTTTAATACAAATCTTTGTGTCCCTCTGTATCTTTCCCTGGCCTTGGTTTATCGCTCCCCAGTCTATCGAGTGCTGCCATTGTGAAGCTCAGAAACAAGAAAAAGGTTTGTGTCGGGCTGTTGCTCACTTCCCGGTGTGTCCCATGTGACGCTCCATGTGGGACAGGGGGCGACAGCAGCTTTGACACACATCCTTGAAACTTGGTCTGTGCCTGTCCACTGAATGCCTGTGTTTGTCCCTCTCAGCTGATCGTGTGGTCAGTAACACGGGGAAACCCCTCGAGTATTATTGTAAAGGGGCAGGTGTCTGACTTGAAGCTGAGGGGCTTCTGATTGACTCCTGTTATTGAAACGTTCGTGGAGGTGCTGGGGATGGTTTGCTGGAGGTTGTGCTGTGAGCTGCCTCAGACATTCAGGGAGACCTGAGGATTTGGTGACCCAACTCTGGATGGAGTCTGGGGACTGTAGTTACAGCATCTGGGTCTGTAACATGAACAACAAATGGAACAGGGGTTGGAGAGAGAGGCAGCTCTGAAACCACGGAGTGAGTGTGGGTGGGGAAAGGGATCTGCCGTATCCACTCCGGGTTTTCCAAGAACAGCTTCACAAGCGACACTTAACCCAGGAGCAGCGTGTGAGGGGACCCTGATTGAACAAGGAGCTGGTCACAGAGCAGTGTCACCTCCTTCAACACGACCTGCAGCTTCACACCAGGGGAGGACGGTGCTGCCAGTGGCTGTTAGGGTCACAGCTTCATTCAGCTTCTAGCATCCGGAACTTTCCAGGCAGGCGTGGGGGACATATCCATCATCTCCCAGTATGTCAACATCAATGTCACCATTCGGTGACGGAGGATATATATATGGTGGATGAGATGAATACAATGTTTGCTCCCTTAGCAGAAAGCTGCCAGGGCTACCCTTGTTTCCCCAGTATAGTGGGATTCCCGATGGTGTACATGGCTCTGCAGGGTCACCATGTCAATGGGGAGAGTTAGAGGAACTGAAGGACCTCTTACTCCATTAATGATGCAGTGTGACCATGCACAGTACAGCATGTTGGTGAATACCCACTGTCCTGGCAGCAGCTACAGCCTCTTCATTCAGAAGCAGTCAGCCATTCCCATCATCCTCAGGTCCCCACATAGAAAGAAAGGATGGTGTCTCAGATGAGGCCGCCCCCTTCGGACGCGGTTCAAAACTCCCTGCCCCTCACCACTCTCTACTGCCAACCAACTGCATCAAAATATCCCGTGTGTACTGAGAGCAATGGGACCACTGGGAACATCAGGGAGCAGACCATCAGGGAGATGGAGCAACACTTCCCATGTTTGAACAAGCTCCTGCAATCTCCCTCCATTTATGTATCCTTTCTGAAAAATTCACAGGTTCGCAGTTAGCCACGCTACATTCCATCTGCCAAATGGTTGTTTCCTGCTTTTCCATTTACAGATCCTGCACCTCCTCTTGATCACTTTTTTTCCTTCCTATCTCAGCATCATCACTGAATTTAGTGTGAATATATTGTTCCATTTATCTAAACAATTGATATAATTTGTAGATAGTTGAGGACCCAGCAGGTGTCTGTGCAGTTGTTAGTTTCTGTTAAACTGATAAAGACTGATTTATCCCAGTGGATGATATCTTCCATATGAGACTGAGCCTTTCCCTCCACTAAGAGTGTGTGCCGGCTGTTGTGGAGGCAGGCGATGTCCATCATCAGGCACTTTCCCTGCCCATCTTTGACCTGTCACCATGAGAATTCTTGGGTTCAGGAATCATTGTTGGGGAATTACAAGGTAACTCCTTTCTTGACTGTACAGCACGGTTCCATCACCATTGGTGGGTCTGTCCTGCCGTTGGGACAGGATATACCCAGGGATGGTGATGGGGCTTCGTGAAACATTACCCATCAGGTTTGATTCTGTGTGTAATGACAATGTCAGACAATGTCCTGCCTGGTCAAAATGAAGAATAAAGGTGACAATGGAGCAGGGAATAATGGCTTAAAAAGCTGAATGCAAGGCACTCCAAGTGAATGGATGTTGTATTCTCCAAAACATTCGAGGAACTCAGTCCATACATTGAAGTAAATGGATACAATTTTATGACATGAGAGAGACCTCACTACAAGGCGACTTATATTTGGAACTGAACATCCAGGATCTTTTATATTTGGGAGCATAATGTAAAATGTAAAAGTAGGGTGGGTACATCTCCAAATAAATGATGACATTGGTATGCTTGTAAACAGATAATCTTGCATCAACTATTCAACTTTGTGGCTTAATCTTATTGTTTCTATCTGCAAAGTGCCAATTGACTCAAATTTGGACAGGGATTTACACCGTGTGTCGCTGAATGGATTTCACCAGACTTAATGGATAGAAGGACTTTGGGGTGTAGTTTTTTTCTGACTTTATCACATTCTCCAACAGATATTGTCCGGAACATTCTCTAATCAACATTCCCGGAACATTCTATGACTGACATTTCCTGGAACATTCTATAGCTTAAGTTCCCTGCAACATTCTGTAACCAACATTTCACTGAACATTTTGTAATGGACATTTTCCAGAATATTCCATAACGAACATTCTCTGAACATTGTGTAACCAACATTATTTGTGAAAGGCCAGACATCAGATAATTGAAAGTTGATAAGATCCTGAGGGAAGAGATCCTATTCCAGAGAGAAGGAAACACTGTTTTGAAGTCCCCTCAGGCAGTTAAAGGGGTTTCTTTACGACAGAGAATTTCTTTACGACAGAGAATTGAACACAATTGAGACTAAAAGACAGAAGTTTCCAACCACCGTTTGTCCTCAAGGATCTGGGAGTTCCTTCAGGACGGCAATGTTTACCCTGCGTTTTAGGAACTGTAAAGAAGTGACCTGTCTGCTCTCCAGTGACCGAGTGTTTGGGAATGTTCTAGAAAGCATCTGTTCCTATGGATGCATTCTGTGCGTTTAGGGAGGGAGGGTTTCTTCTATATTGCATCACCTTTCTGTCAGTAATTAGAATTTACCATGTGCTATTCCAGCACCAATTGCATCAATAAATCTCTGAAAATCACATAATTTAAAATCTCACTCTGATCTCAATCAATTGTAAAATGTCCTTCAAGCTGATGTATAAATTGTTGTTTTTCCTTCCTCACAGTTAACGTCATGACGATCTTCGTCCTGCTTTATAAAGATTGTGGATTGTCTCCATGTGTCAGGCGTTTCCTGGGGGCAATGGCAGTGAAGGATCTACTGGTCATTATCCTCGATCTGATATTGAGACACATTCCCAATGTTTATCGGGAACAGTTTTATTTCCTGGGGGACATCCCTTGAACTCCATTTGCCACCTTTCTGCCCAGCTCTGCAACTTATCTATATCCCGCTGTAACCTTACATATCCTTCCTCACTGTCAACAACTCCACCGACTTTCGTATCATCCGCAAACTTGCTCACCCAACCTTCTAGCCCCTCCTCCAGGTCATTTATAAAAATTCAAAGTTTGTGCGAAGATTGGTAGCTCGGGTGCTCGTTTTTGTGGTTTTAGGTGTTCCTCTTCTTCTTTTTGCAGTCCTGGTGTACTGCAGTGTGTTGTGGCCCTTTTGAATAGTGTCCTGATGCAGCTTTGTTTGTGTGTGTTGGGGTGGTTACTTTCATAGTTTAGGACTTGGTCTGTGTGTGTGGCTTTCCTGTATACTCTTGTAGTGAATTCTCCGTCTGGTGTTCTCTGTACCATCACGTCTAGGAATGGGAGTTGGCTATCCTTTTCTTCTTCTCTCGTGAATCAGATTCCTGTGAGTGTGGCGTTGATGATCCGGTGTGTTTTTTCTACACACACACAAACGAAGCTGCATCAGGACACTATTCAAAAGGGCCACAACACATTGCAGTACACCAGGACTGCAAAAAGAAGAAGAGGAACACCTATACAAGGTATTCGCCAAAAACGGATACCCACGCAACTTCATCAGCAGATGCCTAAGAGAAAGATCATGGAACGAGGACATACCACAACCAAAAGGACTAGCCACACTACCATACATCAGGAGCATCTCAGAACTGACAGCCAGACTACTGCGACCCCTAGGACTCACAACGGCACACAAACCAAAAGCCACGCTCAGACAACAACTCACCAGAACGAAGGACCCAATACCCAACATTAGCAAGACGAATGTAGTGTACAAAATACCATGCAAGGACTGCACTAAACACTA
>NC_057716.1:114730665-114738240 GCF_004010195.1 Chiloscyllium plagiosum
CTATAGTTACTGGGGTTATCCCTACTCCCCTTTTTGAACAAGGGAGCCACATTTGCTATCCTCCAGTCTTCTGGGGCTACTCCTGTAGACAAAGAGGGCATAAAAATCAAGGCCAATGGCTCTGCAATCTCCTCCCTTGCTTCCCAGAGAATCCTAGGATAAATGCCATCAGGCCCAGGGGACTTATATATTTTCACCCTTCCCAGAATTTCCAACACCTCTTCCCAACATACCTCAAAGCCGTCCATTCTAATTAATTGTGACTCAATATTCACATTGGCAACAATGTCCTGTTCTTGAGTGAATACTGACGAAAAGTATTCATTCAGTGTCTCCCCAATCTCTTCAGCCTCCACACGCAACTTCCCACTACTATCCTATCCTAGTCATTCTTTTATTCCTGACATACCTATAGAAAGCCTTAGGGTTTTCCCTAATCCTACCAACTAAGGACTTTTCATATCTATGGTGGATGAGGTGAATACAATGTTTCCTCCCTCAGCAGGGAGCTGCCAGTGCTATCCTTGTCTTCCCAGTATAGTGGGATTCCCAATAGTGTACATGGCTCTGCAGGGTCCCCTTGTCAATGTGGAGAGTTAGAGGAACTGAAGGACCTCTCACTCCATTAATGATTCAGTGTGGTCATGCATAGTACATCATGTTGGTGAATACCCACTGTCCTGGCAGCAACCACAACCTCTTCATTCAGAAGCAGTCAGCATTCCCATCATCTTCAGATCCCCGCATAGAAAGAAAGGATGGTGTCTCAGATGAGGCCACCCCCTTCGGACACGGTTCAAAACACCCTGCCCCTCACCACTCCCCACCGCCAACCAACCACATCAAAATATCCCGTGTGCACTGAGAGCAATGAGACCACTGGGAACATCAGGGATCAGACCATCAAGGAGATGGAGCAACACTTTTGATGTTTGAACTAGGTCCTGCAATCTCCCTCTATTTAGGTAATCTATGGCCTTGTATTCTTTCTGAAAAATTCACAGGTTCACAGTTAGCCACGCTACATTCCATCTGCCAAATGGTTATTTACTGCTTATCCATTTACAGATCCTCCACTTTGTTTCCTTCCTATCTCAGCATTATCGCTGAATTTAGTGAGAATGTATTGTTCCATTTATCTAAACTGTTGATATAATTTGCAAATAGTTGAGGACCCAGCAGGTGTCTGTGCTGTTGTTAGTTTCTGTTAAACTGATAAAGACTGATTTATCCCAGTGGATGGTATCTTCAATATGAGGCTGAGCCTTTCCCTCCACCAGGACTATGTGCCGGCTGGTGTGGAGGCAGGAGATGTCCATCATCAGGCACTTTCCCTGACCATCTTTGACCCGTCACCATGAAAATTCTTGGGTTCTGGAATCAATGTTGGGGAATTACAAGGTAACTCCTTTCTTGACTGTACAGCACGGTTCCATCACCATTGGTGGGTCTGTCCTGCCGTTGGGACAGGATATACCCAGGGATGGTGATGGGGCTTCATGAAGCATTACCCATCAGGTTTGATTCTGTGTGTAATGACAATGTCAAACTGTTTCCTGTTTTGTCAAAATGAGGAATAAAGGTAACAATGGAGCAGGGAATATTGGCTTAAAAAGCTGAATGAAAGACACGCCATCTGATAACACATTGCATTCTCAAAAATGATTGAGGAACTCAATGCACACATTGAGGTAAATGGTTACAATTTAATGACATCAGAGAGTCCTTGCTCCAGGGTGACTGATATTTGGAACTGTACATCCAGGACCTTTTATATTTGGGGACGTAATACAAAACATAAAAGGAGGTGGGGTAGATCTCCAAGTAAAAGTTGATCAACTTTGATCTCCAGCATCTGCAGACCTCACTTTCTCCTCCAAATAGATGAGGACCCAGCAGGTGTCTGTGCAGTCATTATTTTCTGTTCAACTGATAAAGACTGATTATCTCAGTGGATGGTATCTTCAATATGAGGCTGAGCCTTTCCCTCCACCAGGAGTGTGTGCCGGCTGTTGTGGAGGCAGTAGATATCCATCATCAGGCACTTTCCTTGAACATCATTGACCCGTCACCATGAGAATTCTTGGGTTCTGGAATCAATGTTGGGGAATTACAAGGTAACTCCTTTCTTGACCTTACAGCATGGTTCCATCACCATTGGTGGGTCTGTCCAGCCTTTGGGACGGGATATACCCAGGATTAGTGATGGGGCTTCGTGAAACATTACCCATCAGGTTTGATTCTGTGTGTAATGACAATGTCAGACTGTTTCCTGATCAATCAAAATGAGCAATAAAGGTGACAATGGAGCAGGGAATAATGGCTTAAAAAGTTGAATGAAAGACACGCCATCTGATTACACATTGTATCTTTAAAAATGATTGAGGAACTCAATGCAAACATTGAGGTAAATGGATACAATTTAATGACATCAGAGAGTCCTTACTCCAGGGTGTCTGATATTTGGAACTGTACATCCAGGACCTTTTATATTTGGGGACGTAATGTAAAACATAAAAAGAGGTGGAGTAGATCTCCAAGTAAAAGTTGATATCTGTACGATTGTAACCAGGGAATCTTACATCAAATCTTCACGTTTTTGGCTTAATCTTATTGTTTCTGTACACAAAGTGCCAGTTGAGTTGAGTTTGGAGAGAGATTTTCACAATGACGCTGAGTGGATTTCACCAAACCTAATGGACAGCAGGGCCTTAGTGATGCAGCTTTTTATGACCCTATCACATTCTCAAACTGATATTCTCCGGAACATTCTCTAACCAACAGTTAGAGTCTATTACTGACATTCTCCAACACGTTCTATAACTGACATTCTCCGGAACATTCTATAAATGGCATTCTCTGGAACATTCTACAAGTCACATTCTCTGAACATTCCATCACCAACATTCCCAGAATATTCTATTATTGACATTCTCTTAACACATTCTGTAACCAACATTCTCTGGAACATTCTACAAACAGCATTCTCCAGAACATTCTCTGACCCACTTTCCCTGGAACAATCTATAACCAACATTCTTCAGAACATTATTTTACCAACATTTCCAGGAAAATTCTACAGCCTACATTCCCCCGAACATTCTGTAACTGACATTCCCCTGAACAATCTATATCCAACATTCTCTTGATCATTCTATAAGCAACATTCTCCAAAACATTCTAAAATTGACATTATTTGTGAACAGCTGGATGACATTTAATTGAAAGAAGATAAATCCCGAGGGCAAAGATCCTGTTCCATGGAGAAGGAAACACTGTTTCGAAGTCCCCTCAGGCAATTAAAGGGCTTTCCCTTACGTTTACATTTCTTCACTTCAGAGAATCGATCGACCACAATTTAGACTAAAAGACCGAGGTATCTAACGTCTGTTTGTCTTCAAGGAACTGGGACAGAATCCTTCAGGACGGCAATGTTTACTCTCTGGCTTCGGAACTGTAAAGCAGTGACCTGTCTGCTTTTGAGTGATCGAGTGTCTGGGAATATTCTAGAATCCATCTGTTCTGATAGGTGCATGGGGAGGTAGAGTTTCTTCTGTATTACATCGCATTTCTGTCAGTAATTCAGAATTTACCATGTGTTATTCCAGCTACAATTACATCAATAAACCTCTGAACATTTCATCTTGAAAATCTCACTCCGATCTCAATTAATTGTAAAATATCCTTCAGGTTGATGTCTAAATTATTGGTTTTCCTTCCTCACAGTTAACATCATGACGATCTTCATCCTGCTTTATAAAGATTGTGGATTGTTTCCATGTGTCAGGCATTACCTGGGGGCAATGGCAGTGACCGATCTACTGGTTATTATCCTCGATCTGATATTGAGACACATTCCCATTGTTTATCGGGAACAGTTTTATTTCTTGTGGGACATTCCCGTGTGTAATATCCGCACTGTCCTGCTTTATGCAGCCACTGACTGTTCTGTCTGGTTCACTGTCACTTTCATCTTTGATCGGTTTGTAGCCATTTGTTGCCAGAAGTTGAAAAATTAATATTGCAGTGAGAAAACGGCGGCTGTGGTTCTGGGAGCAGTGACTGTGCTGAGCTGTTTAGAGAAAATTTTCTGGTATTTCATGCTCACAGGTCATTATTGCGAACTCCCCCTGGTTTTGTTACATAAGGAACGGTGTTCTATCTTCTCGTGTCTGGGTCACAATCGAGTTCCTCCACCACATTCTAACCCGAGTTCTCCCATTTCTCCTGATTCTGTTGCTCAATGTTTTCACCATCAGACACATTTTAGTGACCAGCAGAGCCCGCAGGAGACTCAAGGACTCTCACCAATGGGGATCTTGTCATGATACAGAAATGCAAAATCGAAAAACATCTATCATTTTATTGTTTGCGATCTCGGCCAATTTCATCCTGGTATGGTCAACATTAATGCTGTATTCGATATGGAATCGGATGTTTAATTTGGCATATACCCCTGTGTATCTGCATCGCTTTGTGCGGGAATTGGGCTTCATGCTGCAGCTCCTCAGTTGCTGCACTAACACCGCGATTTACGCTGTGACCCAGACTAAGTTCAGACAGCAGCTGAAGAATTTTAGATTAGATTACTTACAGTGTGGAAACAGCCCTTCAGCCCAACAAGTGCACACTGCCCTGCCGAAGCGCAACACACCCATACCCCTACATTTACCCCTTACCTAACATGACGGACTAACCTAACACTAAGAATGTGCTGAAATATCACATTACCCAAATTCATCAATCGATCAAATTTACTCATTAATCAATCCATCCAGGATTTTCTCATTTCAGTTCAATGTTTCAGCAACCAAACAGCCTGTTGCTCTGGTAACAGACTGAGGGTGGTGCTGGTTTTACCAACTTTATTCAACATGGGATTACAGGACCACATTTCAATGTTTCTCAACTCAGGGATCAGTGAAAAAAGGCACCATTTCACTGAATGTATCTGTCACTTCAATCTGTAAAAATGAAATTATTCATTTAGAAATACCACACAGCAGAACAAACTATTTTGTTGTTTATGTTGAAGCAGCTGAGCTGGAGAGAGACAGACTCAGCCCCAAGTCCAGGTCGTTAGGGAAGGGGAGGGAACTGGGTCTGAGCTCAGGAGTTGTGTTTAAGTCACTCTGCCCCTTACTTTCACCTCAGGATCACTGACTCTGACCTGGCCTCGGCGAATTTCATCACTCTGTCCATATTCAGCTCTCATTCTCACAATGTCCCCTCTTTCTCTTGTCTTCCCATTTTTGTTTCCTGTTGCTCATATCTCAGATGCAACATCGGTCAGCCAAAACTGCTGTGTCACCAAAGAAATTGGTTGAAGAATAACACAACTGTGCAACACGGGAGATTCACAAGCTGTGATACTTTCACCACAGAAGATCATCCACTCAAGTAGTGGCAGATCCACAGGCACAAACGCATAGAGACAAGCTTGTCTCTGTCCACCCTGTCTACACCCTTATTGATTTTGTAAACCTCAATCAGGTCCCCCCCAATCTCCTTTTTTCTAGTGAAAATAAACCTAACCTGCTCACCCTCTCTTCATAGCTAGCACCTTCTATACCAGGCAACATCCTCGTAAACCCTCTCTGCACACTCTCCAAAGCGTCCACATTCTTTTGGTAATGTGGCGACCAGAACTGTACACAGTATTCTAAATGTGGCCAAACCAACGTCTTGTACAATTTTAACATGACTTGCCAACTCTTATACGCAATACCCCATCCAACGAAGGCAAGCATACCATATGCCTTCTTGACCACTCTGTCCACCTGAGGCAAGCATACCATATGCCTTCTTGACCACTCTGTCCACCTGTCCAGCAACCTTCAGGGTACAATGGACCTGCACTCCCAGATCTCTCTGCCCGTCAACTTTTCCCAAAGATCTTCCATTCATTGTATAATTCGCTCTAAAATTAGACTTGCCTAAATGCATCACCTCACATTTTTCTGAATTGAAAGCCATCTGCCACTTTTCCGCCCAACTCTCCAGTCTATCTATATCCTCCTGTATTCTCCGACAGTCCCTTATGCTTTCTGCTACTCCACCAATCTTTGTGTCATCTGTAAATTTGCTGATCATACCGACAGTGCCCTCTTCTAGATCATTTATGCATATTACAAACAACAGTGGCCCCAACACGGACCCCTGTGGAACACCACTGGTCACCTTCCTCCATTTCAAGAAACTCCCTTCAACTATTACTCTCTGTCTCCTGTTTCTCAACCAGTTCTTTATCCACCTAGCGAGAACATGCTGCACACCATTTGACTTCACTTTCTCCATTAGTCTACAATGGGGAACCTTATCAAACGCCTTACTAAAGTCCATGTATATGACATCAACAGCCCTTCCTTCATCTAACAACTTGGTCACTTCCTCAAAGAACTCTAATAAGTTGGTAATAGACATGAGCAACCTTCCAGTCCTGCAACACCTCTCTGCCTATTCTTCCCTTTATTAATGCTTCATAATTCTTACAGTCTGCAGTCTCCACCTCGCTGCCTACTTGTTTTCTCTTCTGGTTCCCAGTCCCCTGTCACATTAGTGTAAAACCTCCCCAACAGCGATAGCAAAAACTCCCCCAAGGACATTGGTTCCGGTCTGGTTCAGATGTAGACTGTCCCTTTTGTAATAGTCCCACCTTCCCCAGAACCGTTCCCAAGGTCCAACAAATCTGAACCCCTCCCTCCTACACCATCTCTCAAGCCGCATGTTCATCCTGCCTATTTTTTCATTTCTACACTGGTTAGCGTGTGTCACTGGTAGTAATTCCGAGTTCACTACCTTTGAGATCCTCCCCTTTAACTTCTCTCCTAGCTCCCTGAATTCTTCTTTCAGGACCTCATCTAATTTCCTACTTATATCGTTGGTGCCTGTATGCACCAAGACAACTGGCTGTTCACCCTCCCCTTTTAGAATGCTCTGCAGCCAATCAGTGACATCCCTGACCCAAGCACCTGGGAGGCAACATACCATCCGGGAGTCCCGTTTTCGGTCACAGACCCACCTATCTACTCCCCTCACAATGAAAACCTCTCTGACTATGGTCCTCTGAGTCCTTTTTCCTGCCCTTCTGAACAGCAGTGCCCATTACGGTGCCATGATCCTGGCAACTGCTGCCCTCCCCTGGTGAGCCATCTCCCCCAACAATATACAATATCTACCTGGTTTAGAGGGATATGACCACAGGGGACATATGCACTGCCTTCCTACTCCTTTTCTGTCTTTTGGTCACCCATTCACTGTCTCCCTTAGTAATCCTAACCTGCGGTGTGACCAGTTCACTAAACGTGCTATCCACGATCTCCTCAGCATGGCGGATGCTCCACAGTGAGTCCATCCACAGCTCCAGAGCCAGCATGCGGTCAAACAAGAGCTGCAGCTGGACACACTTCTTGCAAGTGTAAGAGTCAGGAACATCAGACACGATCCTAAGCTCCCACATCAAACAAGAGGCACATGCCACGGGTCTGAGCAAAATGGAGGCCTGACTCCCACACACACAGACACAGACACACACACACACACACACACACACAGACACACACACAGATACACACA
>NC_057716.1:114738506-114757378 GCF_004010195.1 Chiloscyllium plagiosum
GCTTTTTGGATCAACTTGTGGTAGAGCCCAGTAGTGAACAGGCAATACTGGATTTTGTGATGTGTAATGAGGCAGACTTGATCAGGAAGCTTAAGGTGAAGGAATCCTCAGCAGGCAGTGATCATAATGTGTCTGCTATTACTCTGCAATTTGAGAGGAAGATGATAGAATCAAAGGTAACGGAATTACAGCTGAATAAAGGCAACTACAGAGGCATGAGAGAGGAGGTGGGTAGAATTGACTGGGAGAGGAGTGTATCAGGAATGACAGTGGAAAAGTAATGGCAGAAGTTTCTGGGAATAACTCAGGAGACACAACAGAGATTCATCCCGAGGGAAAAGAAGCATGGTATAGGGAGGATGAGGCAACCATGGCTGACTTGGGAAGGCAGGGATAGCGTAAAAGCAAAAGAGAAAGCAGATCATTTGGCAAAGGGCAGTAGGAAACTAAAGGATTGGAAACTTGCAAAGACCAATAGAGGACAACAACAAAAGAAATAAGGAAGGTCAAGATGAAATATGAGGGCAAGCTAGCCAGACATATCAAGCAATACCGTAAAAGTTTCTTCAGACTGACAAAGGTCAAAAGAGAGGCAAAAGTGAACATTGAACTGCTGGAAAATGACACTGGAAAGATGTGGTGGCGAAAAATAAATGGCTGAGGAATTGAATAATTATTTTGTGTCAGTCTTCACGGTGGAAAACACGAGTAATATCAAAATATTCAACGGAGCGTAGGAGCAGAGCTAACTATGGTGGCCATCACCAAAGAGAAGGTGCTAGAAAACTGCATGGCCTGAGGGTGGACAAATCACCTGGACCATATGGATTGCACCCCAGTCGTCAGGATATGGGGCGCAAGATATAACTGGAGATGCAAAAGATTTGTAGGAAATGCAAAGTTAAAGTGATCATTGGGAATTTCAATATGCAGGTGGACTGGGAAATCAGGTTCGGAACAGTTCGCAAGAAAGTGAATTTGTGGAGTGCCTATGAGATGGCTTTTTGGACCAACTTGTGGTGGAGCCCAGTAGGGAACAGGCAACACTGGATTTAGTGATGTGGTATGATCAGGGAGCTTAAGGTGAAGGAATCCTCAGCAGGTAGTGATCATAATATGTCTGAAATTACTCTGCAATTTGAGAGGGAGATGATAGAATCAAAGGTAACGGAATTACAGCTGAATAAAGGCAACTACAGAGGCATGAGAGAGGAGGTGGGTAGAATTGACTGGGAGAGGAGTGTATCAGGAATGACAGTGGAACAGCAATGGCAGGAGGTTCTGGGAGTAACTCAGGAGACACAACAGAGATTCATCCCGAGGGAAAAGAAGCATGGTACAGGGTGGAAGAGGCAACCATGGCTGACTAGGGAAGACAGGGATAGCATAAAAGTTAAAGAGAAAACAGATCATTTGGAGAAGGACAGTGGGAAACCAAAGGATTGGGAACTTGCAAAGACCAATAAAGAGCAACAACAAAAGAAATAAGGAGGGTCATGATGAAATATGAGGGTAAGCTAGCCAGACATATCATGCAATACAGTCAGAGTTTCTTTCGACAGATAAAGGGCAAAAGAGAGGAAGAAGTGGACATTGGGCCGCTGGCAAATGATGCAGAAAGATAGTGGCGGGGAAAAGGAAATGGCTGAAGAACTGAATAATTATTCTGTGTCAGTCTCTATTGTGGAAGACATGATTAATATCCCAAAAAACTCAAGAGAGGGTAGGGACAGAGCTCAGTGTGGTGGCCATCACCAAAGACATCAACTTCATCAATCTTGATCTGTTCCAGCCTGTTTCCCAGCTCCTCAAATTCTCATTCACAACAAGGTCCCTTTCCTTAATGAAAACTGAAGCAAAAAAACTCATTTAAGGCTTCTTCTATCTCCTCAGATTCCACACACAAGTTCCCTACACTATCCCTGACTGATCCTACATTCTGTTGTTCCTCACATAAGAGTAAAATGCCTTTGTGTTCTCCCTAATCCTCCCTGCCAAGCCTTTTTCATGCCCCCTCCTGGCTCTCCTCAGTCCATTTCTGAGCTCCTTTCTGGTAAGCCTGTAATCCTTTAAAGCTGTGCTAAATCCTTGCTTCCTCCACCTCACATACGCTGCCTTCTTCCTTTTGACAAGAAGATCCTCTGTTCTTGTCATCCAAGGCTCCTTAATATTACCCCTTTTTGCCTGTCAGTGAACAAATTTGTGCATCACTCGCAACAACTGCTCCTTAAATACTCTCCACATGTCTGTTATACCCTTTCTGTGGAACAATTGCTCCCAATCTGTACTTCCCAACTCCTGTCTGATAGCGTCATAATTTCTTCTTCCCCAATTAAATATTTTCCCTTGGTAACTGCTCCTTTCCCTCTCCAAGGCTATGGTAAATGTGAGGCAGTTGTGGTCACTGCCACCAAAGTGTTTCCCACGACAAGATCTGACACATGTCCTGGCTTGTTGCCGAGCAATAAATCCAAAATGGCCTCTCCCCTCGTCGGCCTGCCAACATTCTGAGTAAGGAAACCCTCGTGAACACACCTGACAATAACAGTTCCATCCAAACCATCTCAACTAAGGAGGTTCCAGTCAATATTGGGAAAGTTGAAAATCACCCATAACAACAACCCTGTGACATCTGCATTTTTCCAAAATCTGCCAGACTATGAGTTCTTTGATCTCTCCACTGCTATTAGGGTGTCTGTCGGAAACCCCCAATGAGGTGGCTGCTCCCTTGCTGTTCCATACTGACTCAATAGACAAACCTTCCTCAACATAGAATCATAGAGTCATAGAGATGTACAGCATGGAAACAGAACCTTCAGTCCAACCTGTCCATGCCGACCAGATATCCCAACCCAATTTAGTCCCACCTGCCAGCACCTGGCCCATATCCATCCAAATGCTTCCTATTCATATACCCATCCAAATGCCTCTTAAATGTTGCAATTGTACCAGCCTCCACCACATCCTCTGGCAGCTCATTCCATACACGTACCACCCGCTGCGTGAAAAAGTTGTCCCTTAGGTCTCTTTTATATATTTCCCCTCTCACCCTAAACCTATGCCCGCTAGTTCTGGACTCCCCACTTCAGGGAAAAAGACTTTGTTGATTTATCCTATCCATGCTCCTCATAATTTTGTAAACCTCTATAAGGTCACCACTCAGCCTCTGAAGCTCCAGGGAAAACAGCCCCAGCCTGTTCAGCCTCACCCTGTAGCTCAAATCCTCCAATCCTGGAAACGTCCTTGTAAATCTTTTCTGAATCCTTTCAAGGAGACCAGAATTGCACGCAATATTCTAAAAGTGGCCTAACAGCCACTCTTGTACAGCCGCAACATGACCTCCCAACTCCTGTACTCAATACTCTGACCACTAAAGGAAAGCATACCAAACACCTTCTTCACTATCCTATCTATCTGCGACTCCACTTTCAAAAAGCAATGAATCTGCACTCCAAGGTCTCTTTGTTCAGCAACACTCCCTAGGACCTTACCATGAAGTATATAAGTCCTGCTAAGATTTGCTTTCCCAAAATGCAGCACCTCACATTATTCTGAATTAAACTCCATCTGCCACGTCTCAGTCCATTGGCCCATCTGGTCCAGATCCTGTTGTAATCTGAGGTAACCTTCTTCGCTGTCCACTACACTTCCAATTTTGGTGTCATCTGCAAACATACTAACTGTACCTCTTATGTTCGCATCCAAATCATGCATGTAAATGACAAAGATTGGAGGGCCCAGCACCGATCCTTGTGGCACTCCACTGGTCACAGGCCTCCAGTCTGTAAAACAGCCCTCCACCACCACCCTCTGTCTTCTACCTTTGAGCCAGTTCTGTATCCAAATGGCTAGTTCTCCCTGTATTCCATGAGATCTAACCTTGTTAATCAATCTCCCATGGGGAACCTTGTCAAACGCCTTACTGAAGTCCATGTAGATCATATCTACCGCTCTGCCCTCATCAATCCTCTTTGTTACTTCTTCAAAAAACTCAATCAAGTTTGTGAGACATGATTTCCCACGCACAAAGCCATATTGACTATCTCTAATCAGTCCTTGCCTTTCCAAATACATGTACATCCTGTCCCTCAGACTCCCCTCAAACAACTTGCTCAACACTGAGGTCAAGCTCACCGGTCTATAGTTCCCTGGCTTGCCTTTACCACCCTTCTTAAATAGTGGCACCACGTTTGCCAACCTCCAGTCTTCCGGCACCTCACCTGTGACTATCGATTATACAAATAACTCAGCAAGAGGCCCAGCAATCACTTCGCTGGCTTCCCACAGAGTTCTCAGGTACACCTGATCCGGTCCTGGGGATATATCCACCTTTACCCTTTTCAAGACATCTAGCACTTCCTCCTCTGTAATCTGGACATTTGCACGATGTCACCATCTATTTCCCTACAGTCTATATCTTCCATATCCTTTTCCACAGTAAATACTCATGCAAAATATTCATTTAATATCTCCCCCATTTTCTGTGGCTCCACACAAAGGCCGCCTTGCTGATCTTTGAGGGGCCCTATTCTCTCCCTAGTTGCCCTTTTGTCCTTAATATATTTGTAAAAACTCTTTGGGTTCTCCTTAATTCTTTTTGCCAAAGCTATCTCATCTCCCCATTTTGCCCTCCTGATTTCCCTCTTAAGTCTCCTCCTACTTCCTTAATGCTCTTCTAAGGATTCATTCGATCTATCCTGTCTATACCTGACATATGCTTCCTTCTTTTTCTTAACCAAACCCTCAATTTCTTTCGTCATCCAGCATTCCCTAAACTTACCAGCCTTCCCTTTCACCCTAACAAGAATATACTTTCTCTGGATTCTTGTTATCTCATTTCTGAAGGCTTCCCATTTTCCAGCCGACCCTTTACCTGCGAATATCTGCCTCCAAACAGCTTTCAAAGGTTCTTACCCAATACCATCAAAATTGGCCTTTCTCCAATTTAGAACTTCAACTTTTAGATCTGGTCTGTCCTTTTCCATCACTATTTTAAAATGAATAGAATTATGGTCGCTGGCCCTAAAGTGCTCCTCGACTGACACCTCAGTCACCTGCCCTGCCTTATTTCTCAAGAGTAGGTCAAGTTTTGCACCTTCTCTAGTACGCACTTAAGAAATTCCTCTCCATCTAAACCTTTAACACTATGGCAGTCCCAGTCGATGTTTGAAAAGTTAAAATCCCCTACCATAACTACCCGATTATTCTTACAGATAGCTAAGATCTCCTTACAAGTTTGTTTCTCAATTTCTCTCTGACCATGAGGGGGTCTATAATACAATCCCAATAAGGTTATCATCCCATTCATATTTCTCAGTTCCACCCAAAAGACTTCCCTGGATGTATTTCCGGGAATATCTTCCCTCAGCACAGCTGTCATGCTATCCCTTATCAAAAATGCCACTCCTCCTCCTCTCTTGCCTCCCTTTCTATCCTTCCTGTAGCATTTGTATCCTGGAACATTAAGCTGCTACTTCTGCCCATCCGTGAGCCATGTTTCCGTAACTGCAATGATATCCCCGTCCCATGTTCCTTAACCATGCCCTGAGTTCACCTGCCTTCCCTGTTAGGCCCCTTGCATTTAAAAAAATGCAGTGGGCGGCACGGTGGCACAGTGGTTAGCACTGCTGCCTCACAGCGCCTGAGACCCGGGTTCAATTCCCGCCTCAGGCGACTGACTGTGTGGAGTTTGCACGTTCTCCCCGTGTCTGCGTGGGTTTCCTCCGGGTGCTCCGGTTTCCTCCCACAGTCCAAAAAGATGTGCAGGGTCAGGTGAATTGGCCATGCTAAATTGCCCGTAGTGTTAGGTAAGGGGTAAATGTAGGGGTATGGGTGGGTTTCGCTTCGGCGGGTCGGTGTGGACTTGTTGGGCCGAAGGGCCTGTTTCCACACTGTAATGTAATCTAATCTAAAAAACTTATTCGTCCCACCTTGTCCCTGCCAGCCCTGCCTGTTTGACTCACTTCAGCCTTCGTTTCAGTAGCTGTGATGCACTCTCTGATTAGCAATGCTACACCCACTCCTCGTTTTCCACCCTCCCTGTTCTTTTTAAATGTTCTAAACCCTGGAATATCTGGCAACCATCCCTGCCCCTATGAAACCCACATCTCTGTTATGGCCACAACATCATAGTCCCAAGTACTGATCCACGCTATCAGTTCATCACTCTTATTTCTGACACTCCTGGATGTACTGGCCCTGGAGTCTGTTCAGAGAATGTTCGTGAGAATGGCCCCAGGAATGAAAATCTTAACATAAGAGGAATGTTTCAGGACTCTGGATGGGGTTCAGAAGAATGAGGGGGAATCTAATTGAAACCTGGATGCTTCCATTGGTAGGAAAGACTCGGACCGAGGACACAGCTGTAAGGTAAAGGGAAACCCTTTTTAATGGAGTCAAGGAGAAATGTCTTCAGCCAAATAGTGATGCATCTATGGAATTCACTGCCTCAGAAGGTTGTAGAGGCCAGGACTTTGAATTTTTTTAAGACAGAGATAGATAATTTCTTAACTGTCAAGGGGATCAAGTGTTACAGGGAGAATAGGGATGAAAAACGTAGCAGCCATGATTGAATAGTGGAGCAGGCTCGATGGGATGAATGGTCTAATTTCTGCTTCTATGTCTTATAGTTTTTTAAAAACAACGAAGGACAAAATAAACTTGTTAAAGTGACAGCATTGTCACATCCAGATGCACTGACACAGACATACATACAGATATACAGAAACACACACACCGACACACATAAACGCACACAGAAACTTGTGCACAAACAGACACACTGACTCACACCATACAGATACACAGAAACATGCTCACACATCCACACAGATGCACAGAAACATGCACATACAGACACACTGCCTCACTCATATACACAGACACACAGAAACATATACACACAGAGACTGTGTTTGCAGTAAATGACACTTGCCTGGGTTTAACTATTTTTAAAAGGGTTTGAGTCAATCTGATAATTCCCAGCTTTTCCTGATGAAACATCAATGAGAGAGTGAGACAGTGCTGTGATGTCCCTCAGCTATTGTCAGAGAGGGGGTGAATGTGTCCAACTAACTCATGATCAATTGTACAATGAACAAGCGTTATCCGGTACAATAGATCCATTAGTCCCTTTGTGTCCATCTGTGAAATAGTTTGATGTTCACTCTCAGAAACTCACTAACTTTACTGGTTAAGTTTATTCCACTCACACCTTGTGCTTGTCTGTGTAGAAATACAATGTTCCCCTGTGGGAAATACAATGTTCCCCTCTGTGTTCCTTGGCTGCAGAAGACCGTATCCTTGTCTGAATAAAAGCATTTTGTCGCTGGTTTGAAATTGCAGTTTTGTCTCTGTGTGGATTTCAGGTCTAGGGCCAGTTTGTGTGTGTGTATGTGAGAGAAAGAGAGAGAGAGAGAAATTGTGGGTACTGCTGAAAGTACCAGTTTTGAACCTTTACCAACCCGTCCCTGAAACAGACCCTGTCTGAAGTGAACCCCAGGAACAGTGCCTATCCCTCATGGGAGCGAGCGAGTGTGAGAAACCAACGAGAGAAAGAGCTGGGACCCACAGTAATAGTGAGTATCACCTGTTCAGACTATGTCTTTCCTGAACTCCTGCCTGTCTCTGGCTGATTTCCCATCTCTTTCCCACATTGTCACTTTACGTCTCTTTGTTTCTCACTTTGTGTCCCTGTATCTTTCTCTGAAAGTCTCTCCTCCTTTCTCTCTTTTGGTCTTTCTGTCTTTCCCTCCTGCGTCTCTGCCTGACACACTCTCAACTCTTTATTTCATTTTCCCTCTTTCTGTCCATTCCCTCCAGCTGTGCGTCCCCCTCCCTCTGTGTCTGCATTTTTTCTGTCCTCTATCTCCACCTTTCTGCCTCTCCTGCTCTCTGCATTTTTCCCGTCCACCCAAATTTTTTTCTCTATCCAAAATTGCTGAATGTGACTCCTTGCCAAATGTGAACTTTCGAATTTTGTGTCATCGAATCTTGAGATCCCATACATCCCCCCATTTCACACCCCCATTTCACACCCTCCCCTTCTTCCATTTACTGCCCCTTCAAATATTCCCTCAACACGTTTCACTACCTCCCATTTTTGCCCTTGTTCTTACCCCATAACTTTGCCCCACCCTCACAGTAATTTCCCCCATCCCAAAATCTTGAGTCACCCCAAAAGAATATTCCCCTCCCTCAGATGTTGCACTCCCCTCGCACAAATATTTTGCCCACCATCTGCCAAATATTGTCTCGTCAAATGTAGTGTTCCCATCAATTCAGTAGTCCCCAAATATCATCCCAAAGTTTCCCCTCCATCCCAATTTTGGATCTTATGGGAAGACCCATCCCCTTAGTGACCTGGCCCCACAAACCTCTCCACAGATACAGCACTACCCCTGACACAGGAGGCTCTGCTGGATTAGGGCCAAGCCCTCAGTAGGGTCATTAACCTTCACCATGATTTGATCAAGGCAGCGATGCCCAGACCCCACCAGGAGCCACCTCATCCGTTCCAACCTGGGGACTATGTAATGATCAAATCACTGGGAAAGGATTCTCGCTCTCCTCAGTGGAAAGGTCCATACTTGGTGCCTCTGACAGCCCCGACAGCTGTCAAACTGAAGGGAAAACCTGATTGGACACACAGGACCTGCTGCAAGTGAGCTCCGCCCCCAAAAGACAACAACCAGGAAGCACAGCAAACGACAGCTCCACACCCCAAGGAAAGCTCCAGCTAACCGCCACAGCCATCACCATCTTTATACTCCCCCTGATCATCCTGCCATAGGATGACTGGAACCAGGATCATGCAGTGAGACACCTTACCGTTCGCAAGTCACTGGTCAGTACATTCCTCTGTGTGACCTGTGTGTATGCTCAGAGGGTCAGCCAGAGTAGCTGTTAGGTTTGTGCTTGTGTCCCCATGCACTCCCAAGGGGGCATTTCCCTGAGACCCTTCCCCTTCAATGAATCAGACTATGCTGAATGGTGGGTGGGATGGGATAGGTCCCCTGAAGTAACCACTCTCAGCCTCCCACCGTGAATGGGATCTTATAGAGGTAATTCTCCAATCTGCTGGAAATCCACAGAGTGCCTATTAAACAATTTTCAGAGATGGTTCTATCCCTCATACAATCTTCCCCATGAACCCCCGGCCCTACTCCTCACAGACATTCCCGGACAGGGCACACCCATCGGATCGATCTGTCTCAAAAGCAGCCATCCATCCGGATGGAATGCTGGCTGGAGCCAGTGCGCCAACTCCTTCTCCTCACCCCACAGCAAGTCAGTCCACAGCAGAGGGCAGGATACTGAACCTTCACATCCCTAACAGGAGCAGTGGACAGGGACCCAGACCGACCGCCTGAGAACCTATACTTTATTTACAGCCACAAAGCCTCCCCTTGGTTCCTGTTATCCTGGACCAGGAGCTGCTGTGTTGGGTACGTGGTCCCATTGTATAACATTCCCAGTCTCCTCCCTTCATGAAGCCATCGTCTCGCAGGAAGTGAACCCCCAACACCCTTGACCAGATTCTCTCTGTCTTTTCACCCACCTATGCAGCCATTCAATTGGAAATAGAAGCCCAGCTGCTGGCCATCCCCTTGGAGGAGGTAGCCAATGCCACATCCAAAGCACTCACCCAGCTGAATGCGCAAGTTGTTGGCGTCCACACTGTGGCCCAATAAAACAGGTCTGCCCCTGGATTATCTGCTGGTGGAGAAAGGGGCACATGCCCTCATCGGCTCTGATTGCTGCAGTTACATACCCGGCCCCAGTGGGAACATACTAACTCAGCCCAGCATATCCAACAGGCTGCCGCTGTACTGCACTACCCAAAACCAAAATGGGACCCATGGAACTGGGCACGCTCCTGGCTGGGTTCCTGGGGCACAGCCTTACTCCAGGGTCTCATAGTCCTCATTCCTATCATTGTCATTATTGCAGTTCTGGTCATGGCCATTAAAATATGCTGTCTGAGCTTGTGCTCAATGCTTCTATCCCCCTGCTCTGTCCTTACCACCCAACTAGTGAAGGTCCACAGGGACAATAACTTTGCCCCCGACACGGAATATGTGGTTTCAGGCTCGGACTCCGAATACTACCCCACTGATTCCGACCCTCCCCCTGGCTCTGGCTACATTCCCCACTTCGCCTCTACCCCTAACTCAGCGCTTCCCTGACAAAAACAAAAAAAGGGGAATTGTAGGAGAAAAAAATAAACCACTCTGCCTGCCCACTACTTGTTCACAGAAACCATGTCTGTTCTGAGTGAAACAGAGCAAACCATAATCCATCAGCTTGACTACAACCAGCTCAGGACCTAAACAGCAAAACAAATTAACAAGGTTAGATTTCATGGAATAAAGGGAGAACTAACCATTTGGATACAGAACTGGCTCAAAAGTAGAAGACAGAGGGTGGTGGTGGAGGGTTGTTTTTCAGACTGGAGGCCTGTGACCAGTGGAGTACACAAGGATCGGTGCTGGGTCCTCTACTTTTTGTCATTTACATAAATGATTTGGATGCGAGCAGAAGAGGTGCAGTTAGTAAGTTTGCAGATGACACCAAAATTGGAGGTGTAGTGGACAGCGAAGAGGGTTACCTCAGATTACAACAGGATCTGGACCAGATGGGCCAATGGGCTGAGAAGTGGCAGATGGAGTTTAATTCAGATAAATGCGAGGGGCTGCATTTTGGGAAAGCAAATCTTAGCAGGACTTATACACTTAATGGTAAGGTCCTAGGGAGTGTTGCTGAACAAAGAGATCTTGGAATGCAGGTTCATAGCTCCTTGAAAGTGGAGTCGCAGGTAGATAGGATAGTGAAGAAGGCGTTTGTTATGCTTTCCTTTATTGGTCAGAGTATTGAGTACAGGAGTTGGGAGGTCATGTTGCAACTGTACAGGACGTTTGTTAGACCACTGTTGGAATATTGCATATAATTTTGGTCTCCTTCCTATCGGAAAGGTGTTGTGAAACTTGAAAGGATTCAGAAAAGATTTACAAGGATGTTGCCAGGGTCGGAGGATCTGAGCTACAGGGATAGGCTGAGCAGGCTGGGGCTGTTTTCCCTGGAGCGTCGGAGGCTGAGGGGTTTCCTTATAGAGGTTTACAAAAATATGAGGGGCATGGATAGGATAAATAGACAAAGCCTATTCTCTGGGGTCGGGGAGGCCAGAACTAGAGGGCATAGGTTTAGGGTGAGAGGGGAAAGATATAAAAGAGACCTAAGGGGCAACCTTTTCACGCAGAGGGTGGTACGTGTATGGAATGAGCTGCCAGAGGATGTGGTGGAGGCTGGTACAATTGCAACATTTAAAAGGCATTTGGATGGGTATATGAATAGGAAGCATTTGGAGGGATATGGGCCGGGTGCTGGGTTGGGATATCTGGTCAGCATGGATAGGTTGGACCGAAGGGTCTGTTTCCATGCTTGTACATCTCTATGACTCTATGACATTACCTTATCAGCTTCCAGACTGAAGGATTACTACTCCTCAGATGATCTGACTTCCTACCTCACAATAGCATCACCGCTCCTGCAGCCCCGAGGGCATCCACAGTGCCCTGAAGGCACTGAAGCCCCACAAAGCCTCCCTAGACTGAGTGGCACCCAGATACCTGACAAGAAGACGCACCCCCCTGCAGGCCCATTGGAACCAGGATACTGGACATTAGCACCTGCTCTCGCAGAGGAACGGAACCTCCTGTTATAGTTATTACTTGATTGCTGTGACCGGCCAGCCGATTGTTTTCCATTGAATGTAATTTAATTCGTATTTTCTTGTAATTAACTCGACATTACTGTAACACCACTGTAACACTATAAAACGGACTGTATCTGCAGTTTGGGGAAGAGAACCCTTTACCTAACTGATTAAAGGTGTCCTTTTTGTATCAGTCTGGTCAATTTCTCTTTCCCACCAAATGGTGAGAAATAAACTAGTGTTGGTCAATTTCACAAGATCGGTGTGTGGCCTCTATTTGTAATTGGATGATTCTCCGACAGTGTCCTATATTGCAACAGGTGGCTCAGAGTCAAAATGTCATTTGCAGAGGCTGTGATTTTACATTTTCTTCCTCACTCTCTGTCCCGCTGTGTCCATTTCCTTCTGTCTGCACCTCCCTCAGTCTTGAGTCTTCCTCCCCTTCTCTCTCGGCGAAGTGCGGACTGCAGATGATGGAGATTTGAGTCCAGGTTAGAGTGGTGCAGGAAATGCACAGCCGGTTAGGCAGCATCCGAGGAACAGGCAAATCAACGTTTCGGCAGGAGCCCTTCATCCTGATTTTCCTGTTCCTCAGAGCTCCCTTTCTCTCTGTCCATCGTCTGGCCATTTCTTTCTCTCTCCACTTCTCTCTCTCTCTCTCTTCCTTTCTGCCTCTCCATCACAATTCCTCTGCCTGGCATCTTCACCCCCTCCCCCATCAAACTCTCCAGACTGTCCCATCATTATAAACCGTCAATGCTGTAATGTTTCAGGTCAGGTTTACAAAACGACAGGAGCTCCAACATTTCAGAGACAGAGGCTTAAATCGGGCAGAGTTTTTTATTCATTTATGGGACTTGGGCGTCACTGGCTGGCTAACATTGATAGCCCATCCCCATTTGCCCTTGAGAAGGTGATAGTGAGATGCCATCTTGAATTCCTGCAGTCCCCTTGCTGTGGGTTGACCCACCATGCATGGAGGGAGGGAGGGAATTCCAAGATTTTCACCCAACAACTGGGTGAAGGAATGCCGGTATATTTCCAAGTCAGGGTGGTGAGTGGTTTGGAGGGGAACTTGAGGTGGTGGTGTTCCCAAGTACCTGCTGCCTTTGTCCTTCTAGATGGAAATGATTGTGAATTTGGAAGGTGCTGTCTCAAGATCTTTGGTGAATTTCTACAGTGCATCTTGGAGAAAGCACACACTGCTGCCACTGGGCACCGGTGATGGGGGATTGAATGTTTGTCGATGTGGTGCCAATCAAGCAGGTTGCTTTGTCCTGGATGGTGTCAAGCCTCTTGAGGTATTGTTGGAGCTGCACCCATCCAGGCAAGTGGGGAGTATTGCATCACACTCCTGAAGTGTGCCTTGTAGAGAGTGGATAGAATTTGGGGTGTCAGGGCGTGCGGTACTTGCCTCATCTCTGACCTGCTCTTGGAGCTGCTGTGTTCGTGTGGTAAGTCCAGTTGAGTTTCTGGACAATGGTAACTCAAGAATATTGACAGTGGGGGTTTCACTGATGGTAATACCATTGAATGTAATGGGGCAGTGATTAGAGTGTCTCTTATTGGTGATGGTCATTGTCTGGCATTGTGTGGGAGGAATGTTACTTGCCACTTGTTGGCCCAAGCCTGGATATTGTCCAGATCTTGCTTCATTTGAGCACGGATTGCTTCAATATCTGAGGCGTCATGAAAGGTGCTGAAAATTGTGCAAACATCAGCGAACATCCCCACTTCTGACCTCATGACAGAGGGAAGGTAATCAATGAAGCAGCTGAAGATCATTGGGCCTAGGACACTAACCTGAGAGGCTCTTGCAGAGATGTCCTGGAGCTGAGATGACTCACCTCCACAACCACAACCATCTTCCGTTGTACCAGGTTTGACTCTAACCAGTGGAGTGTTTGCCCCTGGTACCCATTGATTCCAGTTTTGCCATGGCTCCTTGATGCTATACCCGTTCAAATGCAGCCTTGATGTCAGGGTCTGTTACTCTCACCTAACCTCTGGAAATCAGCTCTTTTGTCCATGTTTGAACCGAGGCTGTAATGAGGTCAGGAGCTGAGTGACCCTGGTGAAACCCAAACTGGGCATCACTGAGCAGGTTATTGCTGAGCAGATGCTGTTTGATCGCCCTGTTAATGACCCCTTCCATTACCTTACTGATGATGGAGAGTAAACTGATTGTCCTGTTTTGTGTATAGGACATTCCCTGGGCACTTTTCCATATTGTCAGGTAGATGCCAGTGTTGTAACTGCACTGGAAAAGGTTGACTAGAGGAACAATAAGTACTGGAGCACGCTTCGTCAGTACTATTGCCAGAATGTTCACATCCAATCTATACCATTCCATGATCATCCATATGTTTATCCAATCACTATTTAAATGCCCTTAAATTTGGCAAGTCTGCTACTGTTGCAGGCAGGGCATTCCACACCATTTACTCTCTGAGTAAAGAAACTACCTCTGACCTCTGTCCTCTATCTTTCACCCTTCAATTTAAAGTGATGTGCCCTCATGCTCACAATCACCATCTGAGGAAAAAAGACTCTCACTGTCCGCCATATCTAATCATCTCATCATCTTATATGTCTCTATTAAGTCACCTCGGAACCTTCTTCTTTCTAATGAAAACAGCCTCAAGTCAGTCGGCCTTTCCGCATAAGACCTTTCCTCCATACTAGGCAACATTCTGGTAAATTTCCTCTGCACGCTTTCCAATGCTTCCATATCAATTTGTATAATGTGGTGACCAGAACTATACACAATTCTCCCAAGTGCGACCCTACCAGAGTTTTGTACACCTGCAACATGACCTCAATCTCAATCCCTCTAAAAGCTAACATACCGTATGACTTCTTAACAACCCTATCTACCTGGGTGGTAACTTTCATGGATCTATGTACATGGTCACCAAGATCTCTCTGCTCATCCACATTGCCAAGAATCTTACCATTTCCATAATCTGTATTTCTGTTACTCTTTCCAAAGTGAATCACCTCACACCTTTTCACATTAAACTCCATTTGCCACCTCTCAGACCAGCTCTGCAGCCTATCAATGTCTCTCTGTAACCTGCAACACCCTTTGGCACTGTTCACAACTCCACCTTCCTTAGTGTCATCCGTAAATTTACCATCCCATCCTTTCACACCCACATTCAGGTCATTTTTATAAATGACAAACAGCAGTGACCCTAAAACAGGTCCTTGTTGTACACCACTAGCAACTGAACTCCAGGATGAACATTTCCCATCAACCACCACTCTCTGTCTTTTCTCAGTGAGCCAATTTCTGATCCAAACTACTAACTCACCTACTCCTGTGATTTCTGCAATAGCCTTCTGTGGGGAACCTTATCAAACACTTTACTGAAATCCATATCAAAAGCTTTACCTCATCCACCAGTTTGGTCACCTTCTCAAAGAACTCAATAAGGTTTGTAAGGCATGACCTACCCTTCACAAAACCGTGTTGACTATCCCTAATCAAATGATTCCTTTCTAGATGATTATAAATCGTATCTCTTATAATCCTTTCCAACAATTTACCCACAACCGTATAAGGCTCACTGGTCAATTATGACCAGGGTTGTCCCTTCTTGAACAAGGGGGCAACATTTGCTATCCTCCAGTTTTCCGGCACTATTCTTGTAGACAAGGACAACATGAAAATCAAAGCCAAAGGCTCTGCAATCTCCTCCCTAGCTTCCCAGACAATCTGAGGATAAATTCCATCCAGCTGAGGGCATTTATCTATTTTCACATTATTCAGAATTGCTAACATCTCCTCCTCATGAACCTCAACATTAATTTCATGTCTCTCCTATCTCCACATACTCCATGCACAGCTTACCACTGCTGTCCTTGACTGGCCTACCGAAAACTGTTGTGTTTTCCTTGATCCTATCTGCCAAAGACTTCTCATGTCCTCTTCTGGCTCTTCTCAGCTCTCTCTTTAGGTCCTTCCTGGCTAACTTGTAACTCTCAAGTGCCCTAACTGAGCCTTTATGTCTCATCCTCACATAAGCCTCCGACTGTGTCTTGACAAGAGATTCAACTTCTATAGTAAACCGTGGTTCTCTCAGTCGAACACTTCCTCCCTGTCTGACAGGTACATACTTATCAAGGAGACACAGTAGCTGTTCCTTCAACAAGCTCCACATTGCAATTGTGCCCATTCCTTCCCCTACCTCTGCATCCTAAATCTTGCCTAATTGCATCACAATTGCCTTTCCCACAGATATAACTCCTGCCTGTTGTACATAACTATCCCTTTCCATCACTGAAGTAAACATAACCAAATTGTGATCGCTATCACCAAAGTGCTCACCTCCTTCCAAATCTAACACCTGGCCTGGAAAATTACCCAATACTAAATCTAAAGTGGCCTCTCCTTTTATTGGCCTATCTTCATGCTGTTCAACTCCTCTCTCTTCCTATTGCTCACCTTGATCGCATGTGGTATGGTTAACAAACCAGAGATAACAACTCTGTTGGCCTAGCTCTAAGCTTCCACCGTAGTTCCCTGAATTTCTGCCTTAAATCCCCATCCTTTCTCTTACTTATGTAATTCATGTCTATATGGATTCAACTTGGGGCTGCTTCCCCTCCCCCCCAACCCTCCCACGCCCCATACCCCCCTCCCCACCCCAAGGATTCCGAAAACACAATGCGAGACATCACTAACCCTGGCACCTGGGAGGCAACACACCAAATGTGATTCTATTAAATTGGCAAGACACGTCCTTCCCTGCACAAAGACATGTTGCCTATTATTGATAAGCCCATTTTCTTCCAAATGGCAATAGATCCTATCCCTCAGTATCTTCTCCAGCAGCTTCCTACCACTGATGTCAGGCTCATCTGTCTATAATTATGTGAATAACCCCTGCTACCCTTCTTAAAAAAAGGTCAACTTGAGCAAATCTCTAGTCCTCCAGGACCTCACCCATGTTTAAGGATGCTGTTAAGTGTCCAGTTATTTCCTTTCTTGATTCCTGCATTAACCATCTGGACCTGGGGATTTGTCCATCCTCATGCCTTTTAGAATACCCAACACTTCCTCCTTCCTAATGATGACTTGAGCTAGAGTACTCAAAGATCTAACCCTAACCTCAATATCTGTTATGTCCCTCTCCTCAGTGAACACTGATATAAAGTACTCATTAAGAATGTCATCCATTTTCTCTGACTCCATGCGTAACTCTCCTCATTTGTCGTTGAGTGGGCCAACCCTTTCTCTCATCACCCTCTTGCTCCTTAAATATGAATAAAAGGCTTTGTTTGCTAAAGATATCTCATAACCCTTTTTAACTCTCTTCATTCCTCATTTCAGATTGGTCCTACATTCCTGATATACTTCCAAAACTTCGTCTGTCTTCAGTCACCTAGACCTTCTGTATTCTTCATTTTTCCTCTTAGCTAGTTTCATAATTTCACCTGTCATCCATGTTTCCCTAATCTTGCCAATTTCACAGGACCATGTCTCTCCTGCAATCTAATCAACAACAACAATCTGCCATTCCTAGATGTCACAGTAGAGCCGACACTCAATTGGGAACTTCAAACGTGTATCAACAGGAAAACAACACACATGGACCAAATACTGGAAGCAAACGTCTTATGACCCAAAATGAAGCTGCATTAGCCCATTATTTCAATGATCCGCCACGCACTACAGCACTGAGGAACTACGAAGAGCAGAAGAGAATACCTATTCAGTGTATTTAAAAAGAATGGGTACCCAAAAAACACAGTTCACTGCCTCCTCAGCAACAAACCCAAACAAGCAGACACAACACGCTCAGAAATCCTCACCACTTTCCCCTACATTACAGAGATCTCTAAAATGATTTCCAGGCTACTCAGACCTCTTGGTATCATTGTCGCCCACAAACCTACCAACACAGTTAAACAGTGGATAATGAACTTAAAAGATTCCGTACAAACAGCCAACAAAATGAATGCCATTTACAAAATACCTTGCAAGGACTGTAGTAAACACTACATTGGACAAACAGGCAGAAAGTTAGCTACAAAGCTAAAATTCACCCTGATGACTCTATATTAAACCACTCCCCAACAAAGCTAATATAAACCCTGCTGCCTCTCCAATAAACTACTCTCCATCAAAACTAAAAATAAACCTGCTGCCTCTGCAGTAAACTACTCCCGAACAAAGTGGATAACAACCCTGCTGCACCATTCATAAGTTTCTCCCTAACAAAACTAATAGTAACCCTGCCGCCTCGAGACTAAAAAGCACCCAAACAAAACTAATAAGTCGGCTGATTGAATTGTAAACTGCTCCAAACAGAACTCATGATATCCCTGCTGCCTCAACATGAATCTACTTCCTAACAAATCTAATAATAAACCTGCTGCCTCTCCAATAAACTGCTCCACAACAAAACTAATAATAAATCTTCTGCCTCAACAGTAAACTACTCCCAAACGAAGCTCATAATAACCCTGCTGCCTCAACAGGAAAGTACTCCATAAAAAAAGCTAATAATATCCCTGCTGCCTCTGAAGTAAATGACTCCTGAACAAAGCAAATAATAACCCTGATGCTTTCCAGTAAACTACTCCTGAACAAAACTATTAATAACCCTGCTGCCACAACAGTAAATCACTTCTGAACAAAGCTAATAACATCCTACTGCCTCAACACAAAGCTATTCCCCAACAAAACTAATAATAACCCTGCTGCCCCGATAGTAAACCACAGCCAAACAAAACTAATACTAACACAACTGCCTCATCAGTAAACTAGTAATCTAAAAATCTAATCTAATTTATAGAAAAATGGGCGGCACGGTGGCACAGTGGTTAGCACTGCTTCCTCACAGCGCCAGAGACCTGGGTTCATTTCCCGTCTCAGGCGACTGACTGTGTGGAGTTCTCCCCGTGTCTGCGTGGGTTTCCTCCCACAATCCAAAGATATGCAGGGCCAGGTGAATTGGCCATACTAAATTGCCCGTAGTGTTAGGTAAGGGGTAAATGTAGGGGTATGGGTGGGTTTCGCTTCGGCGGGTCGGTGTGGACTTGTTGGGCCGAAGGGCCTGTTTCCACACTGTAATCTAATCTAAAAAACCAGGAACTGTCTCTGATACTGAACCCCAACACCGCGTACTGCCTGTGATACTGAACCCTA
>NC_057716.1:114760048-114773195 GCF_004010195.1 Chiloscyllium plagiosum
CCATCTGGTCAAGATCCTGTTGTAATCTGAGGTAACCCTCTTCGCTGTCCACTACACCTCCAATTTTGGTGTCATTTGCAAACTTACTAACTGTACCTCTTATGCTCACATCCAAATCATTTATGTAAATGACAAAAAGTAGAGAACCCAGCACCAATCCTTGTGGCACTCCACTGGCCACAGACCTCCAGTCTGAAAAACAACCCTCCACCACCAGCCTCTGTCTTCTACCTTTGAGCCAATTCTGTATCCAAATGGCTAGTTCTCCCTTTATTCCATGAGATCTAACCTTACTAATCACTCTCCCATGGGGAACCTTGTTGAACGCCTTACAGAAGTCCATATAGATCACATCTACTGCCCTGCCCTCATCAATCTTCTTTGTTACTTCTTCAAAAAACCCAATCAAGTTTGTGAGACATGATTTCCCACGCACAAAGCCATGTTGACTATCCCGAATCAGTCCTCGCCTTTCCAAATACATGTACATCCTGTCCCTCAGCTTCCCTCAAACAACTTGCTCACCAGTGAAGTCAGGCTTACTGGTCTATAGTTCCCTGGCTTGTCTTTACCACCCTTCTTAAACAAAGGCACCACGTTTGCCAACATCCAGTCTTCCGGCACTTCACCTGTGACTATTGGTGATACACATATCTCAGCAAGAGGCCCAGCAATCGTTTCTCTAGCTTCCCACAGAGTTCTCAGGTATACCTGATCAGGTCCTGGGGATATATCCACCTTTAACAGTTTCAAGACATCCGGCACTTCCTCCTCTGTTATCTGGACATTTGCATGATGTCACCATCTATTTCCCTACAGTCTATATCTTCCATATCCTTTCCCACAGTAAATAAATGATGAGGTAAATAAATATATTAATGTAGTATCTCCCCTATTTTCTGTGGCTCCACACAAAGGCTGCCTTGCTGATCTTTGAGGGGCCCTATTCTCTCCCTAGTTACCCTTTTGTCCTTAATATATTTGTAAAAACCCTTTGGGTTCTCCTTAATTCTTTTTGCCATTGCTATCTCTTGTCCCCTTTTTGCCCTCCTGATTTCCCTCTTAAGTATACTCCTACTTCCTTTATACTCTTCTAAGGATTCACTCAATCTACCCTGTTATACCTGACATATGCTTCCTTCTTTTTCTTAACCAAACCCTCAATTTCTTTCATCATCCAGCATTCCCCATACCTGCCAGCCTTCCCTTTCACCCTGACAAGAATATACTTTCTCTGGATTCTTGTTATCTCATTTCTGAAGGCTTCCCATTTTCCAGCCGTCCCTTTACCTGCGAATATCTGCCTCCAATCAGTTTTCGAACGTTCTTACCTAATACCATCAAAATTGGCCTTTCTTCAATTTAGAACTTCAACTTTTAGATCTGGTCTATCCTTTTTCATCACTATTTTAAAACAAATAGAATTATGGTCGCTAGCCCTAAAGTGCTCCCCCACTGACACCTCAGTCACCTGCCCTGCCTTATTTCCCAAGAGTAGGTCAAGTTTTGCACCTTCTCTAGTAGGTACATTCATCAGAAAATTGTCTTGTACACACTTAAGAAATTCCTCTCCACCTAAACCTTTAACAGTGTGGCAGTCCCAGTCGATGTTTGAGAAGTTAAAATCCCCGACCATAACTACCCTATTATTCTTACAGGTGGATGAGATCTCCTTACAACAGAAACTACTCCATAATAAAACTAATAATAACCTGAACCGTAAACTACTCCATAATAAAAGTAATGATAACTATGTTGCCTCTCCAGTAAACGACTCCCGAGCAAAACTATAATGACCCTGCTGCCACAACAGTAAACTACTCGCAAACAAAGCTAACAATAATCCTGCGGCCTCAATAGTAAACTATTCCCGAACAAAACTAACAATAGCCCTGCTGCCTCTCCAGTAAAATACTCCCTAACAAAACTAATAATAATCCCGCTGCCTCAGCAGCAAACTACTCCTGAACAAATATAATAATGACCCTTTGGCCAGTGTCAGAAAATACTCCATAATAAAACTAATAATAACCCTGCTGCCTTTATTGCAAACTACTCCCTTACAAAGCTAATGATAACCCTGCTGCCTCTATAGTAAACTACTCCCTTATAAAGCTAATAATAACCCTGTTGCCTCTATAGTAAACTACTCCAAAATAAAACTGATAATAACCCGGCTGCCTCTGCAGTAAACTACTCCCAAACAAAACTCACAATAACCTTGCCACCTCAAAAGGAAACTCCTCCTGAACAAAGCGAATCATAACCCTGATGCCTCAACAGTAAGCTACTCCCTAACAAAACTAATAGTAACCCTGCTGCATTATTGTAAATAACTTTCGAGCAAAACTAATAATAACCCTGCTACCTCTATCGGAAACAACTTGCGAACAAAACTAATAATAACCCTGCTACCTTTCCAGTTAACTACTAGCCCTGCTGCCTCAAGAAATAACAATAACAACTCTGCTGCCTCTACAGGTAAGTACTCCATAAAAAAACTAATAATAACCCTGCTGCCTGTGTCATAAACTACACCTGAACAAAACTAATAATAACCCTGTTGCCTCTACCATAGAGTACTTCCTGCTGCCTCAAGTGTAAAATACTGTCAAACAAAGAGAATAATAAAACTGCTACCTCTGTAGGAAACTAAACCTAATTAAGCTAATACTAACCCTACTGCCTCTAGAGTAAACTAATCCTGAAAAAGCGAATAAAAACCTTGCTGCCTCTCGAGTAAACTACTCCATAATAAATCTAATAATAACCCTGCTCCCTCAACAAATAATCTACTCTGAAACAAAAGTAATAATACTCCTGCTGCCTCTATCGTACACTGCTCACGAACAAAGCTAATAATATTGATTTGGAGATGCCGGTGTTGGACTGGGGTGTACAAAGTTAAAAATCACAGAATACCAGGTTATAGTCCAACAGGTTTAACTGGAAGCAACGGAGCGACGCACCTTCATCAGGTGGTTGTAACCCTACTGCATCTATCGTAAGCAACTTCTGAGCAAAACTAATAATAACCCTGCTACCTGTCCAGTGAACTACTCTGGAACAAAACTAATAATAACCCTGCTACCTGTCCAGTGAACTACTCTGGAACAAAACTAATAATAACCCTGCTACCTGTCCAGTGAACTACTCCGGAACAAAACTAATAATAACCCTGCTGCCTCCTCAGTAAACTACTAGCCCTGCTGCCTCATGAGTAAACTACTCCTGAAGAAAACTAATAACAACTCTGCTGCCTCTACAGGTAAGTACTCCATAAATCATCTGATGAAGGAGTGGCGCTCCAAAAGCTAGTGCTTCAAATTAAATTTGTTGGACTATAACCTGGTGGTGTGTGATTTTTAACGAAATAATAACCTTGCGTCATCAACAGAAAAGTACTCGCTAACAAAACTATTAATAACCCCGCTGCCTCAAAAGTAAGCTATTCCCTAACGAGACTAATAACAATCTTGTTGCCTCATCCGCAAACTACTTCTTAACAAAGTTAATAATAATCCTGCTGCCTGTACAGTAAACTACTCCCGAAAAAATCTCATTAATAACCCTGCTGTCTCATCAGTAAACTAATCCCGAACAAAATTAATAATAACCCTGCTGCCTCTCCAGTAAACTACACCCAAACAAAACAAATAATAACCCTTCTGTGTCTAAAGTAAACTACTCCCTAACAAAACTATTAATAACCTGCTGCCTCGTTAGTAAACTACTCCCGAACAAAACTATTAATAACCCTGCTGCCTTTCCAGTAAACTACTCCCCAACAAAAATAATAATAATATGATTAGATATGACATTACTTGCAGTGTGGAAACAGGCCCTTCGGCCCAACAAATCCATACCGCCCCGCCCCCACCCAGACCCATTCCCCTGCACCTAACACTACAGGCAATTTAGTGTGGCCGATTCAGCTAACCTGCACATTTTTGGACTGTGGGAGGAAACCAGAGCATCTGGAGGAAACCTGGGCAGAATGTGCAAACTCCACACAGTCAGTCACCTGAGGTGGGAATTGAACCTGGGTCTCTGGCATTGTGAGGCAACGGAAATGTTTAACTGAGATGTCTGATGCGTGTTTTTTTTTACGTAAAGAATAGAAAGTGCCTTGGGAGATCGTAGAAGCAGAAATGTTAGCAAAGTTTTCAAGTGGCATTTAGCAGACATATGAACATATAGCGAGTAGAGCAATATGGACCATTTGCAGGCAGATAGTATTAGATTGGAATAACATCATGGTCAAAAAAGCCATGGTGGTTGCTAAACTATTTTCTGACTTCCAGGCATCTACCCTGTCAAAACTCTTTGGAATCTTGAATGTTTCATGAAATATTTCACACATTCTTCTAAATTCCAATGAGTTCAAACTCAATCCATTCATGATCTTCTCATGAGCAAAGCCCTCGATTGTCAAGATCAGTCTAGTGAACCTTCTCACGCCTGCCTTCAATGCAATTATTCTGTTCAGAACGTTCTGGGTGTGGTCTAACTCGTACCTTGTATAGTTTCAGCAACACCTCCCTGTTTTTATTCTCCATTCCCTTTGAAATAAATGCCAGCATTTGATTTGCCTTCTCCACTACCCGTGGAACCTGTAAGCAACCTTTTTCAGATTGATACACAAGGGACTCCCAAAAGCCTTTGAGCAAATATTCAGAAACCAAATGGTGTTAGCCTGACAGTAAGTTTGAAATGTCCTGGAATGTGTTAGAAAGGACATCTCAATAAAAATAACTGGGCTCTTAGAAACATTGGGAGACATGTTTCATAAAAGATAGTTCTTTTTATGAGCCTATTTGATTTTATTTGTGGGTATGGCTATAGGCAGAATAATTGGTAGAATAGTTAAGAATGAGGGAGAGGAATGGTGGTGGGGAAATATGGTTTATTTGAAGTTTCTGAAGCTTTTTGACAAGGTTCCAAAGAATAAATAAGGAGAGAATAGAGGCCTGTAAAGATCAACAATGCCGTCTAGGTGTGGAACCAGAGGAGATGAGTAGGATATTGACAAAAATTTCCCGTCAGAATTTACTGTGGAGAAAGACATGAACAGTTCGGAACATGGGAAATAAATAATGATGCTTTGGAAAGAATCCACAACAGAGAAAAAAAGGTACTGGAAGTCTTCAAACGAATAGAGGTAGCTTTATCCTCAGGAACTCATCAGGTGGATCCCAGGATATTTTGGCAAGCTAGGGACCCCAACCGAGATTATGTGTGTCATCGACATCCACAGTGAGGTGCCGTAAGACTGGAGGGTAGCTAATGCTTTTCCATCACTTCCTGCCTTTGTAAAACTGTCCTTCACTAACAATGCCACATCTCCCCCTCTTTCACCATCTTCCTTGTTCTTACTGAAACATCTAAACCCTGAAACCTGCAACAACATTCCTGCCCCTGCTCTATCTATGTCTCCGAAATGGCCACAGTATTGAAGTCCCAGGTACCAACACATGCTGCAAGTTTACCCACCTTATTCCGGATGTTCCTGGTGTTGAAGTAGATGCACTTCAAACCACCTTCCTGCTTGCAGGTACATTCTTTCGACCTTGAACTCTTATTGATGACCTCACTACTCTCAACCTCATGTACAGTGGCGCTACAATTCAGGTTCCCAGCTGAATTAGTTTAAACTCTCTCAAAAAGCATGAGCAAATTTCCCTCCCAGGATATTGGTACCCCTTGGTTCAGGTGTAAACAATCCCATTTGTTGAAGTCCCACTTACCCCAGAATGAGCCTCAATTATCCAAGTATCTGAGTCTCTCCCCCCTGCACCATCCCTGTAGGCATGCATTCAACTCCTCTCTCTTCCTATTCCTCACCTCACCAGCACGTGGCATGGTTAACAAACCAGAGATAACAACTCTGTTTGTTCTAGCTCTAAGTTTCAACCATAACTCCCTGAATTTCTGCCTTAAATCCCAATCCCTTCTCTACCTATGTCATTGGTGCTTATGCGAACCATGACTTGGGGCTGCTCCCCCTCCCCTCTCAAGGAATCCGAAAACAGGATCCAAGACATAACAAACCCTGGCACCTGGGAGGCAACATACCAACTGTGATTCCACTCTGTTGATAAGACATGACCTTCCCTGCACAAAACCATGTTGCCTATCACTGATAAGCCCATTTTCTTCCAAATGGGATTAATTCTATTCCTCATTATCTTCTCCAGCAGTTTCCCTACCATGAATGTCAGGCTCATCGGTCTATAATGATCTGAATTATCCCTGCTACCCTTCTCGCTCGTACACCCTGGGCCCCATACGACTTCACTTTCTCCATCAGCCTAACATGGGGAATCTTATCAAACGCTTTATAATTTTTTTTAAAAGTAAATATTTGTGTCTTGAAATCTCTTATGTTCTTTCAATTAATATTATGGGAGGTATCGAGTTATTATAGTAAGGGAATAATTGGTTTCCTTTGTACAGCTTCTGGGAGGAACTTCAAAATTTGTCGCCCTTGGCAACAGTTTGAAGGAAACCAAATCCCGTACTGACACATAAAACTCAAAAGGTGAAAAGGAAAAAGGTAAGTCCTCCTTTATGTTCCGTATCAGGAATGAAACATTCTGAAATTGTAATACATAAACTTTAAACTTTACAACTAAGTCTGATTCATCTTTCCACAAGCTGGCACTTTGTCCTCAATATGCTGTGAAACAGTTCCCCTTACAATTATAATCAATACATTAGCATTGCTGGGAATTAAATCATTTAATATTTTTAATTGTATGTTTGAAGCAATAACAATGCTGCTGTTTGCATAAGTATGCGTGTGTTGCTTTATGAATAGAATATTTCTGTGTTTAAGATAAGTAAACTTGAAGGCTGGGATAGTAAGCACAAACATTTCACATGTGGGAGGAGAAAGTGAGGACTGCAGATCCTGGATGTCAGAGACGTGAGTGTGGTACTAGAAAAATACAGATATCAGGCAGCATCCAAGGAGCAGGAGAATCGATATTATGGGCATTAGCCCTTCATCAGGAATCATTTCCCATGTCTGGTAAATACATCCAAAGTCTTGCTTCAAACATTGGCATTTTTCAATGTTCACAAAGTCAGGGACTGACGTCCACAATTGTTAATTCTTTTTAGGATAGGTAAGGAAGAACTGAACCTAGGTTATATAATAACTCAGATAGCCAATCATCTGTGTAGCTGGCTGATTAGAGTCTTTGTGGCGCTGCTCTTTGTGTCTGCCCTAGTCAAAAATCAGCCATCTATTCTTATCCAATTTTCTACCATTTAGCCCATAGCCTTCCAGGTATTTTAATCAACATATTCTGATACATGATGACATTTGTCTGGCACAAGTGGAACTCAAACCCAGATGTCCTCTCTCAGCACATGACCCTTTGAAAGAATTTGCATTTCTTGGTGTTTTAATCTATCTATTCAGACAGACTTGTGACTACCTTCTGAAGCAGGAAGAACCTGAACTGAATCCCATGTCCCAAAGATAGGAATGATATCTACACAATGCCACAAGAGCACCACCCCAAACCACATAGCTTTGGGTGCTATGGCATTTCACGAGCCCATTAAAATAGTTCTTCAATGTCTCGAGGGTTCCTGTCTCTGCCAATCTTTAAAGCAGTAGTTGCAGATACCCACCACCCCCTTGATGGAATGTTTTTACTCAATTCCTCTCTAAACATTCTGCTTCTTGTATTACACAGTAGCCCCTGATTATTAACGAGGAAGGAAAGAAATTTTTCCACGCCCCTTACAATCTTTACACCTCAACCAGATTCCCCCTCAGCCTTCTGTGCTCTATTGAAGACATCCCCAGGTTATTTAGTCCTTTTCAATAAATGAATTATTCCAGCCCAGGCAATATCCTGGGCACCAGGAATCTCATGTGCATCCTCTTGTGTGCAGTTACATACTCGCTATCGTGTGGTGACATGAAATGTACACAGTATTCCATCTGTAGCTTAACTAGTGTTATTTTCAATTCCGTCATTACCTCCTTGCTCTTATATTCCATGCCTTCACCAGTAAAGGCAACTATCCAATATGCTGCTTTAACCACCTTATCCATCCTGCCTTCAAGAATATATCTGATCCTCTGTACTTCCCAAAACTTTAATTTAGCATGCATTGTCCTGACTTCTTAATCCTCCCAAAATGCTTCAACTCTAACTTTTCAATAAATGAATTATTCCAGCCCAGGCAATATCCTGGGCACCAGGAATCTCATGTGCATCCTCTTGTGGTGCAGTACATACTTGCTATCGTGTGGTGACATGAAATGTACACAGTATTCCATCTGTAGCTTAACTAGTGTTATTTTCAATTCTGTCATTACCTCCTTGCTCTTATATTCCATGCCTTCACCAATAGAGGCAACTATCCAATATGCTGCTTTAACCACCTTATCCATCCTGCTTTCAAGAATATATCAGATCCTCTGTACTTCCCAAAACTTTAATTTAACATGCATTGTCCTGACTTCTTAATCCTCCCAAAATGCTTCAACTCTAACTTTACAGGACAGAATTCTACTTGCCTTTGCACAGGATTTGTCACCATCTGTGTTATCCTAGAGACTAAGACATTTTGTGATTGACCACATCTTCAAATGTTGTGTTGTCTGTGAACTTACTGTTCACACTTGGAACATTCACATCTTAATCATTAATGTGCACAGCAGTAAGGGACCAACACTGTACCAGTGGTATATCGCCGGGTGAAAGACTCTAGTTGCAGAAGCGCCCTTCAAACATCACCCTTACGTTCTGCCATGAAGCCAATGTTGGATCCAATTTGCCAACGGCAGTGGATCTCTTAGGATTTTCACTTCTTAACCAACATTCCATATGAGACCACTAAATTAATCCTTAGGGTGAGAGTGTTGTCCTATGAAGGGACATTAAGAAGGACCCTATCTTTGAGTTTAGAAGAATGAGACTGAATCTTATTGAGGCAAAAATTTGGAGATGTGGAGAAATAAGTTGTTGTCATCCTCAAGGGAAATTCTGCAATTCTTAGAAAACGTCCGATCTCCAATGACCAACTAATGCAAATATTGAGTTTGGTTGACACTTCACAGGTCAGGGATCAAACTCTGAAATTGCTTTACTTTTACAGGCCTATTTTTGTATTCCTCTGTATAACGGTGCCTAAAAATGGACTAAAAGTGTGTCTAAATTGATTTAGTTGCATGATAAAGGGGAAATAAAGCATGAGTTGTATGTTTAGGAAATACACTCAAAATGGATGAAACAAATTCACCTCTCTTTTTATCGTGTTTAGGTCAGAGAATTGTGCCATCCCTAACATATATAAGAGTGCTGGATTCGGTTTTCCCTTACTATTGTTTGTAAGTCTGTTTAATAAGATTTTGGATTTCTTATTTGCTAATGAGCACCAATTATTTCACTTTCATTACAAGTTGCTTTAGATGAAAATTAAACCAATAAAAAAAATAAGTATAACTAATGATGTGGATGAGAATAATTTGGTGCATTGTGCTGTGAATCAAACAATTTGTTAATAAAAAAACATACAAATTACTTTGCAGTCGATTGAATATTGACTTGGTTCAAAAAAAGAAGGAAGTATATGTCAGGTATAGACAGGATGGATCGAGTGAATCCTTAGAAGAGTATAAAGACAGTAGGAATATATCTAAGAGAGAAATCAGGATGGCAAAAAGGGGATATGAGATAGCTTTGGCAAACAGAGTTAAGGAGAATCCAAAGGAATTTTACAAATACATTAAGGACAAAAGAGAGAATAGGGCTTTTCAAAGATCAGCAAGGTGGCCTTTGTGTGGAGCCACAGGAGATGGGGCAGAAACTAAACGAGTATTTTGCATCAGTACTTACTGTGGAAAAGGACATGGAAGATATAGAATGTAGGGAAATAAATGGTGACATCTTGAAAGATATCCATATTACAGATGAGGAAGTGCTGGATGTCTTGATACACATAAAAATGGATAAATCCCCAGGACCTGATAAGGTGTACTCTGGAACTCTGTGGGAAGCTAGGGAAGTGATTGCTGGGCCTCTTGCTGAGAAATTTGGATCATCGATGGTCACAGATGAGGTGCTAGAAGACTGGAGGTTGGCTAACATGGTACCACCGTGTAAGAAGGGTGGTAAGGACAAGCCAGGGAACTATAGACCAGTGAGCCTGATGTCACTGGTGGGCAAGTTGTTGGAGGGAATCATGAGGGACAGGATGTACATGTATTTGGAAAGGCAAGGGATAGTCAACATGACTTTGTGCGTGGGAAGTCATGTCTCACAAACTTGATTGAAGTTTTTAAAGAAGTAACAAAGAGGATTGATGAGGGCAGAGCAGAAGATGTGATCTATATGGACTTCAGTAAGGCATTCGACAAGGTTCCCCATTGGAGACTAATTAGCAAGGTTAGATTTCATGGAATACAGGGAGTACTCGCCATTTGGATACAGAACTGGCTCACAGGTAGAAGACAGAGGATGGTGGTGGAAAGTTGTTTTTAAGGCTGGAGGCCTGTGACCAGTGAAGTGCCACAAGGATCGGTGCTGGGTCCACTATTTTTCATTGTTTATATAAATGATTTGGATTTGAGCATAAGAGGCATCAAGTTTGCTGATGATGCCAAAATTGGAGGTGTAGTGGACAGTGAAGAAAGTCACTTTAGATTACAACAGGATCTGGACCAGATGGGCCAATGGGCTGAGAAGTGGCAGATGGAGTTTAATTCAGATAAACTAGAGGTGCTGCATTTTGGGAAAGCAAATCTTAGCAGGACTTATACACTTAATGGTAAGGTCCCAGGGAGTTTTGCTGAACAAAGAGATCTTGGAGTGCAGGTTCATTTCTCCTTGAAAGTTGATAGGATAGGATAGTGAAGAAGGCATTTGGTATGCTTTCATTTTACTGGTCAGAGTATTGGGTACAGGAGTAGGGAGGTCATTGCTTAGGCCACAGTTGGAATATTGAGTGTAATTCTGGTCTCCTTCCTATTGGAAAGAAGTTGTGAAACTTGAAAGGGCTCAGAAAATATTTACAAGAATGTTGCCAGGATTGGAGAATTTGAGATTTAGGGATAGACTGAACAAGTGAGGGCTGCTTTCCCTGGAATGTCGGAGGCTGAGGGGTGACCTTATAGAGGTTTACAAAATTATGAGGGGCATGGATAGGGTAAATAGGCCCTGGGGTGGGGGAGTCCAGAACTAGAGGGCATAAGTTTAGGGTGAGAGGGGAAAGATATAAAAGAGACCTAACAGGCAACGTTTTCACGCAGAGGGTGGTATGTGTATGGAATGAGTTGCCAGAGGAAGTGGTGGAGGCTAGTACAATTGCAACATTCAAGAGGCATTTGGATGGGCATATGAATAGGGAGGGATTGGAGGGGTATGGGCCGGGTGTGGCAGGTGGGACTCGACAGGGTTGTAAAATCTGGTCGAATGGACGAGTTGGACCCAAGGATCTGTTTCCATGCTGGACATCTCTATGACTATGACTCTCTATGACTTAATTTTTTCTGCGCCATCACAAGTTTGTATAAATTGCACATTTTTTATTTTGTACAGGTGTATACGTTACCTGGATGTCACTGCCTATTGAGCAGTTGAACAACAAAGAATGATATCAGCTTGGTACTGATCCGGTTCAGTGGAGCAAAGGGCTCTCTGTGACGTGCAAAATGTGACCTGGCAGTTTGATAGATCATTTGTGATTGACTTTTGACTACACACTAAAATGGAACCAAATTTACTTGTATTTCACTTCTGATTTTTCAAGTTTCACAAATTTGTCGTACTATTTAACCTTTGTTCATCCTGAATTTTTTTATCCTTGTCCTCTTACAGAAGGGTTTGATCAACTTTGACGGCAGACATAAAGTTTGTGTTGATAATTGCACTGTGTGAAATGTTTGGAATTGCATGAAAGGGGGAAAGCATGCCTTTCTATATTGTTGGGCCTTTCTTGCTTGGTTAGGAATGGGGTCAATCTACAACTGCATCTTAAATATAGATGGTCACGAAAAAATCCAATAAAAACTGCAGGAGAAGCTTTGTTGCGCAGAGCAGTCAATGTGCAGAACCTGCTGCTACCACGGGTTGTTGGGAAAAGTAGCATAGATGTACAGTATTTGAGGGAACTTTAGATGTCAGAAAGGGCACAGAGAGCAGATTAAGAGTTTGAAGCAAGGTAGGAGAAGTGTAAACACCAGCAAGGCCTGTTTTTGTTCTGCTAATTTGATGCAATTTACCTTTCAGCATTCACAACTAATTATCGGATGTACCAGGTTATGAAGATGTTATTAACTGAGTCTTGATATAACAAACTATTTTGCCCCATTAATGCTGTTGTGTGACCAGGCTCAGTACATCACATTGATGCATACCCCTAGCAGCAGCCTCTTCATTCAGAAGCAGTCAGCAATTCCCATAATTTTCGGGTCTTCAAGTTGAGAGAAAGGATGGCCTCTTGGATAAAGGCCATAGCTTTGCAAATAGTTCAAAGCTCTATCCTCCATACAACTCCCTACCACCAACCAAACACATCGAAATATCCCCTGTATTCTGAGAGCAATGGGGCCACTGACCATTAGGGTGATGGAGATATGTCAGAATGGGTCAAAGTGAACTCTCCAATACACACTGTAGCACTAACTCTTATAATAACCCTCCATTTCTGTAATATTCAGTCTTTTATTCTTCCTGAAATAATCACAGGTCCCCATTTCCCAACATTGTATTCCATCTGCCAATGTGTTGTCCATTGCTTATCCATTTCCAGATTCTTTGTTGAGAGATGTGAAGGAGGAGTGGAGGACTGCTGGGAGAGTGAGTAAACTGTTTAAATTACTTACATAGGGTGTCGGGACCTCCATTTGTTGAGAGTTGCGGAGGAGGAGTGGAGGATGACTGGGAAGATGTGTTAAAAAAAATTGTTTTTTTACTGAGTGGTGAGGAGAGAGGGCAGAGAGAAACGAGGGCTTCCGGGAAGTTTTTAAGTGGGTGATATCTGAAAAGTGACCACAGAGAGCTAGTTTGGAAGCTGAAGAGCAGGACGAGTAAAGTAGTAATCTCAGGTTTTTACCAGTGCTACGAGATAGTGACGGGAGGAACAGTCAGTGAATGCAGCTTAACACGTGGCTCTGAGGCTG
>NC_057716.1:114773695-114780817 GCF_004010195.1 Chiloscyllium plagiosum
TTCGTTGATGCTGACCATAATCTAAAACTAATCTTGTCCCTCTTGGCTGTTCCTGGATCACATCTCTTCAAACCAAACCAATTCCTGTACTAATCCAAATGTCTTTTAAACGTTCTAATTGCCCACACATTCACCCCTTCCTTTGGAATTTAATTCCACACAAAAACCACCCACTTTGTAATAGTTTGCTTCTCATGTTTTCTGTTTTTAAAACTCTCCCTTCTAACCTTAAGAAATGTAGCCCCTAGTCGTAAAACTCCCTTGCCCTTGGGAAAGTCACATTAACTCTATCTATACCCTTCATTATTTCATAGACTTCTATATGGTCACCTCTCAACCTCCAGGCTCAAGTGAAAAATGTCCAAGCCAATACAGCCTTCCTTTATAACTGAAACTTTCCATACCCAGCAGTTCCCCGGTAAATATGATCTGAACCCTCTCCAGCTTAATAATATCCTTCCTATAACTGGGTGACCAAAACTGGGTGCAGTATTCCAGAAGAGGCCTCATAAAAGTCCTGTACAATCTCCACACAACTTCACAACTCCTAAACTCGAAGGAGTGAGCAATGATGGCAAGTATGCCAAGTTCCTTTTATAACCATTCTGTCTCTCCTTGTTGCAAACTTCAACGAACTATGTACCTGAACCCCAAAGTCCTTATATCCTACAACAAAACAGAAGACCCTACCATTAATTATGATAGCTCGACCCTTGTTTGTTTAACCTAAATGCATTACCTCGCATTTACCCAAATTGAACACCATCTGCAGTTTTTCAGCCATTCGTGTATCTCTTCAAGATCCCTTTGTAATCTCAGAAATCCTCCGTCACTGCTCACAATGCCACCGTCCAGTCTTCCAGCCCATCACACGTGGCGATGAATGGCACAAATATCACTGCTCAGTGCACTACAATTTCATCCCCAGCTTCTCACAATGTTTCGCGATACACTTGATCAGGTCCTAGGGATTTATCTACCGTTATGTTTTAAAACGTACCACACCACCTCTTCTATAATGTGGACTCATTTCAAGACATGGAGTCATAGAGATGTACTGCGTGGAAGCTGACCCTTTGGTCCCACTTCTCCATCATGTTTCTCTACCCATTTGTCAGAACTTTGCCAATATCCCTCTAAACTCTTCCTATTTATATACCCATCCAGATGCCTGCTCACTATTTTTCTATCAGCCTCCACCATTTCTTCTGGCAGCTTATTCCATACACGCACCACCTTCTGCAGGAACCAGCTGTCCCTTAGGTCCCTTCTAAATCTTTCCCTTGCACCTTAAAGCTGTGTCCTGTAGGTTTGGACTCTTTCCCCTACTCCCACCCGCCCCACCCCCCACCCCCACAACCCAGACTGTAAAAAAGACCTAATCTATTGACCTTATCCATGCCCTCATGATTAAAAAAAAACCTTTACAAGATAACTCCTCAGCGTCCCATGTTAAAGTGAAAATAATCCCAGTCTATTCAGTTTTTCACTGTAGCTCAAACCCTCCAACCCTGGCAACATGCTTGTTCATTTCTTCTGAACCTTTTCAAGTTCCATAACATCCTTCCGATGGCATTGAGACTAGAATTGCACACAGTATTCTAACAGTGGTCAGGCCAAACACTGTTTAGTTCACTGAGCGCCCCAGGCCTTATCCACAGTAAGCTCCGAAGTGAAATATTTGTTTCGGATCTTGTAGTTTCACACATCGTTGGCTTCATTGATCATTAAGGATATCGGTTTTGTCCCGAGGTATTCTTTTGCTCTTAATATACTTGTATAATCTCTTTGTATTCTCCTTAACTTTATCTGCTAAAGTTATTTCATGTCTCCTTTGTGCATTTGTGATTTCCATCCAAAGTGTATTCTACAGCTCTGATGCTTCTCAGGAATTCCCTTGATCCAGCTGGCTATACATTACATATGCTCTCTTTTCCTTGACCAGAGTCTCAGTAGACAGCCAGTGTTTCCGAATGCTGTCAGCATTGAGCTGCACACTAACAGGAACATGCTGATGCTGAACGATCCTTTTATCTCACATTTAAAATATTTCCAGTTGCCAGAATTCCCTTTCCCTGAAAATAGCATCTCTAATCAACTTTTAAAAATTTCATGTCTAATACTATCAATATTTGTCTTTCTCCATTTTATAACTTTTACGTTTGGATCAGTCCTGTCTTTCGGCAAAGCTATTTTCAAACTAATAAAATTGCGGCCTGACATTTTCAAAACTGTGTGTAAATAATCCTGTAGGCTCAGGATACTCAATACTGTGTGTGAATTAATCGTATTGAGTGAAGATGGTCAACACTGTGTGTGAGTAATCTTGTGGCCTGAGGATGGTCAATACTGTGTGTTAATAATCCGGTGTCCTGAGGATGATCAATACTGTTTGTGAATAATTCCGTGGCCTGGGAATATTCAATACTGTGTGTGATTAATGCTGTGGCCTGAAAATGGTCAATACTATGTGTGAATAATCCTGTGCCCTGAGAATGGTCAGTACTGTGTGTGAGTAATCCTGTGGCCTAAGAATATTCAACACTGTTTGTGAATAATCCTGTGGCCAGAGGATTGTCAATACTGTCTGTGAATGATCCAGTGATCTGGGAATGGGAAATAATATGTGTGAATAATCCTGTGGCCTGAGGATAGTCAATACTGTGTGTGAATAATCCTGTGGCCTGAGAATGGTCAATACTGTCTGTGAATAATCCTGTGTCCTGAGGATGGTCAATACTGTGTTTGAATAATTCTCTCTTGAGGATGGTCCATACTGTATGTGAATAATCCTGGGAACTGAGGTTCGTCAGTACTGTATGTGAATCTTATAGTGGCTGAGGACGGTCAATGCTGTTCGTGAATACCCCTGTGGCCTAAGGATGGTCAATACTGTGTCTGACTAATCCTGTAGTGACTGAAATGTTTTATGATAAGTAACTGGTTGATGCTCTCCCTCATATGTCCCTCCCCATTGCTGCAAAGCCCTCCAGCTGCAGCAATCCGTACTGGCTTTGTCACACTGTTCAGGCCCTGACCACTCGCTGTAACACTCTCAGCACCTTCGTCTCTCCCTGTTCCTGTCGTGTCATTAAACGCTGACAATGATTCCCCTTCCCACTGCCCTCCCCCTGCTAGCAGACCCTTCGCAATCCCTTTAAAACTTACCCCTAAAACACTCTCTCACTTTAGGATTTTAAGTACTTTTTGGTGACCTTCTCCGCCTCACAATCTAGTATGATCCATTTTGCCCTGAATGAGGGACCGGTGGGAATTTCTTGCTGAGGATTTGTCTGTTTCAATGAAATGTTCTTTTGTTGAGTGTTTTACACTGTTCTTTCAAATGTTTTTCACTGTTCATTTACAGACACATATTTCAGTATGTTTAGCCTGCTTACCTTGGTCAGTTCTACTGTCAAACTTATGCGATTGGCTATTTTTGTTTCTAGTTGTAGCTTGGCATTTCTGTGATTCACTTTAATGCTTTAAATTCATTTAAATTGCACTTTATCGCAATTTCCTAGAGGATTTCTCCAGGTGACGTGACTCATACACTAAGTTTCATCACACAACTATTGATCTGAGATAGTTAGATCCCTAGCCAGTTTCGCAGTGTGTTATTCAAAGTAACTTGAAAAAAACTCATTACTCCCCTTCCAATATCACTATTGTCTATGTGATTGTCCCAGATGATGCGAATATTGAAGTTTCCCAAAATTATCACAATATCTTTGTTTAAAAAATTCCAATGAAGTCCTGTGTAATGCAGTGATGAGCAATGAAATGTTGTTCGGTGGCTAAAACTGTTCTTCTGCTTGTGTCCTTGGCAATTACAAGCCATAATTTGACTTCTGGCTGACACCAGTTCATGATCTGCGACCAAATGATTTGTCTGTAATGCCGTTGTTATCCATTATTGTTAGTATTGCCCATTTCGCCTTCCCACAATTTCCTGTCAAAAACCGATTCACTGTTGTGCGACTTGAGTTAAAATTTGTCACATCCTGTCCCTTTCTGCTTGTCTTCAGCCACATCCCCATGCTGTTCCGATGTGTCACCTTTTCTCTTTGGATTTGGAAAGCTCCTTTCACCTGAACCCTGCATCCTCTGGGTCAATTTAAAGCCCTGTCCATAAACCTACCGACATGATCGGCCAGGACACTGGTCCCAGCACTGTTCCAGTGGGACCATCCTCATGGATTACTTATAAAATCAGGTGTGGGATTTGGGTGTCTCTGTCTAACCAACCTTTCTTGCCCAACCCTAGCTGACCTTGAGCTGAGTGGCTTGCTCAGCCATTTCAGAGGGTAATTGAGAGGCAAACACTTTGCTGTGGGGATGTCGTGCAGACCACGAGAGGATGGGCAGATGTCTTTCTCGAAAGGACAACTGTTTGGATATTTTGTCCATCAGCAATGGTTTTATACTTTTTTATGGATTATTATTATTTTAAAAACCATTGATTTCAAATGTCTCCATTTCAGATGATGGGATTCAGATCTGCCTCCCCTGAACATTAGCTGAGGTTTTGGATACATTGTGTAGCAATAATACCACGAGGGCATCACTTCACCTGCTCACAGGTTGCTCCTCCCAGAGCAATGATACCAGGGCATCGTGAAGCTAAACCCATTCTTCCGACTCAGTTGTGTGATGCGGATATCTTCCAGCAATCTTCGGCTCTTACTTGATATCGCTCCATTCCCTAGATCTCTGTGAGGCTCAATGCCTTCCTCTCTGTGTAACCCTCACTACATCAGTCTAATTTCCAACTGTGTATATTCCTCTGTCTCCTGTTGGTACTCAGGAACGTCCTGACACAATAGACTTCACAACTGCTGGGTGTCTCGTCCATCACCACATTGAAGATGTTTGGTCAGCCAAGAGACCAAAGGCAGGGAGATCTGGAGCCTTAGATAAATCCTGTAGTGAGGTAATATCACCCACAGTGCACAGAGCAAAGAACAATGAGAGGGCTCCAAACATTTGCTAACAAGACTTGACATAGATAGTGTTGGAGAGGACGCACAGTACAGCCACACCACATGCTCAATCCCCACCCCTACTTTAAGTTCTGTTGTACTAAGACTCACTACTCTGCAACACTGTATCTGTGGCATGTCTTGTGGTCCAGTGCCTTCAATAATTTGTAATTCCTATAACAGTTCCTGTCCCTGTAACCTCCTCCCTTCCTGATGGTCCCTCCACATATTTGAAACGTACTGCATTCCAGACTACCACCTCCCTACCTCAGGTCTACAACATGCCTTATCTCGGTAATCTCCTCCTCTTTAACTGGATAGAGTCATGCACCACAGAAACGGTTCCTTCGATTCAACCAGTCCATCCAGAGCAGAGTCCCTGAATGAGATGCGTTTCCCTGCATTTGGCCCATATACCTTCACACCTTCTCCTCTCCATGTAATTGACCAAAAGTCTTTTACATGTTGTCATTGTACTTTTCACTACAACTTCCCCTGGAAGCTCATTCCATCCCTACACCATCCTCTGTGTGAAAAATGTTCTCCTCCAATTTCTTTAAAGTCTTTCTCTTTCACTTCATACTTATGTCCTCTAGAACGTAGAACATGACAACGCACTACAGGCCCTTCGGCCTTCAATTTTGTGTAAACTTCTGGAACCAATCTGAAGCCCAACTAACCGACACTATTCCAGTCTCGTCCATATGCCTATCCAGTGACCTTTTAAATGCTCTTAAAGTTGGTGAGTCTACTACTGTTGCAGGCTGTGCATTCCACACACCTACTACTCTCTGAGTTAAGAGGCTACCTCTGACATCTGTCTTACATCTATCACGCTTCATTTTAAAGCTATCCCCCCACGTGCTAGGCATTGTATTCCAAGGGAAAAGACCCTCAACCCATCTCACCCTGTGATTATCTTGGATGTCTCAATTAATTCGCCTCAAACATTTTCTCTCGAGCGAAAATAGCTTCAAGTCCCTTGTAAGATTTTCCCTCCAGATCAGGTAACATCCTAGTAAATCTCCTCTGAATCCTTTCCAAAGCTTACATATCATTCCTGTAATGTAGTGTCCTGAACTGTACACAATACCCCAGGTGTGGCTATCCACGAGTTTTGTACAGCTGCAGCATGATTTTATTGTTCCGAAACTCACTTCCTCTACTAATAAAAGCTAACACACCAAATGCCTTCTGAACGAACTTATCAACTTGAGTGGCAATTTTCAGGGATCAGTGTACGTGGACAAAGAGATCTCTCTGTTTTTCTACACTACCAAGAAACTAACCATTAGCACAGTACTCTATGTTCCAGTTACTCCTTCCAAAGTGAATCACCTCACACTTTTCCGTATTAAACTCCATTTGTGAACTTTCAGTCCAGATGTGCAGCTTATCCATGCTCCTCTCTAACCGACAACATCCTGCATCACTATTCACAACTCTACCAACCTTAGTGTCATCCGCAACTTTACTAACCCATCCTTCAATGCCCTCATCCAGGTCATTTATATCAATGACAAGCAACAGTGGATCCAAAACAGATCGTGGCGTTACCGCACTAGTAACTGAATTCCAGGATGAATATTTCCCATCAACCACTACTCTCTGTCTTCTTTAATTGAGCCCCGTTCTGATCCAAACTGCGAAATTACTAACAATCCCATGCTTTCTGTATTGTCTGCAATAGGTTACCGTGGGGAACCTGAACAAATCCAAAAACACCACATCAACTGATTTATCCTCATTTACTTCTTTGGTCACCTTCTCAAAGAACGCAGAGGTTTGCGAGGCACGACCTACCCGTCAGAAAACCGTGTTGACTATCCTCATCAATTTATTCATCTCCAGATGCTTATAATTCCTATCTCTTATAAGTCTTTCCAACACTTTACCCAGAATCAAAGTAATGCTCACAGCTCTATAATTGTCAGGGTTTTCTCTATTTCCCTTCTTGGACAAGGGGACAATATTTGCTATCCTTCAGCCTTCTGGCACTATCTCTGTAGACAATAACAACACAAAGATCAAACCCAAAGACATAGCAGTCGCCTTCCTGGCTTCCCCAGAGTATACGAGGATAAATCCTATCCAGCCCAGGGGAGTTAGCTAGCTTTACACTTTGCAGAATTGCTAACAC
>NC_057716.1:114783840-114786910 GCF_004010195.1 Chiloscyllium plagiosum
TACACCCACTGGTGGAAGAATTTCAAACACAAAGCCAATCCTCCACCAATTGTGGATCCAATATGCCAACTTGCCTTGAATCCCATTGGTCTGTTGGACCAGCCTTCCATGTGGGACCTTGTCAAAGGCCATTGTGAACTCCAAGGAATCCACATCATCTGCACAGCCCTCATCAACATTTTTATTCCTGATTTCAAAGAAAACTCAGCTGAATTCACCAGACAGGATCTTCCTTTACCAAATCCGTGCTGACTATTCCTAATTGTTTCCTGCCTTTCCAAATATTGATTCATTCTGTCCCTCAGAATTGTTCCCAATAACTTCCCTCCCCCTGCTGTCAGACTATCTTCTCTGTAATTACCTGGCCACATTAGCGATCGTCCAGTCATTCGGCACTTTACCTGTGGCCAGCAAAGTATTAAATATATCCACCAGGCCCCGGCAATCTCCTCCCTTATCTTCCATAGCAGCCTGGGATACATTTCATTGGGCACTGGGGATTTCTCCCCCTTTATGCCTGTGAAAACATTTAATACCTCTTCTTTATTGATCTTGACATATTTCCAAACCTCACCATCTCAACGGAAATCCATAGCTACAATGTCTTTCTCCTGTCTGAATATAGATGGAAAATATTAATTGAAGGCCTCACCTACTTCCTTTGGCTGCATGTACAGATTATCCCTTTGGTTTGCAACAGGTTGCACTCTTTAGATGGGAATCCTCTGACTCTGATTGTAGTTGTAAAATATCTAGTAGCTTTTCCTTTATACTGTCTGCCAAGGATGTTTCATGGCCATTGCTTGCCTCTCATTTCTAAGGACCCCCTTGCCCTCTCTATACTTGTGAATGGCTTCATCTGATTTTATTGCACTGTACTTTCTTTATCAAACTCACGATAGCACTTGATCAGTATTCACTGGACTTCCTGCCTTTGTCATTCCCACTTTATTAACACACTGGCCATGGATTCTCACTGTATCACTTTAACATACTCCACTTTCCAAATATTTCCTAAGTGCAGGTAGTTCAGCCCAGTGTCTATTTGCCACACCTTGTCTAATTATAGGAGACTCAGTCGTGAGGGGGAGAGACAGGAGATTGTGTGGCTGCAGAATGACACCAGGATGGTGTGCTGCCTCCCGGGTACCAGGGTAAAGGATGTCTCTGAGTCGTTACTGAACATTCTGATGGTGGCAGTTGAACAGCCAGAGGTTATTATACACATCGGCCCAAATGACAGAGGTAGGCAATGGGATGGGGTCCTGTGAAATGTGTATTGGATGTTAGGTAAGAAGTTAAAAAGCAGAACCTCAAGGGTAGTGACCTCCAGATTCCTCCCAGTGCCACCTGACAGTGAGGATAGAAATAGAAATATAGGCCGGATAGATGTGTGGCTGAGGAGCTGGTGTCGGGGGCACCGGGTATTCAAGTCTTGGGTCATTGGGATCTCTTCTGGTTTAGAGGTAATCTGTGCAATGAGGGCAAGTTGGACTTGAACCAGAGGGGTCTCAATATCCCTTGGTGGGGTGGGGGGAGGAGGGAGGTGGGCTGACTGGCAACGCACGAGACCTGACTGGTCAGGCATACTGGCACAGAACATGGATTGGCTCTGGGGACTGGGATATTATAGCCATAAGAGAAACATGGCTGAGAGTTATAGGACATAGATACACTGTTGGGCAAGGAACAGCTACATTCAAGGCTTCAATCCCACCATCTTGTGAGGAACCTTGTTTCCTCTCTGCTGTACTGGTCCTCCCTGAGACAGCGCAGGAGGTCCCAGGCATCAGTCCTGGCCCATGCTGTATTCGTGATTTGTGTAATATCCTCCATTCCCAATCATCTTTCCTATGTTTGGTATCTCCCCTAGTCCCCACAATGCTCTCTGTCTCTGTCAGGTTCTCTGATGTCTAACACCCTAATCCCTAAACTTCTCCAGTAGATACTAACTTCCTTCAGCCCTGTCAGCCCCAACAGTCCTGTCTATCCCTGTAATCCCCTCCTACCAATACCACCTCCATGTCAACGTATTTGCTTTTAACCTCGCCATTCTTCCCTATCGAGGTAAACTTCTCTAGCTCCTACAGCCCTTCCTTATCTGTGAAAAATTATTCAGTCCATTGAGCTGTCCCGATCTGTGTAATCCCTTCCAGACCTGAATTACATCCCTGTCTTTGTAACTACGTTTGGTTCTTACCTGACAATCTCACTCTGTCTAATCTCTCAAGGACCTCCTGACATTAGGAGCCTCCTACACCTGTTAAACTCCTCCACGTCTGTGGATACTATCCAGTTCTACTGTCCCAATTCATGGAATTTAGTCTCTAGAATCCTAATGATGACGATAAACTCTTCCTCTCTAAAGCACACTCAATCTCTGTAAAAACAAGTAGTCCCTACTTCCATCCCTGTGCATGTAATCTCCTTCAGTCAGTCCAAATCTTTATACCTTTAACGACCTCCCCATGTGACTACATTATTTATGTCCGTTACCTTCATGAGTTGACGTGATTCTCACTGTTACTCTCTCCATGTCCCATCCCTACATTCCTCTGTTTCTCTGAAAATTCGACCTTATTCTTAAAACATTCCCGATCTAAGTCACCTGTTCCAGTCTCCACATCTCTCCCTATCTGTGGAGAAATTATACAGTCAAAGCTGCTCCGATAACCTGAAATCCAACCTGATCTTTCTAACTCTGTTCAGTTGTGAAACTTTCACCATCTCTGTAATATATCCAACAGTGACGAAAGCTCTCCCTATATTTATATGGTCCTCCAAACCGTCCAACTGTCTCTGTCGTTGTAACATTATCCTGCACCTCGAAACCAAACTGATTGCTGAACCCTCTTCAGGCACTGCAATTTCTCTATTTATGGTAATTTCCCCTGCTCTTAGAAACCTCCCTGTCTGTATGATCCCCTGCAGACTCTTCAACATCCCTATCTCTAACCCCCATCAGCTTCCACAACCCTCCCTACATCTTTTATCTCTTCCAGTCCCTTCAGCTCCTTCTATAACGGCAAACTCCCATTTGCCAAGGTTACTCCAGTTCCTGCAATGTCTG
>NC_057716.1:114787623-114797443 GCF_004010195.1 Chiloscyllium plagiosum
TTTCTGTGTAATCTCTTACAATCCTGATAGTACCCCCAATCTATGGAACCCTGTAAATCTTCCCTTGTTGGATAATCACTTGTAGTTCCTGGCAATTTCCTGATCTTAACACCAACACCAATCTTTGTGACGCTCCTGTTTCTATAAGGCACAATTTCAATGCCAGCTCATACAGTATTGAAATCCATCTGTAATCTCCTTTTCCTTGTCCAATTCTTCGAACGTAATTGATTTAAATTCCACCCTCGTTCCCGCCATAGAGAGTGAAAGAAGGAGATCCTGGAAGCCGAAATGTGAGCAAAGTTTTGAAGTAGCATTTAGACAGATCCATGAACAGGCAGAGAATAGAGAGATGTGGACCACATCCATAAAGATGGAATGAGTTAGGATAGCATCATGAACAGCACAGAACAACTGTTCTGTTTTCTAACTTCCCAGCATTTACCCGATCCAAGTCCTTCAGAATATTGGATGTAACATTCCATTTTGCTCTAAGTTTACTAAACTTCAACCTCAATCTCCTCCACCTCTTCTCATTAGAAAATCCCTCCGTTCCCAAAATCAGCCGAGTGACCCTTCTGTCACCTGCCACCAATATCAGAATACCTTTCCTTAGAGCACTCATACTAATTCATAATATTCTGGGTGGGGTCTGACTCGTAAGTTGCATTGTTTTAGCTAGACTTCCCTATCTTTAGACTCCATTCCCTTTATAATAAATGGCAGCAATTTGATTTGCCTTCTCTATTGCCTGCTGATCCTGTGAGCTACCTTTTTCAGATTTATACACTAGAACTCCCACAATCCTTTCTGCTGCCATCCTGAAACCAAATAGGATTAGCCTGACATTAAGTTGGGAGCATGTTGAAATGTTAGAAAGGATATGTCAATATACAATAACTGGATCCTTTGAAACACATTTTATCTAAGAGAATGTGTTTTTCGATTTTGAATGTCTGTTGGATTTTGTTTATTGGTGTGAATATAAATGACAGAGTAGATAAGGGTATGGGAGAATGCGATGGTACAGGGGATATAGTGTACTTGAAATTTCTGAAGGCTTTATGCAAGTTTCAATAAGTACTAAAGAGTAACTTGGTAGAGAATAGGACCTCTTAAAGATCAGTAAGGTCGCCTATGTGTGGAACCAGAGGAGCTGGATGAGATATTAGACAAAATAGTCTTGTCAGTATTTGTTGTGGAGAAAGACATGGAAGCTCGGGAACTTGGGGAATTAAATAGTGATGTCTTGGAAAGAATCCTCAACAGAGAAGAGAAACTGCTGGAATCTTAAAACAAATAAAGGTAGATCAATCCTCAGTAGCTTATTAGGTATGTCCTAGAATATTGTGGAAAGCTAGGGAAGAGAGTGCAGTGTCTCTAACAGAGATATTTATATTATCACCTGACGCAGAGAGGTATCGGAAGACTGGAGGGAGGATAATACTGTTCCATCACTTAAGGGCTGCAGGGAAAAGCCTGGAAATTACAGCCCAGTGAGCCCAGTGATGGGGAAGTTGTTGGGGGAGATTCTGAGACAAAGTAGCTACATATAATTCAAAATGCAAGTGCTTATTAGAGATAGTCAGCATGGCTTGGTGAGTGGAAAGTCATGTATCACAAACCGGATTGACTCTTTGAGGAAGTGGCCAAGAGATAGATGAAGGCAGAGCAGTGAATATTGTCCACATTGACTTCAGCAAAGCATTTTGTAAGTTTCTAAGGCATATAGAACATCTAATCAAGAGGAAGAAGAAAGCTTACTTAAGATTGAGGATGCAAAGATCAGATAGACCTCTGGAGGGTTATATGGGGGTGGCACGGTGACTCAGTGGTTCGCACTGTTGCCTCATAGCACCAGGGACCCGAATTCGATTCCAGCCCCGGATGATTGTCTGTCTAGAGTTTGCGCATTCTCCCCATGTCAGCGTGGGTTTCGTCCAGGTACTCCAGTTTTCCACCCACAGCCCAAAGCTGTGCAGGTTGAGTGACTCAGCCATGCTAAATTACTCATAGTGTTCACGGATGTGTAGGTTTGGTGCATTAGTTCTGGCAAATGTCGAGTGATGCGCTGGGGGATGGTCCTGATGGGGATAGTTCTTCGGAGGGTTAGTATGGAGTTGTTGGGCCAAATCATCTGTTTCCACACTGCAGGGATTTTCTGAAGGTAGCCAGGAAGGAACTGAAGAATGGGCTTCGTACAGCTCGAAGGGGGCATGAAAAAGCTTTGTTGGGAAGGATTAAGGAAAACCATAAGGCATTCTCCACTTACGTGAGGCACAAGAGGATGGCCAGAGTGAGGGTAGGGGAGACAGGCCGCCGACTTGCGGAACGTTTCAGAGAACACCTCTGGGACACCCGCACCAACCAACCCAAATGCCCCGAGGCTGAACACTTTAACTCCCCCTCCCACTCCGCCAAGGACATGCAGGTCCTTGGCCTCCTCCATCGCCAGAACATGGCAACATGATGCCTGGAGGAAGAGCGACTCATCTTCCACATAGGAACCCTCCAGCCACAGGGGATGAATGCGGATTTCTCCAGCTTCCTCATTTCCCCTCCCCCAGCTTTTCATAGTCCCAGCCCTCAGACTCAGCACCGCCTTCTTGATCTGCAATCTTCTTCCCAACCTCTCCGCCCCCACACCCTCTCCGGCCTATCACCCTCACCTTAACCTCCTTCAAACTATCGCATTCCGAATGCCCCTCCCCTAAGTCCCTCATCTCATCCTTTTATCTTAGCCTGCTTGGCACACCCTCCTCATTCCTAAAGAAGGGCTTATGCCCGAAACATCGATTCTCCTTCTCCTTTGATGCTGCCTGACCTGTTGCGCTTTTCCAGCAACACATTTTTAAGCTCTGATCTCCAGCATCTGCAGTCTTCACTTTCTCCTAGAGTGAGGATAGGGCCGGTCAGGGATAGTGGAGCGAACTTGTGTCTGGAGTGGGAGAAGGTAGAAAAGTCCTTAATGCATACAGTGCCTCAGTATTCACTACTGAGAGGGACCTTATCACTTGTGAGGACAGCGTGAAATGTGATGTTAAGAAGCAAGATGTGCTGAACATGTTGATGTTAAGAAGCAAGATGTGCTGAACATTTTGTAAAACATAAGGATAGATATCTCTGTTGGCCCAGACGGAATATGCCCAAAGTTACTGCATGAAACGAGGGAAGGGATTGTTGCGCTTTTGGTGATGACCTTTACTGGTGGACCTCACTGTCCACTGGAGTCACGCCAGATGATTGGAGGGTGGCAAAAGTTATTTCCTTGTTTAATAAAGGGAATAGGGATAATCATGGAAATTACAGACCTGTCAGTCTTGTGTCTGTGGTGTGCAGATTGTTGGAGAGGATTTATGAGAGACAGTATTTGTGATTCCTTGGAGAGCCATAGTTTCATTCGAGATAGTCAGCATGGATTTTTAAGGGTCAGGTCATTCCTTACAAATCTGATTGAATGCTTTGAGAATTTGACAAAACACATTGATGCCTCGTTCAGAAAGCACGGAGGCATGGGGCACAGAGAAATCTGCCTGCGTGGAGACAGAATTCCTGGCCCACAGAAGACAGAGGGTGATGATAGTTCGAAAGCATTCCGCCTGGCGCTCGGTGACCAGTGATGTACTGCAGGGATCGGTTCCGTGACCTCTGTGCTTTGTGATTTTTTATAAATGACTTGGATGTGGGTTAGTTAGTTTGCCAATGACACGAAGTTTGGTGGAATGGTGGATAGTGTGGAGGGCTGTTGTAGGTTGCAACGGCACATTGACAGGATGCAGAGCTGGGCCGAGAAGATGGAGTTCAGTCTGGAAAAGTGTGAATGTCTTATGATAAAGGTTGAGAGAGCTATGGTTTTTCTCATTGGAGTGAAGAAGGGTGAGGGGTGACTTGGTAGAAGTGAATAGATGATGAGAGGCGTAGACAGAGTGAATAGTGAGAGACAGTTTTTATTATGGCATAAATGGCTATTACAAGAGGGCAAAATTTTAAGTTGATGGTTAAGGGGAGACTTCAGATTTTGGTTCTTTACACAGAGAATGATAGATTGTTGGAATGCACATCCAGTGGTGGTAGTAAAATTAGATATATGAGGAACATTTAATAGACTCTTAGATAAGCACTTGGATAATAAAATGAAGGGTATGCAGGTTAGTTTGATCTTCGAGTCAGATAAAATGTTGGCATGGCAACATGGCCGAAGGGTCTTGTGCTGTACTGTTCTGTGTTCTACGTTTTGTGTGGTAAACTGGGTAATGAGCTCAGTTAAATGGAAAATCATCTGGCATTCAGGAGGAGCTAGTCAACTGGATACAATATTGGCTTGATGGTAGGAGACAGAGGGTGATGAGATACATGTTGTTTTCTGACTGGAGGCATGTGACCAGCAGTGTAGTGGGTCCACTGATGATTGTCAATTGGATAAATGTTTTGGAGGGTTGTATTGGTTTCCTGGTATGTAAGCTCCTTGGGTGACACTGACATTGTTGGTAAAGTGGACAGTGAGAAGGTTATCTATGATACAACAGGATGAACAGTACTCCTGGGATAGTGGGCTGAAGAATAGCAGATGGAGTTTAATTAGATAAATGGGAGGTGTTCCATTTTGGTGAAACAAACCAGGGTGGGACTTGTAAGTTAATGTTCGGGCCCTCAGTCAGTGACCAGGGATGCAGGTAAACAGTTCTTTGAAAGTGGTGTCACAAGTAGACAGGCTGGTGAAGCAGGCGTTTGGGATGCTTACCTTCATTGGGAAGAGCATTGAGAGTAGGAGTTGGATGGTATGTTATTTCTGTACAAGACATTGGTGACGCCACCATAAAAGCATTGTTGATCAGTGGTTCACTTACCATCTTTAAGGAAGGGCATCTGACATTCTAACCTGGTCTGGATCACTTGTGACTCCAAACCCACAGAAATATAGCTGACTCTGAGCTGTCCTCTGCAGTGGAGGCAAGTAATGCTGGTCCAGGCAGTGACACCCACATCCCATGAATGAATAAATAAAAATGCAGATGTCCCTCTCTACCTCTGTAAACCCCTGCAGCTGCAGAAATCCATACTGGCTTTGTAACACCGTTCACGCCCTGACTACTCTCTGTAACACTCTCACCACCTCCAGCACCTTCACCTCTCCCTGTTCCTATTGTGACATCAGACCCTGACAATGATTCCCCTTCTCACTGTCCTCCTTCTGCTAGCAGACCCATTGCAATCCCTTGAACACTCTCTCACTTCAGGGTTTTAAGTACTCTTTGGTGGTCTTCTAATGCTGATAATCTAATATGAGCGAGGGACCAGTGGGGATTTCTTGTTGAGGTTTTGTCTGTTTCAACGGAATGCCCTTTTGTTGAATGTTTTACACTGTTCATTCAAATGTTTCCACTGTTCATTTACAGACAAATGTTTCAGTCTGATTAACCTGTTTACCTTGGTCAGCTCTCCTGTCAAACTCATGTAATTGGTTATTTTTGTTTCTCGTTTCTGTGATTCACTTTAAAACTTTACATTTCTTTAAATTGCACTTTATCAAAGGTTTCTGGAGAATCTCTCTAAGGGACATTATCCATTCAGTAAGTCTCATCACACAACGATTGACCTGAGATTGAGGTTATGGGTGGTACTGTGTATCATGCAAATAAACACTGAAGAAAAAAAAATCTCCGAACTCCTCTTCCAATATCACTGTTGTCAGTGGGAATATCAACGTTATACGAATATTGAAGTTTCACTAAATTACCTCAATGACTTTATTAAAAAATCCAATGAATTGCTGTTTAATGCAGTGATGAGCAATGAAATGCTGTTCGGTGGCTAGAAAGCTGTTCTGCTGCTTGTGTCCTTGGCAAGTATTAGCCAGAATTTACATTCAGACTGACTCTACTTCATGACCTGAGGCCAAATGCTTTCCCTGTAATGTCTTTGTTATCCATTATTGTTAGCATTGCCCATTTTGCCTGAGTTTCCACAAGGTTGTGAACCATTGAATATTTTTGTTCGCCCTGTAACCACGTCTCTCTGGTGTCTAAATCTCTTACAACTGTGTCACAAATCCATCTACCTTATTTCAGAGACTTTGTCCATTCAAATGAAAACATAATTTACTCTTTCCCACAATTTCCTGTCGCAAACCGATTCACTGATGTATAATTTTAGTTAAACTCTGTCCCTTCCTGTTCCTTTCTGCTTGTCTTCAGTCACATCCCCATTCTGTCCCAATGCGTCACCTTTTCCCTTTGGATTTGGAAAGCTCCTTTCACCTGAACCCTGTCCCTGAATCCTCTCTGTCAGTTTAAAGCCCTGTCCATTAACCTACCGACATGACTGGCCAGGACACTGGTCCCAACATGGTTCCAATGGGACCATCCTAATAGATTATTTATTAAATCAGGTACAGGATATGGGTGTCTCAGGCTGACCAGCCTTTCGTTCCCAGCCCTAGCAGCCCTTGAGCCATTTTAGACGGTAATTGAGAGGCAAACACTTTGCTGTGGGTATGTCGTGCAGACCATGTGAGAACGGCAGATGTCCTTCTAGAAAGGACAAGTGTTTGGGTGTTTTTGACCATAACCAATGGTTTCATATTTAGTTATGGGTTGTTCATTACTATTCTTAAAATTATTGAATTGAAATTGCACCATTTCAGACGGTGGTGTACAAACCTGTCTCCCCTGAACATTAGGTGAGGTTTTAGATAATGCTCGAGCAATAATACCATGAGGCTCTCACTTTGCCTGCTCACTGGTTGCTCATTCCTTACGAGTTATACCAGTGCATCACGAAGCAAAACCCGTTCTTCTGACACAGTTGTGTAATCCTGACATCTTCCAGCCCTGTGTGGGTGTAATTGTTGCCTCTATCAGTCTCTGTCTCTCACCCTCTCACTCCCTCTCACCGTCTCTCGCTCCCTCACCTTTTATCTCTCTCATACACCCTCAGCCCTCTCTATTGTTCTCTCTCTCGCTCTGTATTGCAGCTACTCCAGTTTCTGAGCTAACTGAATTCTCCACCTCAGAGAGACAAGGCAGCACAGGTCAGGGATGGACACTGGGATTTTCCAGATCTCTGTGGGACTCCGTGCCATTCTCCATGTGTAACCCTCACTAAATCAGTCTAATTTCCCAATCTGTCTATCTCTCTGTCACCTGTAGGTACTCAGGAAGGTCCTGACCCAATAGATTTCCCAGCTGCTGAGTGTCTCGTTCATCACCACATTGAAGATTGTTGGTCAGCCAGAGAGACAAGGGTAAGTGAGATCTGGAGCCTTCAATAAATCCTGCAGTGAGGTAAGATTACTCACAGTGCACAGAGCAGAGAGTAATGAGAGGACTCCAAACATCGGCTAACAAAACATGACAGAGAAACAGTGCTGGAGGGTGAGCACAGTACAGACACACCCCAGGCTCAATCACCACGTCTACTGTAAGTTCAGTTGTACTAAGACTTATTACTTTGCAACACTGTATCTATGCCATATAATATGGACCAGCGTCTTCAATAATTTGGAACTCCGAGAAAAATTCCTATATCTGTTATCTCCTCCCTTCCTTTTAGTCCCTCCACATATTTGATATGTACTGCATTCCAGACTACTATCCCTATGGCTGTAATTTGCTGCAGTGTCGACAACATTCCTTATCTCAGTAGTCTCCTCCTCCAATAACTGGAGACAGAGTCATGCAGCACAGAAACAGAACTTTTGGTCCAACTATTCCATGCTGGCCAGAGTCCCTGAACGAGTCGCGTTTACCTGCATTTGTCCCATATCCCTTCAAACCTTCTCTCTCCATGTACCTGACCAAATGTTTTTTTGCAGGTTGTCATTGAACATTTTTCGACCACTTCCCCTGGACGCTCATTCCAGACCTGCACCATCTTCTGTGTGGAAAATGTTCTCCTGTCCCTTTTAAGTCTTTCCTCTCCCATCTCATATTTATGCCCTCCAGAACACAGAGCATGGTAGTGCAGTACAGGCCCTTCGGCCCTCAATGCTGCGCCAACCGGTGGAAAAAATCTGAAGCCCATCTATCGTACACTATTCCATTATTGTCCATATATCTATCCAATGACCATTTAAATGCCCTTAAAGTTGGCGCGTCCACTAGTGTTGCAGGCCAAGCATTCCAAGCCCCTACTACTCTGAGTAAAGAAACTCCCTCTGGCATCTGCCCTATAATTATCACCTCTCAATTTAAAGCTATCTCCCTTCGTGCTAGGTATCGCCATCCGCGGGAAAAGGTTCTCACTGTATAACCGATCTAACCCTCTGATTATCTTATATGTCTCAATTAATTCGACTCAAATGCCTCCTCTGTTCCCTCAGCCTTCTCCATGAGACTTTCCCTCCCTCCCACGTAACATCCTAGTAAATCTCCTCTGAACGCTTTCCAAAGCTTACACATCCTTCCTGTAATGCAGTGACCTGAACTGTGCACAACCTTCCAGATGTGGCCGCACCAGCGCTTTGTACAGCCGCCCCATGATCTCACGGTTCTGAAACTCAATCTCTTTACGAATAAAAGCTAACAAACTGAATGCCTTCTTAACAAGCTTCTGAAACTGGGTGGCAAATTTCATGGATCTATGTACATGGGCATAGAGATCACTCTGTTCATCTACACTACCAAGAACCTTACCACTAGCCCAGTACTGTGTGTTCCTGTTACGCCTTCCAAAGTGAGTCACCTCACAGTTTTCCGCATTAAACTCAATTTGTGAACGTTCAGTCCAGCTCTGCAGCTTATCTATGTCTCTCTGTAACCGACAACATACCTCGTCACTATCCACAACTCTACCGACTTTAGTGTTACCCGCAAATTTCCTAACCCATCCTTCAATGTCCTCATTCAGTTCATTTAAATAAATGACAAGCAACAGTGGACCCAAAACACATCCTGGCAGTACCCACTAGTAACTGAACTCCCATGAGTCTTTCCCATCAAACACTACTCTCTGTCTTCTTTCAGTGAACCAATTTCTGATCCAAATGGCTAAATCACCCTCAATCCCATGCGTCCGTATTTTCTGCAATAGCCTACCGTGGTGAACCTTTACAAACGCCTTACTGAAATACATATACACCACATCATTTGCTTTACCCTCATCCGGCTCTGTGTTCAGCTTCTTAAAGAACTCAATAAGGTTTGTGAGGTACGACATACCCTTCACAAAACCGTGCTGACTATTCCTCATCAACTTATTCATCTCTAGATGATTATAAATCCCATCCCTTACAAGCCTTTCCAACACGTCACCCAGAATCGGAGTGAGGCTCACAGCTCTATAATTACCCAGGCTTGTCTGTACTTTCCTTCTTGGACAAGGGGACAACATTTGCTCTCCTCCAGCCTTCTGACACTATTCCTGTAGACAATGACGACATTAAGATCAAAGCTAAAGGCTCAGCAATCTCCTTCCTGGCTTCTCAGAGAATCCAAGGATAATTCACATCAGGCCCAGTGCACTTACCTATTTTGACACTTTCCAGAATTGCTAAAACCTCCTCCTTCTGCAGTTCAATCCCATCTAGTTATGGATTGCACTCCCCTGGGGTAAAGACGTTGTTTAATGTATTTACCTGTACCCCCTATGGTTTTATAAACCTTTATAAGGTCATCCCTCAGCCACCTATGCCCAATGGAAATACGAAGGACAATGATATAAATATCTCTGCTTGTGTCCCTACCACTACTTTACCACAATATTCTGTGATACACTTGTTCAGGACCTAGAGCTTCCTCTACCTTTGTGTACGAAGACCTCCAGCACCCCCTCTTCTTTAATGAGGACCCCTTACAAGAAATCATTGTTGCGTTCCCTTTAT
>NC_057716.1:114797943-114841867 GCF_004010195.1 Chiloscyllium plagiosum
TGTGACTCTCTGTAACATTTTGAATATGTCTGACTCTCTGTAATTCTCTAGGACTCTCTCTGACCCTCTGCGATTCGATTACTCTCTCAGACTGCGTGATTTTCTTACCTTCTCTGTGACTCTGACTCCCTTCGTCCCTGAGACCCCTGTATGAGACAGCTGTGTGTGACCCGTCTGTGACCCGTGTGTGATTCTCTGTCAATCACTGTCTGCCTCTGACTCTGTGACTGTGTGACTCTCTGTTACATTGTAAATCTGTCTGTCTCACTGTGGCTCCCTGACTCTTGGTGACTCTCTGTGATTCTGTGAAACTCTGTGAATCTGTTTGACATTCTGTGACTCTCTGTGTCTCGCTGCCACTCTCTGTGACACTCTGTGATGCTCTGATCCTCATTACACAAGTACATGAAAGCAACTGGAGAGACAAAAGGTCCTTCAAAAATCAATGACCCATCCATGTGTGGAAACACAGGATATGTGCGAAATCCTAAATGAATAATTCATGTCAGACCGTACTGTGGACAAGGACTCGGAAACAAAGGGAAAGCAACAATGATGTCTTGTAAGGAGTCCCCACTACAGAAGAGGGGGTGCTGGAGGTCTTAGAACACAAAGGTAGAGAAAGCCCTAGGTCCTGAACAAGTGTATAACATAATATTGTGGTAAAGTCGTGGTAGGGACACGAGCAGAGATATTTATATCATTGTCCTTCGTATTTGCATTGGGCATAGGTGGCTGAGGGGTGACCTTATAAAACCATGAGGGGTACAGGTAAATTCATTAAACAACGTCTTTAGCCCAGGGGAGTGCAGTCCATAACTAGATGGGATTGAACTGCAGAAGGAGGAGGTGGTAGCAATTCTGGAAAGTGTGAAAATAGGTAAGTCCCCTGGGCCAGAATTATCCTTGGATTCTCTGAGAAGCCAGGAAGGAGATTGCTGAGCCTTTGGCTTTGATCTTAATGTCGTCATTGTCTACAGGCATAGTGTCAGAAGGCTGGAGGAGCGCAAATGTCCTCTTGTCCAAGAAGGAAAGTAAAGACAACCCTGGTAATTATAGAGCTGTGAGCCTTATTCCGATTCTGGGTGGTGTTGGAAAGGCTTGTAAAGGATAGGATTTATAATCATCTGGAGATGTATAAGTTGATGAGGGATAGTCAGCACGGTTTTGTGAAGGGTAGGCCGAACCTCACAAACCTTATTGAATACTTTAAGAAGGTGAACAAAGAGGTGGTTGAGGGTAAAGCGGTTGATGTGGTGTATATGTATTTCAGTAAGGCGTTTGTAAAGGTTCACCACGGTAGGCTATTGCAGACAATACGGACGCATGGGATTGAGGGTGATTTAGCTGTTTGGATCAGAGATTGGTTCACTGAAAGAAGACAGATAGTAGTGTTGATGGGGAAAGACTCATGGGAGTTCAGTTACTAGTGGATACTGCCAGGATGTGTTTTGAGTCCACTGTTGCCTGTCATTCATATAAATGACCTGAATGAGGACATTGAAGGATAGGTTAGGAAGTTTGCGGATAACACTAAAGTCGGTAGAGTTGTGCATAGTGACGAGGGATGTTGTCAGTTACAGAGAGGCATAGATAAGCTGCAGAACTGGACTGAATGTTCACAAATTGAGTTTAATGCGGAAAATTGTGAGGTGATTCACTTTGGAAGGAGTAACAGGAACACAGAATACTGGGCTAGTGGTAAGATTCTTGGTAGTGTAGATGAACAGAGTGATCTCTGTGCCCATGTAAATGGATCCTTGAAAGTTGCCACCCAGGTTCAGAAGACATTCAGTTTGTTAGCTTTTATTCGTAAAGAGATTGAGTTTCAGAACCGTGAGATCATGGGGCAGCTGTACAAAACGCTGGTGCGGCCACATTTGAAGTGCTGTGCACAGTTCAGGTGACTGCATTACAGGAAGGATGTGTAAACTTTGGAAAGCTTACTAGGATGTTAACTGGGATGGAGGGAAAGTCTCACAGAGAAGGCTGAGGGAACAGAGATGGCATTTCAGTCGAATTAATTGAGACATCGAAGATAATCAGAGGGTTCGATTGGTTGTACAGTGAGAACCTTTTCCCGCGGATGGCGATACCTAGCACGAGGGGAGATAGCTTTAAATTGAGGGGTGACAATTACAGGGCAGATGCCAGAGGGAGTTTCTTTACTCAGAGTAGTAGGGGCTTGGAATGCTTGACCTGCAACACTAGTGGACGCGCCAACTTTAAGGGCATTTAAATGGTCGTTGGATAGGTATATGGACAAGAATGGAATAGTGTACGTTAGATGGGCTTCAGATTTATTCCACCGGTTGGCGCAACATTGAGGGCCGAAGGGCCTGTACTGCACTACCATGTTCTGTGTTCTAGAGGGCATAAATATGAGATCGGAGAGGAAAGACTTAAAAGGGATAGGAGAACATTTTCCACACCGAAGATGGTGCAGGTATGGAATGAGCTTCCACGGGAAGTGGTAGAAAAATGTTCAATGACAACCTGCAAAAAAACATTTGGTCACGTACATGGAGAGAGAAGGTTTGAAGGGATATGAGTCAATTGCAGGTCAACGCGACTTGTTCAGGGACTCTGGCCAGCATTGACTAGTTGGACCGAAGGTTCTGTTTCTGTGCTGCATGACTCTGTATCTAGTTATTGGAGGAGGAGACTACTGAGATAAGGAATGTTGTCGACACTGCAGCAATTTATAGCCTTAGGGATAGTAGTTTGGAATGCAGTACATTTCAAATATGTGGAGGGACTATAAGGAAGGGAGGAGATTACAGAGATAGGAATTTTTCTAGGAGTTACAAATGATTGAAGACGCTGGTCCATAATATATGACATAGATACAGTGTTGCAAATTAATAAGTCTTAGTACAACAGAACTTACAGTAGATGTGGTGATTGAGCTTGGGGTGTGTCTGTACTGTGCTCACCCTCCAGCACTGTTTCTATGCCATGTCTTGTTAGCCGATGTTTGGAGTCCTCTCATTACTCTCTGCCCTGTTCACTGTGAGTAATCTTACCTCACGGCAGGATTTATTGAAGCCTCCAGATCTCTCTTACCCTTTTCTCTCTGGCTGACCAACAATCTTCAATGTGGTGATGGATGAGAAACCCTGCAATGGGAAATCTATTGAGTCAGGACCTTGCTGAGTACCTACAGGTGACAGAGAGATAGTCCGAATGGGAAATTAGACTGACATAATGAGGGTTACACATGGAGAATGGCACGGAACCCCACAGAGATCTGGAAAATCTCAGTGTCCATTCCTGGCCTGTGCTGAAATGTCTCTCTGAGGTGGATAATTCAGTTAGCTCAGGATCTGGAGTAGCTACAATACAGAGCGAGAGAGAAAACGATAGAGAGGGTCGAGGGTGTGTGAGAGAGATAAAGGGTGAGGGAGCGAGAGACGGTGAGAGGGAGTGAGAGGGTGAGAGGCAGAGACTGAAAGAGGCAACAATTACACCCAGACAGGGCTGGAAGATGTCAGGATTACACAACTGTGTCAGACGAACGGGTTTTGCTTCGTGATGCACTGGTACAACTGGTCAGGAATGAGCAACCAGTGAGCAGGCAAAGTGATAGCCTCGTGGTATTATTGCTGGAGCATGTATCTAAAACCTCACCTAATGTTCAGGGGAGACAGGTTTGAACACCACCATCTAAAATGGTGCAATTTCAATGCAATAATTTTAAAAATAGTAATGAACAACCCATAACTAAGTATGAAACCATTGTTTATGGTCAAAAATACACAAACACATGTCCTTTCTTGAAGGATATCTGCCGTTCTCACATGGTCTGCACGACATACCCACAGCAAAGTTTTTGCCTCTCAATTTCTCTCTGAAATGGCTCAAGGGCTGTTAGGGCTGGGCACGAAAGGCTGGTCAGCCAGAGACACCCATATCCTGTACCTGATTTAATAAATAATCTATTAGGATTGTCCCATTGGAACCATGCTGGGACCAGTGTCCTGGCCAGTCATGGCGGTAGGTTTATGGACAGGGCTTTAAACTGACAGCGAGGATTCAGGGACAGGGTTCAGGTGAAAGGAGCTTTCCAAATCCAAAGGGAAAAGGTGAATCATCGGAACAGAATGGGAATGTGGCTGAGACAAGCAGAAAGGAAGAGGAAGGGACAGAGTTTAACTAAAACTGTACATCACTGAATCGGTTTGCGACAGGAAATTGTGGGAAAGAGTAAATTATGTTTTCATTTGAATGGACAAAGTGCCTGCAATAAGGTAGGTGGATTTGTGACGCAGATGTAAGAGATTTAGATACCAAAGAGACGTGGTTACAGGCCGAACAAAAATAATCAATGGTTCACAACCTTGCAGAAACTCAGGCAAAATAGGCAACGCTAACAATAATGGAAAACAAAGGCATTTCAGGGAAAGCATTTGGTCTCAGATCATGAAGTAGAGTCAGTCTGAATGTAAAATCTGGCTAAAACTTGCAAAGGACACAAGCAGCAGAACAGTGTTCTAGCCACCTAACAGCATTTCATTGCTCATCAATGAATTAAACAGGAATTCATTGAATTTTTAAATAAAGTGATTGAGGTAATTTAGTGAAACTTCAATATTCGTATAACCTTGACATTCCCACTGACAACAGTGATATTGGATGAGGAGTTCGTAGATTTTTTTCTTCCATGTTTATTTGCGGGATACACAGTTCCGCCCATAACCTCAATCTCAGATCAATCATTGTGTGATAAAACTTAGTGAATGGATAATGTCCCTTAGAGAGATTCTCCGGGAACTTTTGATAAAGTGCAATTTAAAGAAATATAAAGTTTTAAAGTGAATCACAGAAACGAGAAACAAAAATAACCAATTACATGAGTTTGACAGGAGAACTGACCAAGGTAAACAGGCTGATCAGACTGAAACATATGTATGTAAATGAACAGTGGAAACATTTGAAGGAACAGTATAAAACACTCAACAAAAGGACATTCCGTTGAAACACACAAAACCTCAACAAGAAATCCCCACCAGTCCCTCGCTTATATTAGATTGCAATGGGTCTGCTAGCAGAAGGAGGGCAGTGGGAAGGGGAATCATTGTCAGGGTTTGATGTCACAACAGGAACAGGGAAAGGTGAAGGTGCTGGAGGTGGTGAGAGTGTTACAGAGAGTGGTCAGGGCCTGAACGGTGTTACAAAGCCAGTACGGATGGCTGCAGCTGCAGGGGTTTACAGAGGTAGGGAGGGACATATGCATTTTTATTTATTTGATCATGGGATGTGGGTGTCACTGCCTGGACCAGCATTCTTTGCACCCACTGCAGAGGGCAGCTCAGAGTCAGCCATATTGCTGTGGGTCTGGAGTCACATGTTGTCCAGACCAGGTTAGAATGTCAGATGCCCTTCCTTAAAGAAGGTAAGTGAACCACTGATCAACAGTGCTTTTATGGTGGCGTCACCAATGTCTTGTACAGAAACAACATAACATCCAACTCCTACTCTCAATGCTCTGCCCAATGAAGGTAAGCATCCCAAACGCCTGCTTCACCAGCCTGTCTACCTGTGACACCACTTTCAAAGAACTGTGTACCTGCATCCCAGTGTCTCCAACTGACAACCGTAACCAGGGCCCGAACATTAATTGTACAAGTCCCACCCTGGTTTGTTTCAACAAAATGGAACACTTCACATTTATCAAATTAAACTCCATCTGCTATTCTTCAGTCCACTATCCCAGCAGTACTGTTCATCCTATTGTATCATAGATAACCTTCTTCACTGTCCAATTTACTAACAATGTCAGTGTCACCCAAGAAGCTTACTTACCAGGAAATTAATACTCCCATCCAAAGCATTTATCCAATTGACAAACAACAGTGGACCCACTACACTGCTGGTCACATGCCTCCAGTCAGAAAAACAACATGTCTCTCATCACCCTCTCTCTCTTACCATCAAGCCAATATTGTATCCAGTTGACTAGCTCCTCCTGAATGCCAGATCATTTTCCATTGAACTGAGCTCATTACCCAGTTTACCATACAAAACGTAGAACACGGAACAGTATAGCACAAGACCCTTCGGCCATGTTGCCATGCCAACCTTTTATCCGACTCGAAGATCAAACTAACCTGCATACCCTTCATTTTATTATCCAAGTGCTTATCCAAGATTCTATTCAAAATCCCTCATATATCTAATTTTATTACCAGCACTGGCTGTGCATTCCAACCACCTGTCATTCTCTGTGTAAAGAACCAAAATCTGCAGTCTCCCCTTAACCATCAACTTAAAATTTTGCCCTCTTGTAATAGCCATTTATGCCATAATAAAAAATTGTCTCTCAATCCTCACTCTGTTTACGCCTCTCATCATCTTTTTCACCTCTACCAAGTCACCCCTCACCCTTCTTCACTCCAATGAGAAAAGCCATAGCTCCCTCAACTTTTATCATAAGACATGCTCTCCAGTCCAGACAGCATTCTGGTAAATCCCCTCTGTACCCTCTCTAAAGCTTCCACATCCTTCCTGTAATGAGGGGACCAGACCTGAACACAATATTCCATGTGGTGTCTAACCAGGACTTTGTAGAGCTGCAGTATCAATGTCCCTCAGAATCATAACTTTCTTCTTGAATGTGACAGAACCTAAAACTTATACAGATTAAACTCAATTTGCCATTTCATTGCACATCCTTCTAACTGATCAGTAACCTTCTGCAACCTTGGATCTCCTTGCTTATTAACCCCAACGCCACCAATTTTCCAGAGGGCATAAAATCCCAGTAAGGGCTCACCCATTTAAGATGGAGATGAGGAGGAATGTCTTCACTCAGAGGGTAGTGACTCTGGAAATTCCTGACTGCTGGGGGCTGTCGAGGCTGGGTCTTTAAGAATATGTACAGTCCGGGGCGGGGGCGGGGGCGGGAGCGAGGGTGGAATTTAAATAGTTTACGTTCGAAGAATTGGACAAGGAAAAGGAGATTACAGGTGGATTTCAATACTCTATGAGCTGGCATTGAAATTGTGTCTTATAGGAACAGGAGCGTCAGAAAGATTGGTGTTGGTGTTAAAATCAGGAAATCGCCAGGAACTACAAGTGATTATCCAATAAGGGAAGATTTACATGGTTCCGTAGATTGGGGGTGCTATCAGGATTGTAAGAGATTACACAGAAAGGGAGGACTTTAGGAGCTGCAAAAGTTTATAGAGATAATGGAAGGGTTGGAGCAGTTTACAGAGAAATGAACATTTTTATGTTGGTAGTAAGATATACAGGTTTTAGTTACTGCAAAATTGGGAAGCTAAATGGGACTGGGGGACTGAAGAAAGGTACACGCAGCATTGGGGCTGCAGATGCTAACGGATTATAGAGAGACTTGCAGACTGGAGAGAGTGTGGGCTTCAGATTCTGACAGACATTGCAGGAATTGGAGTAACCTTGGCAAATGGGAGTTTGCAGTTATAGAAGGGGCTGAAGGGACTGGAAGAGATAAAAGATGTAGCGAGGGATGTGGAAGCTGATGGGGTTAGAGATAGGGATGGTTGACGAGGCTACCGGGGATCATACAGACAGGGAGGTTTCTCAGAGCAGGGGAAAGTAACAGAAATAGAGAAATTGCAGTTCCTGAAGAAGGTTCAGAAATCAGGTTGGTTTCAAGGTGCAGGATAATGTTACAAACACCGAGACAGTTGTACGGTTTGGAGGACCATACAAATATAAGGAGAGCTTTCGACACTGTTGGATATATTACAGAGATGGTGAAACTTTCACAACTGAAGGGAGTTAGAAAGATCAGGTTGGATTTCCGGTTATCGGAGCAGCTTTGACTGTATAGTTTCTCCAGAGATAGGGTGAGATGTGAAGACTGGAACAGGTGACTTAGATCGGGAGTGTTTTAAGAATAAGGACGACTTTTCAGAGAAACGGAGGAATGTAGAGATGGGACATGGTGAGAGTAACAGTGAGGATTACAGCAACTCATGAAGGTAACGAACATAAATAGTGTAGTCACATGGGGAGGACGATAAGGGTATAAAGATTTGGACTGACTGAAGGAGATTAAATGCACAGGGATGGAAGTAGGGACTACTGGTTTTTACAGAGATTGAGTGTGCTTTAGAGAGGAAGCGTTTATCGTCATCATTAGGATTGTAGAGACTAAATTCCATGAATTGGGACAGTCATGGAATTTAGTCTCTAAATTCCATGAATTGGGACAGTCTGTGGATACCAGTCAGGTGGATGGTATCCACAGACATGGAGGATGTTAACAGGTGTAAGGGGCTCCGAAGGTCAGGAGGTTCTTAGGAGATTACATAGAGTGACTTTCCCAGGTAGGAGCCTGACATAGTTACAAAGACAGGGAGATATTTCAGATCTGGAAGGGATTACACAGATCGGAACAGCTCAATGGACTGAAGAATTTTTCACAGATAAAGAAGGGTTGTCGGAGCTAGAGAAGTTTACCTAGATAGGGAAGGATGGCGAGGTTAAAGGCAAATGCATTGACATGGAGGGTGGTTTTGGTAGGAGAAGCTTACAGGTATAGACAGGACTGTCGGGGCTTACCGGGCTAAAGGAATTTAGTATCTACTCGGGAAGTTTACGGATTAGAGTTTTAGGCGTCAGAGAACCTGACAGAGACAGAGAGCATTGTGGGGATTAGGGGAGATACCAAACAGAGGAAAGATGATTGGGAATGGAGGATATTACACAGATCACTAATACAGCATGGGCCAGGAGTCATGCCTGGGACCTCCTGCGCTGTCTCAGGGAGGACCAGTACAGCAGAGAGGAAACAAGGTCCCTCACAAGATGGTGGGATTGAAGCCTTGAATGTAGCTGTTCCTTGCCCAACAGTGTATCTATGTCCTATATCTCTCAGCCATGTTTCTGTTATGGCTATAATATCCCAGTCCCCAGAGTCAATCCATGTCCTGTGCCAGTCTGCCTGACCAGTCAGGCCTCGTGCGTTGCCAGTCAGCCCACCTCCCCCCCCACCCCACCAAGGAATATTGGTGACCGTCAGTTTCAAGTTCAACTCGCCCTCCTTGTACAGATCACCTCTAAACTAGAAGAGATCCCAATGACCCAAGACTTGAATACCCTGTGCCCCCGACACCAGCTCCTCAGCCACACATCCATCCGGCCTATCTTTCTATTTCTATCCTCACTGGCAGGTGGCACTGGGAGTAATCTGGAGGTCACTACCCTTGAAGTCCTGCGATTTAACTTCTTACCTAACACCCAATACTCATTTCACAGGACCCCATCCCATTGCCCACCTCTTTCACGTGAGCCGATGTGCATAATAACCTCTGGCTGTTCAACCGCCACCTTCAGAATGTTCAGTAACGACTCAGAGACATCCTTTACCCTGCTACCCGGGAGGCAGCACACCATCCTGGGGTCACTTCTGCAGCCTCACAATCTCCTGTCTCTCCCTCTCAGGACTGAGTCTCCTATAATTAGACAGGGTGTGGAAAACAGACACTGGGCTGAACTACCTGCACTTAGGGCAATATTTGGAAAGTGGAGTATGTTAAAGTGATATAGTGAGAATCCCTAGCCAGTGTGTTAATAAAGTGGGAATGACAAAGGCAGCAAGTCCAGTGAATACTGATCAAGTGATATCGTGCGTTTGATAAAGAAAGTACAGTGCAATAAAATCAAATGAAGTCATTCACAAGTATAGAGAGGGCAAGGGGGTCCTTAGAAATGAGAGGCAAGCAATGGCCATGAAACATCCTTGGCAGACACTATTAAGGAAAAGCTACAAGGTATTTTACGACGACCTAATCAGAGTCAGCGGATTCCCAGCTAAAGAGTGCAACCTGTTGCAAACCAAAGGGATAATCTGTATATGGAACCAGAGGAAGTAGGTGAGGCCTTCACTTAATACTTTCCATCTATATTCAGACTGGAGAAAGGCATTGTAGCCATGGATTTCCGTTGAGATGGTGAGGTTCAGAAATATGTTAAGATCAATAAATAGGAGGTATTAAATGTTTTCACAGGCATAAAGAGGGAGAAATCCCCACTGCCCAATGAAATGTATCCCAGGCTGCTATGGAAGATAAGGGAGGAGATTGCTGGGGCCCTGGTGGATATATTTAATACTTTGCTGGCCACAGGTGAAGTGCCGAATGACTGAAGGATAGCTAATGTAGTTCCTTAGTTCAAGAAGGGTAGCAGGGATAGAACAGGTAATTACAGAGCAGATAGTCTGACAGCAGGGGGAGGGAAATTATTGAGAACAATTTTGAGGGACAGAATGAATCAATAATTGGAAAGGCAGGAAACAATTAGGGATAGTCAGCACGGATTTGGTAAAGGAACATCCTGTCTGGTGAAGTCACCTGAGTTTTCTTTGAAATCAGGAATAAAAATGTTGATGAGGTCTGTGCAGATGATATGGATTCCTTGGAGCTCACTACGGCCTTTGACAAGGTCCCACATGGAAGGCTGGTCCAACAGACCAATGGGATCCAAGGCAAGTTGGCAAGTTGGCAAGTTGGCAAACTGATCAATTAAACTATTTTATTTCAACATAACAGGCCTAAAAGGTAAGGCAGATGAACTTGGTGCATGGATGGGTACATGGGACTGAGACACCATAGATATTACAGAAACACAGAAGCTGAGGGAGGGACAGGACTGACAACTCAATGTCCCAGGGTACAGATTCTACAGGATGGAGAGAACAGGAGGTGAGAGAGGAGGGGGATTGGAGTTTTTGATCAGTGAAAACATCACAGCATGACTTAGAGAGCTTATTCCTGGGGATCGCCCAGTGATGCCGTAATGGTGAAAATGAGAAATGAGAATTGGTCATCTCTTTGATATGACTGCACTACAGGTTCTCAATAGTCAGCGGGAAATTGAGCAGCAAATATTTCAGGCGATCTCAGATATCTGTAAGAATGATAGGGTTGTAATGGTCGGGGATTTTAACTTTCCGAACTTAGACTGGGAGTGCCAGAGTGTTTGGAGCTTGGATGGGAGGGATTTGTTTCGGCACTTTCAAGAAAACTGTCCCAGTCAGAATTTTAGTGGTCAGATTGCCGGAAGGGGTAAACCTGACCTCCCCTTGGGAAACAAGGGAGGGAAAGGGACAGAGGTGTTAGTGGGAAAACACTTTGGCAAAGTCACAACAATCATATTAATTTGAAAATAGCGATGGAAAATAACATAACTGGTCCTCAATGATCAAAACTGGCCTTGCCTGAATCCAGAAGGTATGAGTCAAGAGCTTTTAACAATTAATTGTGAAGGGTATTTGCAGGTAAAGGGACTTCCGGCAGGTGGGAAGCTTTCAAAGAGAGATAAAATGAGAGTTCAGGGCCAGCATATTCTTGTTAGTGTGAAGGATAATGCTGATGCAAGTAAAAAACGCTGGATGACTGGAGATGTTACGTCTCTCGTCCAGAAAAAAGGGCCACGTGTCACATATAGCCAGCTGGATAAATGGAATCCGTTCAAGAACACTGCGGCTGGAGTACTACACTTAAGTGGGAAATCACGTGGGGCCAAAAGGGACCACAGAAAGCTCTGGCAGGTCAAACTGAGGAAAATACAAGCATATTAACAACAGAAGATTAAATACGGATGGGATATGTTTTAATGCGGTCAACCAAGTATGGAACCAGAAGAGATGGCTGAGATCCTAAACGAAACTTTCACTTTTCAACTTACTGTGAGGAAAAACTGGGCAACTCAGTGATGTCTTCAAAAGAGTCGGCATAATAGAACAGGAGGTGCTGGAGGTTTGAAAATGCATAAATGGTAGACAAATCCCTGGGGACTAATCAAGTACATCCCTGGATATTGTGGGAAGCTCAGGAAGAAATTGCGGGGTCCCATAAAGAGATCTTTCTATCACTGACAGCCACAGTTGATGAGCTGGAAGCCTGGAGGGTAGTAATGTTTGCCAGTGCTTAGGAAAGGCTGTGAGGAAAAGCCAGGGACATTAACGCCAATTAGCTTGATGTCAGTGTTGCATATGTTTTTGGAACCGATTCTGCTAGACAGGAATTACATGCATTTGCAAAGGCAAGGATTGTTTAGGGATAGACAGCACAGCTTTGGAACGCTGCGTAGAATTCTGATCCTGGCAATTTTGGAAGCATTTACTGATACTGTAAATGGAGAAAAGATTGACGAAGACGTTACTGACACTGGAGGGTTTGACAGAATCCGAGAGGCTGGATAAGCTGGAAAGCAACATTCGGCGGGGTGGGGGAGTTGGGGACGGGGTGTGGGGAGTGAGTGTGAGATAGATTTGGCACGTAAGGTTAAGGAGAATGCAAAAGAATTTTCTACATCACACAAGGACAAAAAAGCAACTGGACAGACAAAAGGGTCCCTGAAAGATCAGTGAGGCCATCCAAATGTGGAATCACAGGAGATGGGCGTGACCCTTAATGAATATTTCATGTCAGAACATACTATGGATAAAGACTAGGAAACAAAGGGAAAGAAACAGTGATGTCTTGTAAAGAGTCCCCATTACAGAACAGCTAGTGCTGTAGGTCTTAGAACACAAAGGTAGAGAAAGACTTAGGTCCTGAACAATTGTATCCCAGTACATTGTGGCAATGTAGTGTTGGGAACGCTAGCAGAAATATCATCGTTCTTCATATTTCCACTGGGCGTAGTTGGCTGAGAGGTGACCTCATAAAGGTTTATAAAACAATGATGGTTACAGGTAAGCTGATTAGCCAACGTCTTTACCCCAGGGTAGTGGAGTCCATAACTAGATGGGATTGAACTACAGAAGGAGGAGGTGTTAGCAATTCTGCAAAGTGTAAAGCTAGCTAACTCCCCTGGGCTGGATAGGATTTATCTTCGAGGAGAAAGTGAGGACTACAGATGCTGGAGATCAGAGCTGAAAATGTGTTGCTGGAAAAGCGCAGCAGGTCAGGCAGCATCCAAGGAGGGACGCCAAGCATCCTAAAGAAGGGCTTATGCCCGAAACGTCGATTTTCCTGTTCCTTGGATGCTGCCTGACCTGCTGCGCTTTTCCAGCAAACATTTTCAGCTGGATGGGATTTATCCTCGTATTCTCTGGGAAGCCAGGAAGGCGACTGCTACGTCTTTGGGTTTGATCATTATGTTGTTCTTGTCTACAGAGTTGGTGCCAGAAGGCTGGAGGATACCAAATATTCTCCCCTTGTCCAAGAAGGGAAATAGAGAAAACCCTGGTAGTTATAGAGCTGTGAGCCTTACTTTGATTCTGGGTAAAGTGTTGGAAAGGCTTATAAGAGATAGGATTTATAACTATCTGGAGATGAATAAATTGGTGAGGGATAATCAACACGGTTTTCTGGAGGGTATGACGTGCCTCGCAGAGCTCTGAGTTCTTTGAGAAGGTGACCAAAGAAGTGGATGAGGGTAAAGCAGTTGACGTGGTGTTTTTGGATTTGTTAAGATTCCCCATGGTAAGCTATCACAGACAATACAGAGGCATGGGATTGTTGGTAATTTCGCAGTTTGGATCAGAACGTGGCTCAATGACTGAAGACGGAGAGTAGTGGTTGATGGGAAATATTCATCCTGGAATTCAGTTACTAGTGCGGTAACGCCACGATCTGTTTTGGATCCACTGTTGCTTGTCATTGATATAAATGACCTGAATGAGGGCATTGAAGGATGGGTTAGTAAAGTTGCGTATGACACTAAGGTTGGTAGAGTTGTGAATAGTGATGCAGGATGCTGTAGGTTAGAGAGGGGCATGGATAAGCTGCACAGCTGGACTGAATGTTCACAAATGGAGTTTAATACGGAAAAGTGTGAGGGGATTCACTTTGGAAGGAGTAACTGGAACACAGAGTACTGGGCTCATGGTAAGATTATTGGTAGTGTAGATGAACAGAGAGATCTCTATGTCCACGTACACTGATCCCTGAAAATTGCTACTCAAGTTAATAAGTTCGTTCAGAAGGCATTTGGTGTGTTAGCTTTTATTGGTAAAGTGAGTGAGTTTCGGAACAATGAGATCATTCTGCAGCTGTACAAAACTCGCGGGTGGCCACACCTGGGGTATTGAGTACAGTTCAGGTCACTACATTACAGAAAGGATATGTAAGCTTTGGAAAGGATTCAGAGGAGATTTACTAGGATGTTATCTGGTCTGGAGGGTAGATCGTACAAGGAAGGCTCAGAGACTTGAAGCTGATTTCTTCGAGAGAAAATGTTTGAGGCGAATTAATTGAGAAATCTAAGATAATCACAGGGTGAGATGGGTTGAGAACGTTTTTCCTTGGAAGACAATGCCTAGCACGAGGGGGATAGCTTTAAATTGAAGGGTGATAGATGTAGGACAGATGTCAGACGTAGCCTCTAAACTCAGAGAGTAGTAGGGGCGTGGAAATGCACAGCTTGCAACAGTTGTCGACTCACCAAATTTAAGAGCATTCAAATGGTCCATGGATAGGCATATGGACGAGACTGGAATAGTGTCGGTTAGTTGAGGTTTCAGATTGGTTCGAGAAGTTGACACATAATTGAAGGCCGAAGGGCCTGTAGTGCGTTGGCATGTTTTGTGTTCCACAGGACATAAATATGAAGTGAAAGAAAAAGACTTTAAAGAAATTGGAGGAGAACATTTTTCACACAGAGGATGGTGCAGGTATGGAATGAGCTTCCAGGGGAAGTGGTAGAGAAAAGTACAATGACAACATATAAAAGACATTTTGGGCAATTACATGGCGAGGAGAAGGTTTGAACGTATATGGGTCAAATGCAGGGAAACGCATCTCATTCAGGGACTCTGGTCTGCATGGACTGGTTGGGTCGAAGGAACCGCTTCTGTGGTGCATGACTCTATCCAGTTAAAGAGGAGGAGATTACCGAGATAAGGCATGATATAGACACCGAGATAGGGAGATGGTAGTCTGGAATGGAGTACGTTTAAAATATGTGGAGGGACCATCAGGAAGGGAGGAGGTTACAGGGACAGGAGCTGTTATAGGAATTACAAATTATTGAAGACACTGGTCCACGAGACATGCCATAGATACAGTGGTGCAGAGTAGTGAGACTTAGTACAACAGAACTTAAAGTAGGGGTGGTGATTGAGCATGTGGTCTGACTGTACTGTGCCTCCTCTCCAACACTAACTATGTCATGTCTTGTTAGCCAATGTTTGGAGCCCTCTCATTGTTCTTTGCTCTCTGTACTGTGGGTGATATTAACTCACTACAGGATTTATTGAAGGCTCCAGATCTCCCTGCCCTTGGTCTCTCTGGCTGACCAAACATCTTCAATGTAGTGATGGACGAGACACCCAGCAGTTGGGAAGTCTATTGTGTCAGGACCTTCCTGAGTACCCACAGGGAACAGAGGAATATACACAATTGGAAATTAGACTGATGTAGTGAGGGTTACACAAAGAGAATGACATTGAGCCCCACAGAGATATGGAAAATGGAGCGATATATAGAAAGAGCCCAAGATTTCTGGAAGATGTCCGCATCACACAACTGAGTCAGAAGAATGGGTTTAGCTTCATGATGCCCTGGTATCAGTACTCTGGGATGAGCAACCTGTGAGCAAGTGAAGTGATCCCTCGTGGTATCATTGCTAGAGAATGTATCCAAAACCTCAGTTGATGTTCAGGGGAGGCAGATTTGAATCCCACCATCTGAAATGGGGACATTTGAAATCAATAGTTTTTAAGATAATAATAATCCATAAATAAGTATAAAACCATTGCTAATGTACAAAATATCCAAACATCTGTCCTTTCGAGAAAGCCATCTGCCCATCCTCTCGTGGTCTGTACGGCATACCCACAGCAAAGTGTTTGCCTCTCAATTACACTCTGAAATGACTGAGCAAGCTACTCAGCGTAAGGTCAGCTAGGGTTGGACAAGAAAGGCTGGTTAGACAGAGACACCCACATCTCACACCTGATTTAATAAATAATCCATTAGGATGGTCCCACTGGAACAGTGCTGGGACCAGTATCCTGGCCAATCATGTCGGTAGGTTTATGGACAGGGCTTTAAACTGACCCAGAGGATGCAGGGTTCAGGTGAAAGGAGCTTTCCAAATCCAAAGAGAAAAGGTGACGCATCGGAACAGCATGGGGATGTGGCTGAAGACAAGCAGAAAGGGACAGGATGTGACAAAGTTTAATTCAAGTCGCACAACAGTGAATCGGTTTTTGACAGGAAGTTGTTGGAAAGAGCATTTTTTTTTGGAATCGACAAAGTCTCATCAATAAGGTAGATGGATTTGTGACACAAAGTCAAAAGAGATTTAGGCACCAGGGAGACATGGTTTCAGGGCGAACAAAAGGTGGAACATAAATATTTAATGGTTCACAACCTTGCGGAAACTCAGGCGAAATGGGCAATACTAACAATAATGGCATGACAGGGAAAGCATTTGGCCTTAGATCATGAAGTAGAGTCAGCCAGTAGTCAAATCCTGGCTAGTACTTGCCAAGGACACAAGCAGCAGAACAGTTTTAGCCACCGAACAGCATTTCATTGCTCATCACTGCATTACACAGGAATTCATTGGAATTTTTTAAACAAAGGTATTGTGATAAAGTTGGGAAACTTCAATATTCGCATCATCTGGGACAATCACACAGACAATAGTGATATTGGAGTTCAGAGTTTTTTTTTTCAATGTTTCTTTGAATAACACACTGTGAAACTGGCTAGGGATGTAAATATCTCAGATCAATAGTTGCGTGATGAAACTTAGTGAATGAGTCACGTCACCTGGAGAGATCCTCTGGGAAATTGCGACAAAGTGCAATTTAAATGAATTTAAAGCATTAAAATGAATCACAGAAAGGCCAACCTACAACTAGAAATAAAAATAGCCAATCGCATAAGTTTGACAGTAGAACTGACCAAGGTAAACAGGCTAAACAGACTGAAATATGTGTCTGTAAATGAACAGTGGAAAACATTTGAAAGAACTGTGTAAAACACTCAACAAAAGAACATTTCATTGAAACAGACAAATCCTCCGCACGAAATTCCCACCGGTCCCTCATTCAGGACAAAATGGATCATATTAGATTGTGAGGGGAAGAAGGTCACCAAAAGGTACTTAAAATCCTAAAGTGAGCGAGTGTTTTAGGAGTAAGTTTTAAAGGAATTGCGAAGGGTCTGCTAGCAGGGGGAGGGCAGTGGGAAGGGGTATCATTGTCAGCGTTTAATGACATGACAGGAACAGGGAGAGACGAAGGTGCTGAGATTGTTACAGAGAGTGGTCAGGGCCTGAACAGTGTTGCAAAGCCAGTACGGATTGCTGCAGCTGGAGGGGTTTGCAGCAATGGGGAGGGACATATGACGGAGAGGATCAACCAGTTGCTTATCAAAAAACAATACTTCAGTGACTACAGGATTAGTCAGACACAGTATTGACCATCCTCAGGCCACAGGATTATTCACGAACAGCATTGACCGTCCTCAGCCACTATAATATTCACACACAGTACTGACGAACCTCAGTTGCCAGGATTATTCACATACAGTATTGACCATCCTCAAGAGAGAATTATTCAAACACAGTATTGACCATCCTCAGGACAAAGGATTATTCACAGACAGTATTGACCATCCTCAGGCCACAGGATTATTCACACACAGTATTTCCCATTCCCAGATCACTGGATCATTCACACACAGTATTGACAATCCTCTGGCCACAGGATTATTCACAAAGAGTGTTGAATATTCTTAGGACACAGGATTAGTCACACACAGTACTGACCATTCTCAGGGCACATGTTTATTCACACATAGTATTGACCATTTTAAGGCCACAGCATTAATCACACACAGTATTGAATATTCCCAGGCCACAGAATTATTCACAAACAGTACTGATCATCCTCAGGACACCGGATTATTAACACACAGTATTGACCATCCTCAGGCCACAGGATTACTCACACACAGTATTGACCATCTTCACTCAATAAGATTAATTCACACAGAGTATTGAGTATCCTGAGTCTACAGGATTATTTACACACTGTATTGAAATTCTCAGGCCGCAATTCTATTAGTTTGAAAATAGTTTTGACGGAAGACAGGCCTGCTCCAAAAGTTACATTTATAAAATGGAGAAAGACAAATCTTGATAGTATTAGACATGAAATTTTTAAATGTTGATTAGAGAGGCTATTTGCAGGGAAAGAGAATTCTGGTAATTGGGAATATTTTAAATGTGAGATAAAAGGACCGTTCAGTACCAGCATATTCCTGTTAGTGTGCAGCTCCATGCTGACAGCATTCGGAAACACTGGCTGTCTAATGAGACTCTGATCAAGGAAAAGAGAGCATATGTAAGGTATAGGCAGCTGAATCCAGGGAATTCCTGGAAGCATCATGTGTAGAACACACTTTGGATGGAAATCAGGAATGCACAAAGGAGACACGAAATAACTTTAGCAGATAAAGTTAAGGAGAATACAAAGAAATTATACAAGTGTATTCAGAGCAAAAGAATACCTGGGGGCAAAACCGATATCCTTAATGATCAATGAAGCCAACGATGTGTGAAACTACAAGATCCTAAAAAATATTTCACTTTGGAGCTTACTGTGGATAACTCTGTGGTGCTCAGGGAACCAAACAATGTTTGGCCTGACCACTGTTGGAATACTGTGTTCAATTCTGGTCTCAATGCCATCGGACGGATGTTGTGGAACTTGAAAAGGTTCAGAAGAAATGAACAAGGATGTTGCCAGAGTTGGAGGGTTTGAGCTACAGTGATAAACTGAATAGATTGGGATTATTTTCACATTAACATGGGACGCTGAGGAGTTATCTTGTAAAGGTTTATTAAAATCATGATGAGCATGGACAGGGTCAACAAATAAGGTCTTTTCTCCAGCCTGTGTGTGTGTGTGGGGGGGGGGGGGGGGGGGGGGTTGATGAAGAGTGCAAACCTACAGGACACAGCTTTAAGGTGCGAGGGAAAGATTCAGAAGGGACCTACGAGACAGCTGGTTCCTGCACGTGTATGAAATAAGCTGCCAGAGGAAATGGTGAAGGCTGATAGAAATATGTTTAGCAGGCATCTGGATGGGTATATAAATAGGATGAGTTTAGAGGGATATTGGCAAAGGTCTGGCAAATGGGTTGAGAAACATCATGGAGGAGTTGGACCAAAGGGTCAGTTTCCGCGCTGTACATCTCAATGACTCCATGTCTTGAAATGAGTCCACATTATAGAAGAGGCGGTGTTGGAAGTTTTAAAACATAGAGGTAGACAAATCCCGAGGACCTGATCAAGTGTATCTCAGAACACTGTGGGAAGCTGGGGAAGAAATTGTAGGGCCCTGAGCAGTGATATTTGTGCCATTGACAGCCACGTGCGATGGGCTGGAAGACTGGAGGGTGACGTTGTGGGCAGTGACGGAGGGTTTCTGAGATTGCAAAGGGATCTTGAAGAAATACGTGAATGGATGAAAAACTGCAGATAGAGTACAATTTGGGCAAATGCGAGGTCGTGCATTTAGGCTACAACAGACAAGGGTCGAGCTATCAAAATTAATGGTAGGGTCTTCGGTAGTGTTGTAGAATATAGGGACCTTGGGGTTCAGGTACACAGTTCCTTGAAGTATGCAACAAGGAGAGAGAGAATGGTTATAAAGGTACACTTGCCTTCATTGCTCAGTCCTTCGTGTTTAGGGGTTGGGAAGTCGTGTGGAGATTGTACAGGGCACTGATGAGGCCTCTTTTTGGAATACTGCACCCAGTTATGGTTACCCAGTTATAGGAAGGATATTATTAAGCTGGAGACGTGTCCGATCATATTTACCGGGAAAGTGCTGGGTATGGAAGGTGTCAGGTATATAGGAAGGCTGTAAATGCTGAGACATGTTTCACTCGAGCCTGGAGGTTGAGAGGTGATCGTATAGAAGTCTATAAAATAATGAGGGGTATATATAGAGTTAATGCGACTTGGCTTTTCCCAAGGGCAAGGGGGTTTTAGGACTAGGGGCTACATTTCTTAAAGTTAGAAGGGAGAGATTTAAAAACAGAAAATATGAGAGGCAAACTGTTACACAGAGTGTGCTTTGTGTGTGGAATGAAATTCCCAAGGAAGGGGTGAACGTGTGGACAATTACAACGTTTAAAAGACATTTGGATTAGTACAGTAATAGGTTTGGTTTGAAGGGATGTGATCCAGGAACAGGCAGGAGGGACGAGATAATTTTTAGATTATGGTCAGCATCAACCGAACAGTCAGTTTCCGAGCTGTATGACTACATGATGATGGAAATAATGCTCGGCCTTTATTTAAGAAAGACTGCAAGGGGAATCCAATGTACTGCAGATTGAGGAGGCAGAATTAAAGGATGGGTAAGTTGTTGGAGATCATTCTGAGACGTAGTTGTTGGAGATCATTCTGCATTTGGAAAGACAAGGACTGTTAGAGTGGCTTTGTGCGTGGAAAAAAACATGTCTCACAAACTTGACTGAGTTTGTTGAATATGTGACCAAGAAGATAGATGAAGGCCGAGAAATAGACATTGCTTCTGACTTCAGCAAGGCCTTTGACAGGGTTAAGCAGGGTACACTGGTTAGTAATGTTAGATCAAATGGGGTCAGGGAGATCGAGCCAACTGGATAGATAATGGGTTTGATAGGAGGAGGCAGAGGGTTGTTCTTCAGACTGGAGGCCTGTGACCAGCAGTGTGCTGTAAGGATTGGTGCTGGGGCCACTGTTGTGCATCAACTACATAGTCGATTTGGACAAAAATATAGGAGTCACCGTTGTTATGCTTGTGGATACCAAAATTTGTGCTCTCCTGTGCAGTAAATACAGTGACCAAAGGGGATCTTGATCAACTGGGCCAGTGGGCTAAGGAATGAAAGATGGAGTTGAATTCAGGTGTTAGATTTTGTTAGGTAAACCACAGGACTAACACAGTTAATGATAGGGCCCTGGGCAGTGTTGTCGAACAAAGAGAGACCAAGCGATACAGTTACACTGTTCCTTGGAAGTGGCACCACAGGTGGACAGGGTAGGCAAAGCGGCATTTGAAACACTTGCCGTCACTGGCCTGCACCTTATTACATACGTTGGACAGAGGATTGAGTAAATGAATTGGAGCTATTTGTAATATTGCCCTCAATATTTATCTTGGACATAAGAGGCCATGGGTGACCTCACAAAACTTTTGTAAAACCATGCGGCCCACAAGGAAGTTGAATAGCCAAGGGTAGGTGAGCCCCAAACTAGAGCGTATAAACAGGAGGTGACAGAGCAAAGATTTAAAGAGGGAGTGGAGGGACAACATTATCCACAGAGGATGGTGCAGAGACAGAACAGACTGCCAGAGGAAATGGTAGGAACAAGTACAATTACAGCAAGTAAAGGAGATTTGTGCAAGTACACAAAGAGTAGAAAGTTGAAGAGACATGGGTCAAATGCAGGGAAATGCGATTCGTTCAGTTTGGGAAATCTGGTCAGCATAGACAGGTTGGGCTGTAAGGTCTGATTCCATGCTGCCTGACTCTATGTCTCAAGTTATCGGAGGAGGAGGCAATCGAGACAAGGCATGTTGTAGAGACTGAAGCAAGTTACAGAGATGAGGATGGTAGTCTGCAATGCAGTACGTTTCAATTATGGGGAAGGACTGTAGAGAGGGGAGGAGACGACAGAGTTAAGAGCTGTTATAGGATTTAAAACTTATTGAAGACACTGGTCCACAAGAAATGCCATAGATACAGTGTTGGGGGGAAATACAGAACAGAGAGATCCTAGGCAGCATTCCCACCCTCTCGTAGTAGGCCTGCTTTCCCCTCTGTTGTCCGGGTGCACACTAAGAGAGCACATGCTTGGATTGAAAACTGGGAACTCCCGATACTGTCTCAGTACAACAAAACTTACAGTAGTGGTGGTGGTTAAGCCTAAGGTGTGTCTGTACTGTACTCCCCCTCCAGCACTGTATCTACGTCATGTCTTGTTAGCCGATGTATGGAGCCCTCTCATTGTTCTCTGCTCTGTGCACTCACTGCAAGATTCATTGAAGGCCCCAGATCTCCCTGCCCTTTGTCTCTAAAGCTGACCAACCACCTTCAATGAGGTGATGGATGAGACACCCAGCAATTGGGAGGTCTATTGAGTCAGGACCTGTCTAAATACCAACTGGAGGCAGGGAAATGGACAGGTTCTGAAATTAGGGTGATGGAAACACATGCAGAAAGGCAATAATTGCCATACTGACCTGGAAAATCCCAGTGTCCATCACTGGCATGTGCGGCTGGGTCTCTCTGGATTGGAGAATTCTGTTGGCTCAGGATCTGATGTAGCTGCAAGAGCGAGAGACGCTGACAGAGACATCAATTAGACCCAGACAGTGAGGGATACCACATGGAGACAGACTGAGTGATGTCAGCAGAGTACAGAGATGGGAAACCTGTGAGAAGGCAAAGTGATGGCCTGGTGGTATTATCGTTGTGCTATTTATCCAGAAACTCAGGCCTTGTTCAAAACCCACCATTGTAAAAGGGTGAATGCATGAGTGCGTGGGGACGAGAGAAGGTTACAGTGATATCATGTGCTCTAGATCCTGGAGGAAGGTGCACAGATGGGGAGGTTGGTAAGGACTGAAGAATGTTAGAGACAGGGTGGGCTGTAGGGTTCTGGACAAGATGATAGTGATAAGGATTTATGGAGCTTTTTTGAGCAGAGACCATAACCAAAGACATTATGGAAACAGATAAGGATAATGCAGAAGCTAAGTATCTAAACTTGAGGAGGCTATTTATCATTATACTATCATTCGACGTTATCATTATCATTAGACTGGCAAGCATAGACTGCAAAGAACTGCACTCGTTGGAGTCTCTATTTGGAACACGGGAGCTGTTTAGTGTGATGCAGTGATAATTCAGAGGCAATGTTTTTGCGAGGAATAATTGGCTCAGGCAGCACATCTAGGGAATGCTGATCAAGCGATATTGTGAGTATTAATAAAGAAAGTACAGTGCAATAAAAAACAGCCGAGGAACTTCAAAAGTAAAGAGAGTGCTGGGGCGGGGGGGGGGGGGGGGGTTGCTTAAAAATGAACAGGCAAGCAATAGTCACAAATTATCCTTAGCAGAAAATATTAAGGAAAAGCCACAAGACATTTAATAAGTATAGTTAGAGTAAGAGGATTCCCAACTAAGCAGTGGGGCCTGTCAGAAACCAAAAGGACAATCTGTGCATGGAGCCAGAGGGAGTAGGTGAGGGCTTCAATGAATACTTCCCATCTGTATTCACGCAGGAGAAAGACAGTGTAGCCGGGATGGTAAGGTTCTGGAACATATTAAGATCAATGAGGAGGAGGTGTTAAATGTTTTCACAGGCAAAAAGGTGGAGAAATTCCCAGTAACGATAAAATATGTCACAGGCTACTATGGGAGGGACGGAAGCAGATTGCTGGGGCACTGGTGGTTATATGTGATATATTGCTGGCCAATGTTGAAGTGCCAAATGACTGGAGGATCCCTAATGTGGTTCCTTTGTTCAAGAAGGGCAGCAGGGATAGGCCAGATAATTACAGAGCAGATAGTCTGACAGCATTGGGATGGAAATTATTGGAAACAATTGTGAGGAACACGATGAATCAACATTCGAAAAGACAGGAATATATTAGGGATTGTCTGTATGGATTTGCTTGAGGACTGTACTCTGATATTGATGAAGGCAGTGCAGATGATGTGGTTTACATGGAGTTCATTGAGGTCTTTGACAAGGTCCCACATGGAAGGCTAGTCCAAAAGGGAAGAGCCCATGGGATCCAAGGCAAGTTTGTAAATTGGATCCACAATTGGTGGAGGGTTGTTTTTGTGACTGAAAGCCTTTGTCCAGCTAATGTACCACAGGGAATTGTGCAGGAACCATTGCTGGTTGTTAAGTATATTAATAACTTGAATATCAAAGCAGAAGGAATCATTAGTAGGTTTACAGATAATATGAAATGTGAGGGCGTTGCCCACAGTGAGGGGGATGGTCTCAGGCTGCAGTCTGATGTCGATCAGATGAGGAAACTGAGCAGAGTAATGTCAGACAAAGTTTACGTCTGATCACTGTAAGGTAATGTACTGTGGGAAGTCTAATAAAGGAATGCTATACATCATGAATGGTAGGTCCTCCTGGAGTACTGAGGAACACAGGGACCTTGGTGGGCAAGTCCCTGGATGTCTGAAGATGTCAGCACAGGCCGACTGGGTGGGGAAGAGACCTGAACTGGGAGCAGGAGGGGAACGCACATCCTGGTGGGGAGCGTTGCTGGAGCTGCTCGAGAGGATTTAAAATCATTTGGCAGGGCTGTGGGACACCAAAGAATTATAAGGCTAGAAACAAAGTTGAGGCTGGTACAAATGTTCAAGAGAGCAATATAAATAGACAAGGCAGGCAAGAACATAGCAGACAATGAGGGAAAACCGATGTATTAAATTGCATTTATTTCAATGCAAAGAGCCGGATAGATAAGGCAGCTGAACCCAGAGCATGGAAGGGAACATGGGACTGGGATACCAGAGGTATTACAGAAACACAGCTGAGGGAACAACAGGATCAGGAGCTCAATGTTCCAGAGACAGATGCTACATGAAGGATAGAACAGGAGGCAAAACAGGAGGAGAGCTGGTGGTTTTGATTGGGCGAAACATCCCAGCAGAACCCGGGGGGAGTATTCATGCAGGATCGCCCAGTTAAGCGATATTGGTTGAACGGAGAAATAAAAAGTGGTCATCAGTTTTCTACTGTCGTAATACAGTGATAGCAATGGGAGATGAAGGAGCAAATATGTCAGGAGATCTCAGATACCTGTTTGAATAATAGCGTTGTAACCTTTAGAAACCTGGACTGGGATTGCTACTGAGTTAAGCATTTGGATGGAAGGAATTTGTTAAGTGTGTTCCAAAAACTCCCAGTCATTATGTAAGTGGCTCAACTGGAGAATGGGTCTAAACCAGACTTCCCCTTGGGAAACAAGATAGGGAACGGGACTGAGGTGTTAGTGGGGGAGCATTTGGAAAGTTACCATAATTTTATTAGATTGAAAATAGCGATGGAAAAGAACAGGCCTGGTCCACAAGTTCAAGTTATTCAAGGGAGTAAGATAGTGTTAGACAGGAATATTTACTTTAGACAGGATTTTTTAAAGTAAATATGGGGAGGCTATTTGCAGGTAAAGAAGAAGGGTTCAGAAGAAATTTTAAGATATTCTTACTTGCCAGACTTCCCTTTACGTGCAAATAGCTTCCCCATATTTACTTTAAAAATTCCTGTCCAAAGTAAATATGGGGAGGCTATTTGCACGTAAAGGGAAGTCTGGCAAGTAAGAATATCTTAAACCCGAGATAAAAGGAGCATTCGGCACCAGCATGTTCCTGTTAGTGTGCAGCTCAATGCTGATAGAATTAGGAAACACTGGCTGAGTTTCGAGGCCGTGGTAAAGAAAAAAGGGAGGCACATGTCAGATATTACTCTCTGACTCAAGTGAATCCCTTCAGGAGCATCAGGGCTATAGAAATACACTTAGGATGGAAATCAGGAATGTAAAAAGGGGACACGAGATCGCTTTGGCAAAGAACGTTAAGGAGAACCTGAAGAAATTCTACAAGTGTGTTCAGAGGAAAAGAATAGCTCGGGACAAAACCGGTATCCTTAATGATCAATGAAGCCAATGATGTGTGAAACTACAAAATCCAAAACAAATATTTCACTTTGGAACTTACTGCGGATAAAGACTGGGGCACTCAGGCAACTAAATAGTGTTTGCCCTGACGACTATTGGAATACTGTGTGCAATTCTGTTCTCAATGCTATCGGAAGGATGTGGTGGAACATGAAAGGGTTCAGAAGAAATTACCAAGGATGTTGCCAGGGTTGGAGGGTTTCCGCTACAGGGAAAAACAGAATTGGCTGGGGCTGTTTTCACTTGAACATGGGAGACTGAGGAGTTACCTGATAAAGGTGTTTAAAATCTTGATGGTCATCGAAAGGGTCAATAGACAAGGTCTTTTCCCCAGAGTGGGGGATTCCAAACTGACATGGCATAGCTTTAAATTGCGAGGGAAACTTTTCAAAGGGATCTAAAGGACAACTGGCTCCCGCACGGTGTATGGAATAAGCTGCCAGAGGAAATAGTGGAGGGTGATAGAAATACATTTAAAAGGCATGTAGATGGGTGTATGTATAGGAGGGGTTTAGAGGGATTTTGGCAAAATTCTGGTAAATGTGACGAGAAACGTCATGCAGGAGTTGGTCCGAAGGACCTTTTTTCCGTGCTATCCATCTCTATGACTCAATGTCTTGAAATGAGTCGACATTATAGAAAAGAAGGTGCTGGAGGATTTAAAACACAAAGGTAGATAAATCCCCAGGACCTGACCACATGTATCTCAGGACATTGTGGGAAGCTGGTCAAGAAATTGTAGGCCTCTTGCAGAGATATCTGTACCATAGAGAGCTGCATGTCATAGGCTGATAGACTGGAGGGTGACATTGTGGACCTTGAAGAAGGTTTTCTGAGATTACAAAGGGATCCTGATGAAATGTGTGAATGGCTGAAAAACTGTAGATGGTATTCAATCTGAATAAATGCGAGGTAATGCATTTGGTACAACAAACACGGGCAGGGCTTATACAATTAATGGTAGGACCATCAGTGGTGTTGTCGAACAGAGTGACCCCGGGGTTCAGGTACATAATTCTTTGAAGTTTGCAACATGGAGAGACAGGATGGTTAAAAAAAAAAGGGCTTGCCTCATTTGCTTTCATTACTCAGTCCTTTGGATATAGGAGTTGGGAAGTCGCATTGAGATTATACAAGCCATTGGTGAGTCCTCTTCTGGAATATTGTGTCCAGTTCTGGTAACCCAATTATCGGAAGGATATTATTAAGCTGGAGAGGGTTCAGATGAGATTCACTGGGATGTGGCTGGGTATGGAAGGCTTCAGTTATAAAGAAAGGCTGGATAGGTTGATATTTTTTCATTGAAACCTGAATGTTGACAGGTGACCTCAAAAAAGTTTATAAAATAATGAGGGGGATAGAAAGAGTTAAGGGGAGTTGTCCTTTCCCATGGACAGGGGAGTTTCAATAGAAGAAGTTACATTTTTAAGTGTAAGAAGAGAGATATTTAAAAAAGAAGACACGAGGGGCACATTATTACACATAAGGTGTGTTGTGTGTGGAATGAACTTCCCAAGGAAGGGGTAAAATGGGGACAATTACAATGTTTAAAAGACATTTGGATTAGGACAGGAATACGAAAGGTTTGAAGTGACATGATCCAGGAACAGGCAGGTGGGGCGATATCAGTTTTAGAGTATGGTTAGCGTTAACCGAACAGTGTGGTATGACTCTCTGACTATAACGATAATATTGTATCATTAATTAAGAAAGGCTGCAAGAGAAAGCCAGGGAACTACAGACTGATGAGTCAGACATCAGGATGGGAGGCCAGAGGTAGGACTTACATGCATTTGGAAAGACAATGACTGATTACGGACAGCCAGCATAGCTTTTTGCGTGGGAAAATATGTCTCACAAACTTGACTGAAGTTTGTTCAAGATGTGACCAAGAAGCTAGACGAAGGCAGAGCAACAGACGTTGTTTCTGGCTTCAGCAAAACCTTGGCCATGGTGTAGCATGATACATTGGTTAGTAAGGGTAGATCGCAAGAGATCAGGGAGAGCTAGCTAACTGGATACAAAATGGGCTGACAGTGGGAGACAGAGGGGGTGGGAGAGGATTGTTGTTCAGACTGGAGGCCTCTGACCAGCAGTGTGCTTTCAGGACTGGTGCTTGGACCACTGTTGTGCACCATTTACATAAATGATTTGAGTGAAAATATAGGAGTCCCTGTTATTATGTTAGTGGATACCAAGATTAGTGGAAGAGTGGGCAGGGAAAATAGTTATTAATCAACTGGGCCAGTGGGCTAAGGAATGAAAGATGGAATTTAATTCAGGTGTTGAATTTAGTTCAGACAAACCAGGGAGGACTAACACAGTTAATGGCAGGGCTCTGGGCAGTGTTGTTGAAGAGAGAGAGACCAAGGGGGTACAGATACATTATTCCTTGGAAGTGGCATTACAGGTAGACAGGGTGAGGAAAGCAGCATTTGGGGCAGTTGCCATCAGTGGCCAGAGCATTGAGTACCTGATTTGGAGATATTTGTAACATTGTCGTGAATATTTCTCCTGGACAGAGGAGGCCACGGGGTGACCTTATAACGGTTTATGAAACCATGTAGGGCCTAAGTAATGTGAATAGCCAAGGGTAGGTGAGTCCAAAGCGAGAGGGATAAACGTAAGGTGAGAGAGCAAGGATTTAAAGAGGGAGCCGAGAGGCAACATATTCCACAGAGGATGCTGCATCGATGGAATGGACTGCCAGAGGACATGGTAAAAACAAGTCTAATCAAAACATGGAAAAGACACCTGGGCAGGTACGTGGAGAGGAGTAGATTTGAAGGGGTATGGGCCAAACACAAGCAAATGCAACTCATTCCAGTTATGAAACCTCGAACAAAGAGTCATGCAGCACAGAAACAGACCCAATGTCTCCAGTTGTTGGAGGAGGAGACTATCGAGACAAGGCATATTGTAGAGACGGAAGCAAGTTACAGTGATATGGATGGTCGTCTGGACTGAAGGTTTCAAATGTGTCAAGTAATGGGTGAGAGGGAAGGGGATGACAGAGATAGGAACTGTTATAGGAGTTAGAATGATTGAAGATACTGGTCAACAAGATGAGACATAGATATAGTGTTGGAGAGGGAATAGGGAACAAAGATCCCAGGCAGCGTTACCACTCTCTCATTCAGGCCTGCATTTTCCTCTGTTGTCCTGGTGCTCACCAAGACAGTACACGCCTGGATTGAAAACTGGGAACTCCCGATGCTGTTTCAGTACAACAAAACTTAAAGTAGGGGTGGTGATTGACCCTGAGGTGTGCACCCCTCCAGCACTATGCCTATGTCATGTCCTGTTAGCTGATGTTTGGAGCCATCTCATTGCTCTCTGCTCTGTGCACTGTGAATGATCTTACCTGCTGGCAGGATTTATGCATCATTTGCTATGCAGAGGCACTTGAGGAGTCTTCTGCATGAAGGTTGGTCACCAGGTACACTGCAGCACACCAGAACTGCAAAAAGAGGAAGAAGAACACCTATACAATATATTCGCCAAAAACGGATACCCCCGCAATTTCATCAATAGATGCCTAAGGGAAAGACAACGGAATGAGGACATGCGACAGCCCAAAGGACTAGCCACACTACCATACATCAAGAGCATTTCCGAACTGACAGCCAGACTGCTACGACCACTATGACTCATAACAGCACACAAACCAACAGCCACTCTCAGACAACAACTCACCAGAACGAAGGACCCGGTACCCAGTTTGAGCAAAACCAATGTAGTGTACAAAATCCCATGCAAGGATTGCACAAAACACTACGTAGGACAAACAGGAAGACAGCTAACGATCCGCAACCATGAACACCAATTAGCCACGAAACGACACGACCAGCTATCCTTGCCTTCTTGCCAATGAGAACAGGTTCAAGTGTCTCAAACTTTCTTCATATGACCTACCCTCCAGACCAGGCAACATCCTGGTAAATCTCCTCTACACCTTTTCCAATGTTTCCACATCCTTCCCGAATTATGGGCACCAGAACTGCACACAATATTCCAGGGTGTGGCCGCACCAGCATTTTGTATAGTTGGAGCATAATGTTGCGGCTCCAGAACTCAATCCCTCAACGAATGAATCCTAATACACCGCATGCTGCCTTAACAGTAATATCCTCCAGGGTGGCAACTTTCAGGAACCAATGTACATGGGCTCCAAAATCCCTCTGCACACCCAAACTACCAAGAATCTTTCCATTGACCGAGTACTCTGCCATCCTGTCATTCTTCTTAAAGTGCATCACCTCACATTTAGCTGCATTGAACTCTATTTGCCACCTCTCAGCCCAATTCTGCAGTTCATCCAAGTCCCCCTGCAAAACTATAACATTCTTCCACACTGTCCACTACTCCACCGACTTTAGTGTCGGCGACAAATTTACTGATCAATCCACCTATGCCTGCGTCTAAGTAATTTATAAAAATGACAAACAGCAGTGGTCCCAAAACAGGTCCTTGTGCACACCAAAAGTAACCAGACTCCAGGTTGACTACTTTCCATCAGCTAGGAAAAAGTGAGGACTGCATATGCTGGAGATCAGAGCTGAAAAATCTGTTGCTGGAAAAGCGCAGCAGGTCAGGCAGCATCCCAGGAGCAGGAGAATAGACGTTTCGGGCATAAGCCCTTCTTCAGGGAACATTTTCCATCAACCACCACTCGCTGCTTTCTTTCAGAAAGCCAGTTACTAATCCAAACTGCTAAATCACCCTCAATTCCATGTCTCCGCATTTTCTCCAACAGCCTACCATGGGGAACCTTATCAAAGGCTTGACTGAAGTCCATGTATGCCACGTCAACTGCCCTACCATCATCTATATACTTGGTCGCCTTCTCAAAAAACTCAGAGGTTTGTGAGACATGTCCTGCCCTTGATGAAACCATGTTGACTATCTGAAATCAAATTGCTGTTCGCTAGATGATTATAAACCGTATCTCTTATAATCCATTCCAAAACATTTTCAACAACAGAAGTAAGGCACACTGGTCTATAATTACCTGGGTCATCTCCACTGCCCTTCTTGATCAAGGGCACAATATTTGCAATCCTCCAGTCTTCTGGAACCAAACCTGTAGACAATGATGACTCAAATATCAAAGCCAACTCAACTATCAAAGCCAAAGGCTTTGCTATCTCCTCCCTAGCTTCCCAGAGAACCCTCGGATAAATCACATCCAGCCCAGGGATCTTGTCTACTTTCAATCCTTCTGGAATTGATAACACCTGTTTGTAACTAACCTCGATCCTTTCTTGTCTAATATCTAGTACCTCATTCTTCTCTTCTACAATATACTCCTTTTTCTGAGTGAAAATCGATGAGAAATGTTCGTTTAGCACCTCTCCGATCTCCACAGGGTTCACACTCAACTTCCCACTTCTGACTTTGACTGGCCCTATTCCTACCCTATGTTTGTGTTCCTCACATACCAATTGAAAGCTTTAGGCTTCTCCTTTATTCTATTGGCGAAAGACTACTTGTGTGCTCTCTTTGCTCTTCTTAACTCTGTCTTTAAATCCTTTCTAGCTGATCTGTAACTCTCCATCGCCTCATCTGTACCATCTTGCCTCATCAACACATAAGCCTCCTTCTTCTTCTTAACAAGAGCTGCAATTTCTGTAGTATTCCATGGTTCCCTTACCTTATCACTTCCTTCCTGCCTGACAGGAACATACTTGTCAAGGACACACAATATCTGTTCCTTAATCCAGCTCCACATTTCAATAGTCTGTACCCCCTGCCTTTTGCTACCCCATTCTATGCATTCCAATTCTTGCTGAATCGCATTATAATTGTCCCTGTCCCTTCGATATCTCTTGACCTGTGGCATGTATCTATCCCTTTTCATCGCCAAGCTAAACGTAACTGAATTATGATCACTCTCTCCAAAGTGCTCACCTACAACTAAATCAAACATCTAGTCTGGTTCATTACCAAGCACCAGATCCATTGTGGCCTCCCCTCTTGTTGGCCCTTCGACATAATGTGTCAGGAAAACCTACTGTACACATTGGACAAAAACTGATCCACCCAACGTACTAGAGTTATACCATTTCCAGTCAATGTTGGGGAAATTAAAGTCCCCCATAATGACCACTCTGTTCCTTTCACTCCTACTCAGAATAATTTTGCTAATCCTCTCTTCCACCTCCCTGGAACTCTGTAGAGGCCTTTAAATAAAAACTCCAAGCAGTGTGACCTCTCCTCCTCTGTTTCTAACCTCAGTCCACACTACCTCAGTACACGAGTCCTCATCAAACGTTCTCCCAGCCACCGTTATACTCTCCTCCACTAACATGATATGCATGGACCCATTGCAGTGCTTCAAACCCGATGAGGCAGCCATACTCTCGATGACAGACAGATTTGGTCTGGAACCTCCTCTGTCCTTAAGACCTTATGCACTGTCTGCGCTCCTCCATTTCCCCTTTGCACGTTTCTTCCCAACTCACCCCATCACTGCATCACTCCACAATTGGAGCTGTCACGGGCAGAAGCCTGTGGAATATCCTCCGTTAAGATGTATTTTAAAATCATTCTCTTTAATCAACGTTTTGATTATCCATGAAGCACCTTAGAAGATTTGCCATTGTGAAAGATTCCATACAATGTAAGTATATGTTCTTATTGCTGTACATTAGGTGAAACAGGAATGATGCATTCAAAATTGTAACAAGAAAATCACTGACAGGTGTAGTGTGCAGGCCACCAAATAAGAACATTGGGATGGGCAATAAACAAAGAAATAACTAATGTGTAAAAATGGTACGGCTATTTTCATGGGCGATTTTAATCTACATGTAGATTGGTCGAACCAGCTCAATCAGGGTAGCCTTGAGTTTATTAAGTGTATCCATGATAGATTTTTTGACCAGTATGACATGGAACTGACAAGGGAGCAATCTATCTAAGATCTGGCACCTGTGCAATAAGACCGGAGAAATTAATGACTTCAAGGTTAGGGATGCTCTTGGAAGAAGTGATCACTGTATGGTTGAATTTAGAATGCATATGGAGAGTGTGAAGATAAAATCTAATACATGGGTCCTTTGCTTCAACACAGGGAACTACAATAGAATGAGGGAGAACCTGGATAAAGTAGACTGGAAGCAAAGATCTTATGGTGGGACAGTTGATGAGCAGTGGAAGATTTTCAAAGACACTTTACAAAGTGCTCACCAATGGTATATTCCAGTGAAAAGGAAGGACTGTAAGAAAAGGCATACTCTGCGATGGGTATCTAAGGAAAGCGATCAAATTGAAAGAGAAGGCATGCAAAGCGGCCAAAAACAATCTGAAACTAGAACTGGGAAAACTTTAAAGGTCAACAGAAAGCCACAGAAGAGCTATAAAGAAACGTAAGATAGAACATGAGAAAAATAAACTTGCACAGACTATAAAGACAGACAGCAAAGTTTTATATTGAACTAGAAAAGAGTGGCTAAAGTAAGTGTTGGTCCTTTGGAAAATGAGAAGGAGCATTTAGTTATGGGATATCACAGTGGAGGATACTAATATCTTGCCAATAATTAGCAAAGAGACAAAGGTAGGTGAGGATTTGGAAACTATCATTATTACGGAACAGCTAATGTTGGACTGTTGGAGTAATTGAGCTAATGATAGAAAAGTCTTCTGACCCTGATGGAATGTATCACAGGGTACGAAAAGAGATGCCAGGAGATATAGTGAATGCACTGGCAATACTTTTCCAAAATTCACTGGACACTGTGGCAGTGCCAGCAGATTGTAAAACAACAAAAGTGACACCACTGTTTTAAAAAGGAGCTGGAAAAAAGATGGGGAATTATACACCAGTTACCTTATTCTCTGTAGTGGGAAAGATGCTTGGGTCTATTATCAAGGAAGAAATAGCAGGGAATCTCGATATAAATTGTCCAATTGGGCAGACACAGCATGGGTTCATGAAGGGCAGGTCATACTTCAAAAATCTTCAGGAATTCTATGAAGACATTTCGAGCAAGATGGACAACGGGGACCCAGTGGATATGGTGTACCTGGATTTCCAAAAGGCCTTCAACAAGGTGCTGTGCAAGAGGCTGTTGGATAATATAAGGGTGCATGGCATTAGGGGTAGACTATTAGCATGGATAGGAGATTGGTTGACTAACAGGAAGCAAAGTGTGTGGATAAATGCGTATTATTCTGGCTGGCAATCAGTGACTCGGTGCTGTGGTTCTGTTCGCCGAGCTGGAAGTTTTTGATGCAAACGTCTCTTCCCCTGTCTAGGTGACATCCTCAGTGCTTGGGAGCCTCATGTGAAGCTTCACAGGAGGATCCCAAGCACTGAGGATGTCACCGAGACAGGGGACGAAACGTTTGCAACAAAAACTTTCAGCTCAGCGAACAGAAGCACAGCAACGAGCACCCGAGCTACAAATCTTCTCACCAACTTTGATCAGTGACTAGTATTGTGCCTGAGGGATCAGTGTTGGGACTGCAATTATATACAATTAATACGGATGATTTCGAGTTGGGGACCACATGTAGGGTGTCAAAGTTTGCATATGACACTAAGATGTGTAGCGGAACATATTGTGCGGAGGACTGTGTAACATTGCAGTGGAACATTGATACATTGAGTGAGTGGGCAATGGTTTGGCATTTGGAAGAGAATGTTCATAAATGTAAAGTCATACTGTTTGGTGGGAGTAACATTAAAAAAGAGATTATGACTTGAATTTTTAAAAAGTTGCATCATTTGCTATGCAGAGGCACCTGAGGAGGCTTCTTCATGAAGGTTGGTCACCAGGTACAACAATCAATTCAGAAAGCAAATAGAAATTTGTCCTTCATTGCTGAAGGGATTGCGTTTAAAGGCAAAGGTTATGTTCGAGCTGTATTGGGTGCTGGTGAGGCCACATCTCGAGTACTGCATGTAGTTTTTGTCGTCTTACTTGAGAAAGGATGTACTGGAACGAGAGGGGGTGCAGAGGAGGTTAACTAGGTTGATTCCGGAGTTGAGGGGGGTGGCTTAATAGAGACTGTGTGGATTGGAATTATATTCATTGGAATTCAAACGAATGGAAACATATTAAATAAGGAATGGAATGGATAAAGTAGAAGTAGAGAGGACGTTTCCACTGGCAGGTGAAGCCAGGACAAGAGGACATCACCTCAAGATTAGAAGCAGTAAATTTAGGACTGAATTGAGAAGGAACCTATTGACCTCTATGGAATTCATTGCCCAGGCAAGTAGTTGATGCTAGTTCAGTAAACGTTTTTAAAGGTAAGGTAGATTCTTTTAAAAAAAGAAGTAATTAATTAAGGGATATGGTAAATGGTTCTGCGTCCACGAAATGATCAGCCATGATCTTATTGAATGGCAGAGCAAGCTCAAAGGTACAGGACGGCCTTCTCCTGTTCCTAATTCTTTTGTTCTTATATTTTGCGTTCTTCCCTCATTCTTGACTTGCAGGTGCTGGTGTTGGATTAGGATGAAGGCTGAAAAATGTGTTGCTGGAGAAGCGCAGCAGGTCAGGAAGCATCTAAGGAGCAGGAGAATCGACGTTTCGGGCATAAGCCCTTCTGAAAAACGGCTTATTCCCGAAGCGTCGATTCTCCTGCTCCTTGGATGCTGCCTGACCTGCTGCACTTTTCCAGCAACATATCTTTCAGCTCTGATCTCCAGCATCTGCAGTCCTCACTTTCTCCTTGGATTAGGATGGACAAGATTAAAATTTACAGAACACCAGATTATAATCCAACAGGTTTATTAGGAAGCACTCGGTTTGCAGCTTTTTCATCAAGTGGTTGAGTGATTTTTAACTTTGTTCCTCACTCTTGTAACTGATAAGCAGCAACAAAAGCCACGAAGCAGTGCGCATGCTCCAGGCAACAATGGGCCCCAGTGAGTGATGTCAGCGGCACACCAAAGGAAAAGCAGGGGCAGAGCTGGAAGACCTGGCGGGGCATATGGTCCTCCGACCAATCAGAGTGAATGAGGGGTGGGACTAGACTATACAACGTGATCATCCTCACGGTGTGGGCGGAGAACTGTCGGTAAGGAAATAAATAGACAGCAGGACGCGGTAGGGAAATCTTGTTGGTGTGGGCTGAGAGATTTTCCAAACATTTGGCGCACATCGCAAAATACAAATTTGAAAGTTACAGTCCCATTTTTGCAGTAAACGGGAAAATAACCTCATCGAGTGATCGCCGCCATCTTTATTCGTGGCACGTGCGCGGCCGCCAGCTTTGTCGGGGGCAATGTTCGGAGGTGTGTATGTTCAGCCCTCCCTGGTTGACAGTCAGAGGGCAGGATTTACACAGAGCACATTCAAACCCAGAGAAATCGATTTTTTTTCTGGATTTGTTTCGTCATTCATTTAAATGATTTGGATGTGAATAGAGCCGGTATGGTTAGCAAGTTTGCAGGTGACACCAAAATTGAGAAATGTGAACAATCATAAACGTTATCTCAGAGCACAATGGATTATGATCAGGTTGGCCATTGGACTGAGGAGTGGCAGATAGGGTTTAATTTAGATAAATGTGAGGTGCTGCATTTCAGAAATGCAAATCAGAGCAAGACTCACACTGAATTGTAAGGTCTTGGAGAGCCTTGCTGAACAAAGAGACCTTGGAATGCAGGTTCATAGTTCCTTGAAAGAAGGGTCACATGGAGATAGGACAGTGAAGAAGGTGTTTGATATGCTTTCCTTTATTGGTCCGAGCATTGAGCAAAGGAGCTGGACAGGACATTAGTTCGGCCACTTTTGGAATATACGATGCAATTCTGGTCTCCCTCCTATCAGAAGGAGGCACTGAAACTTGAATGGTTTGAGAATTGATTTTCAAGGATGTTGCCAGGGTTGGAGGATTTGAGTTGCAGGGAGAGGTATAATAGGCTGGAGCCATTTTCCCTGGAGTGTCATAAGCTGAGGTGTGATGTTGAAGAGGTGTATATAATTGTGAGGGGCATGGATAGCGTAATTAAACAAGGTGTTTACCATGGGGTGGTGGAGCCCAGAACTAGAGGATATAGGTTTAGGGTGAGCGGGGAAAATTCAACAGGAGCCTAAAGGGCAACAACACTTGTAACATTTCAAAAGCATTTGAATAGGAAGGGTTCAGAGGGATGTCGACCAAGTGCTGGCAAATGGGAATAGATTAGGTTAGAATATCTGTTTGGCATAGACGGGTTGGACTGAAGAGTCTGTTTTGGTGCTAGACATCTCTGACTGTGGGATCATAAAAGTGAACACTGCTCTGATTCGCCTCTGGGCTCCTTGATGTCCACTTGTTCATTATCTAGCTTCCTCAGTCTCTCATGAGTGTATTTTTGCTCTGTTTAGTATTTTACTACTATGTTCACAGACTTTTCTGCAAATGAATTGTCCACTGCTGCCCGGCTCTTGACCATATTACAGAGGAGGTAGTACTGGATGTCTTAAATCGTAGCAAGGTGGAAAAATCCCTGGGAACTGTTAAGGTGTATTCTAGAAATTTGTGGAAAGCTAGGAAAGTGATGGCAGTGCCACTCCCCGAGATATTTATGTCATCATTTGTGGCAGGTGAGGTGCTGGAAGACATGTGCCATTATTTAAAAAGTTGGTAAGGAAAGGCCAGGGAACAAGAGAACAGTGAGCCTGAAGACAGTGGCAGGCAAGTTGTTGGAATGGATTCTCAGGATTTGCATGTATTTAGAAATACGAGAAATGTTAAGGGATAGTCAACATGGCTTTGTGTGTGGGAAATTCTCTCTCTCTAACTTGATTGAGTTTTTTTGAAAACGTGACAAAGATGATTAATGAAGGCAGACTGTGAATTTTGTAAATATGAACACTGAACGATGTTCCACAAAGCAGACTCGTTAGCAAGGTTAGATAACATGAAATGTTGGGAGAACCAGCTATTTGGTTTGAAGGTAGGAGGCAGAGTGTGGGGAAAGAAAGTTGCTTTATGGACTGGAGGCCTGTGAGCAGCAGTGTGCTACAGAAATGGATATTGGGTCCTTACATAATTGACTTGGATGTGAATATATGAGATATGGTCAGTAGGTTTAGAGAAGACCCCAAAATTGGAGGTGTAGTGGACAATGAAGAAGGTTAGTTCAGACAGCAACAGGATCTTGACCAGATGGGCCATTGAGGCGAGGAATGGCAGACTGGGTTCAATTTAGACAAATGTAAGCTGTTGGATTTTGGAAAGGCAAGTCAGGGCAGGACTTATGCACTTAATGGTAAAGTCCTTGGGATTGTTGTTGCTGACCATGGAGTGCAGGTTCATTGTTCCTTGAAAGTAGAGTCGCAGGTAGGCAGACTAGTGAATGTGGTGTTTGGTATGCTTATATTTATTGCTCAATGCATTGAGTACAGAATCTGGGACGTCACATTGTGGCTGGACAGGACATTGATTAAGCCATTTCAGGAATTCTGTTTTAAGTTCGAAATTCCCTGTTCTGGAAAGGATGTTGTGAATCTTGAAAGAGTTCTGACAAGATTTACAAAAACTTTGCTAGGGTTGGAGGAATTGGGCAACAGGGAGAGGCTGAATCAGCTGGGGTTAATTTCCCTGAAGAGATTTATAAAATCATAAGGGGCATGGATAAGGTGAACAGCCAGGGTTTTTCCCCCCAGTTAGGTGGGTTCAAAACAAGATCACATGGGCTTAAGTTGAGAGGGCAAAGATTTAAAATGTATCTAAGGGGCAAAGTTTTCAAGCTGCGTGTGGTGTATGGGTGGACTGAGCTGCCAGATGAAGTAGAGGAGACTGATACAATTACAACATTTGAAAAGCATCCGATTGGGTACATGAATAGGAAGAGTTTGGAATGATACGGACCAATAGCTGGCAAATGGGGCTCCATTTGTTGAGGATTCCTAGTTGGCATGGAAAAATTGGACCAAACGTCTGTTTCTGTGCTGTACATCTCTATGACATTAATAAATGAAAATAACATGTGTTCCTCTTTTGTGGAGAGCTCGCAGAAGCACAGATAATTGTCCTTGGAGCTGACAGGTGAAGCAGTGATTTGGACCAGGTGCAAATTTGTTTCTAGGATATTTACTTTGCAGAGAGAGTGGAATTGTTAACAATGTCACAATTTTTGTAACTATTTTCAGGTAATTGGCAAATAATATCTGAATATGTGAACATTATTTTATTCGGTAAGTTCCGAGCATCTGAATGGCAGCTGGTCAGACTCAGCAGTTATTCATAAACAGATGCGGAATTTTAGTTTTTAAGGAAAGATTTGGGGGGCTATGAGCAAATGGGAAGGGAATTGGGACAGATTTGCAGCATCTCCAGTGGGAGAGAGTACAGCCCCAATGGGATGAATAGCCCCAGCCCTTGTGTTCTGTGAAACTGCCCCATTGACTGTGAATATTAAAGCTCATCACAGGGCAGAGAGAGGGAGGATCCCACCACTCACCTCACAATGGGCCCCGGATGATTGATGTCAGCGCAGGCCAATGGGGGCAGAGGGCAGTACTGGAGGACCAGGTCGTACCAGTTTGTCCTCCAACCAATCTGAGTGAATGAGGGCATCCTTAAGGCTGGAACTAAAGAAAGGCACATATCGCAGAGATTTGAGAAACTGGAGGACATGAGATAGGGAGCGTTGTGTGGCTGGTGAGGAATTATATAAATAAGGAAGTATTGTGAGGTTGGATGAGGTGACAGTGACCGGGAGAGTTGAGGATGGAGGAATTTAGAGTTCGTGAGGATTGGAGTCATAACGTTAATACAGCAAGGAAGCAGGCCCTGTGGTCCAACCAGTCCATGCCAACGATAATTCCAAACTGAACGAATTGTACCTGCCTCCGCTTGGTCCACATCCATCCAAATATTTCCTATTTATGTACTTATCTGAAGGTCTTTTAAATATTGTAATTGTATTCACAGCTACCACTTTCTCTGGAAGTTCATTCCACATCTGTAATTTTTTTTAAAAAAACCCTAATGTCTTTCCTCAAGTCTTTCTCATTTCCTCTCAAAATGAATGCACCCGAGATTTGTACCCCACTCTCCCCCGGCTATTCACCTTATCTACACTCTTTCTGATTTTATAAAGCTCTAATAAGGTCAACCCTCAAGCTCGTGCACGCCAGTGAAAAAATTCTCAGCCTATCCAGCCTCTCCTTAGAGCACAATCCCTCCATTCATGGCAACATACTGGTAAATCTCTTCTGAACCTGCTCCAATTTAATAATATCCCTCCTCTCACAGCACAACCAACACTGGACAGAGTATTCCAGAAGAGGCCTCCCGAACGTCCTGTACATCCTCAACGCAAGTCCCAACTCGTGTACTCAAAGGTCTGAACAATGAAGGTAAGTGTGCTAAGCACCTTCTTAACCGCCCTGTCTACATTTAACACAAACGTCAAAGACCTGAAGCCCTCGGTCGCTTTGTTCCCATATCAATACTCAAGGCCCTACTTTTATTGAGTGTAAGTCTTACCCTCGTTTGTTTTGTTAGGATGTTATATCTTGCATTTATTCCAATCCAAACAATTTTCGAGTATTAAGGCAGTAGGAGTATAATTAAGAGGGAAATCAGGAGGCAAAAAAAGGGAAATGAGATAGCTTTAGCGAATAGGGTTAAGGATAATCCAAAAGGCTTTTGTAAATACATGATGAAAAAAGGCTAACTCGGGAGAAAATAGAGACCCTGAAAGATTAGCAAGGCAGCCATCGTGTGGAGCTGCAGGCGATGGGCGAGATAGGAAACACATATTTTGCACCAGTGTTTACTGTGAAGAAGTACATGGGAGATATAGAATGTGGGGAACTAAATGGTGACATCTTGAAAAATGTCCATATTACAGAGGAGGAGGTGCTGGATGAGTGGCTAAGGAGCTGGTGCAGGGGAAAAGGATTCACATTTTTTGGATCATTGTGATCTCCTCTGCAGTAGAGTTAACCTGCATGAGAAGGATGGATTGTACCTAAATTTGAAGGTGTCTGATATCTAGGCAGGGAGACTTGCTAGTGATACTCGGGAGGCATGAAACCAGTGATGGAGTGGGTGTAAACCCAGGAAGATAGTGAGAAAAGAGGTATGACTGAGGCTGTATAGTTCAGAAATCAAACAGTCAAGGCAGGCAAGGGCAAGGCACAGAATGAAGTCGGACTGAGCAGTTGCACTGCATTTACTTCAATGCAAGAGGCCTAACAGGGAAGGCAGATGAGCTCAGGGTATGGTTTTGAACATGGCACTGGGATATTATAGCAATCACAGATGCATCACTCAGGGATGGATAGGACGAGCAGAGAATGTTCCAGGGTATAGATGCTATAGGAAAAATAGAAATGGAGACAACAGAGGAGGGGAGTGGCATGTTTGATTCGGGATAGCATTATGTTTTTGCTGAGGGAGGATGTTCCTGCGAGTATGCCCAGTGAAGTTATTTAGGTGGAACTGGGAAATACGAAAGGGATGATCACCTTATTGGGGTTTTCTGCATGAATTTTGTCTAGGTCGTCTGGTTTCCTCCCACCGTCCAAAGATGTGCAGGTTTGGTGGATTATCCGGGCTGAATTTCCCATAATGTTCAGGGATGTGCAGGTTGGATGGATTGTCTAGGCTGAATTGCCCATAGTGTTCAGGGATGTGTAGGTTGGATGGATTGTCCAGGCTGAATTGCCCAGAGTGTTCAGGGATGTGTAGGCTGGGTAGCCCTGGAAAATGCAATATTACAGGGGGAGGTTAGGAGGCTCTCATGGTCAGTATCAATATGATGGGCTGAATAACCTGCTTCCACACTGTTGGGATTCTCTGATAATTCTACTAGTTTTAAAATAGTTACAGAAAATAATATACCAGATCTAAACGTTAATGTTCTGAATTGGACAAAGGCCAATTTTGATGGCACAAGGCAAGAACTTTCATCTGGCCCCTCAAGCCTACTCTGCCATTCAACAAGATCAGGGCTGATATTTTCATGGCCTCAGCTCCACATTCCTGCTCTCTCACCATAACCCTTAATTCCATTCCTGTTCACAAATCTACCTTTTGCCTTAAAGGCATTCAAGATGATAACGTCAAATGTTGCACGCAGCAGGGAATTCCACAGATTCACAACCCTTTAGCTGAAGAAGCTCCTCCTGAACTCAGTCCTAAATCTGCTCCCCCTTATTTTGAGGTTATGCTCTGTAGTTTGACCCGCCCCCAGTGGAAATAGCCTCCCTGCTTCTATTTTATCTACTCCCCTCATAATTTTATTTTTTTCCTCTCCAACCTCCCATGCTTCTAAATTATAATGACTATAGAACCAGTTTTCTCAATCTCTCCACATACGCCAATCCTCTCAACTCCCAACTCAAACTAGTGACCCTCCTCTGGACTCCCTCCAGTGCCAGTACATCCTTGCTAAAGTAAGGAGACCAAACCTGTACACAGTACCCCAGGTGTGGCCTCACCAGCACCCGTACAGCTGTAGCATAACCATCCCTCAAGCAATGAAGGATAATATTCCCTTTACTGCCTTAATTACCTGTTGCACCTGCAAACCAACTTCCTGTGATTCATGCACAAGGACACTCAGCTCCCTCTGTACAGCAGCATAGTACAAGTTTTTACCATTTCATCATCCAGTTTGCTGTTCGTCCCATCAAAATGGATGGCCTCACATTTCCCAACATTGAACTCCATCTGCCAGATCCTTACCCACTCACTTAACTGATCTGTATCCCTGTGCAGACTTAGTGGCCTCTGCACACATTGCTCTACCTCATCTTCGTATCAAATGTGTACTCTGACGCCGTACACTTGGTCCTCAACTCCAAAACATTTGTGTAAATTGCAAATAGTTGTAGTGCCAACACTGATTCAAACACCCATTTATGCCCTTTCTTTATTTTTTGTTGGTTAATCGATCCTGTATCAATGATAATACATTACCCATAATGCTGTGCATCTTTCCCTTATTCAGCAGCCTTTTGTGTGGCAACTTACGGAATACCTTCTGGAAATCCAGGTACACCACATCCACAGAGTCCGCCTTGGCCAACGCGCTCGTCGTATCCTCAAATAATTCCAGTAAGTCCTTAAACGTGACCTGCGTTTCATGAATCCATGCTGTGTCTGCTAAATGAGACAATTTCTACCCAGATATCTCACCACTACTTCCTTGAGAGATTCAAGCATTTTCTCCACTGCAGAAGTTGAGCTAACGGGTCCTTTTTGAAATATAGTGGCACCACATTTGCAGCTTCCAGTCTGTCAAAACCATCCCAGAATCCAACAAATTTTAGTGAATTATCACAAGTATATTTGTTATTGCCCCCGCCATCTCCTTTAGTCCCTGGGATGCAATGGTCGTGTGAGGGAGCCTTGGTTGACGAGAGAGGTTGAATGTCTGGTAAAGAGGAAGAAGGAGGCTTACATAAGGTTGAGGAAACAGGATTCAGACAGAGCAGTGGAGGGATACAGGATAGCCAGAAGGGACCTGAAGAAAGGGATTAGGAGAGCTAAGAGAGGGCATGAAAAATCGTTGGCGGATAGGATCAAGGATAACCCCAAGGCATTTTATGCGTATGTGAGAAACCTGAGAATGACGAGAACGAGGGTAGGTCCGATCAAGGACAGTAGTGGGAGACTGTGTATTGAGTCGGAAGAGATAGGAGAGGTCTTGAACAAGTACTTCTCTTCAGTATTTACGAACGAGAGGGACCGTATTGTAGAAGAGGAGAGTGTGAAATGGACTGGTAAGCTAGAAGAGATACCTGTTAGGAAGGAAGATGTGTTGGACATTTTGAACAACTTGAGGATAGACAAGTCCCCCGGGCCTGACGGGATATATCCTAGGATTATGTGGGAAGCAAGAGAGGAAATTGCAGTACCGTTAGCAATGATCTTTTCATCTTCACTGTCAACGGGGGTGGTACCAGGGGACTAGAGAGTAGCGAATGTTGTGCCCCTGTTCAAAAAAGGGAATAGAGATAACCCCGGGAATTACAGGCCTGTTAGTCTTACTTCTGTGGTAGGCAAAATAATGAAAAGGGTACTGAGGGATAGGATTTATGAGTATCTGGAAAAACACTGCTTGATTAGGGACAGCCAGCACGGATTTGTGAAGGGTAGGTCTTGCCTTACAAGTCTTATTGAATTCTTCGAGGAGGTGACCAAGCATGTGGATGAGGGAAGAGCAGTGGATGTAGTGTACATGGATTTTAGTAAGGCATTTGATAAGGTTCCCCATGGTAGGCTTATGCGGAAAGTCAGGAGGCATGGGATAGAGGGAAATTTGGCCAATTGGATAGAAAACTGGCGAACCGGTCGAAG
>NC_057716.1:114842410-114860741 GCF_004010195.1 Chiloscyllium plagiosum
GAACTAGAGAGCATAGGTTTAGGGTGAGAGGGGAAAGATATAAAAAAGATCTAAGGGGCAACGTTTTCACACAGAGGGTGGTTAATGTTTGGAATGCGCTGCCCGTGGGAGTGGTAGAGTCGGAATCATTGGCGACCTTTAAGCGGCATTTGGATAGGTACATGGATGGGTACTTAATCTAGGTTAGAAGTTCGGCACAACATCGTGGGCCGAAGGGCCTGTTCTGTGCTGTATTGTTCTATGTTCTATGTTCTATGTTCTAAACCATCATGGGCCAGGCGACCCATCTACCTTTAGGCTGTTATCTTTCCCAACATTACCTCTTTACTGGGAATGATTGCTTCTCTGTCCTCATCTACCATTGCCTCCATAGGCCTGCGACAATGACAGTATATATACAGTATGTTCCTGTTAAGGCCAAGGCTGGTAGGTGTAGAGAATGCTGTCTGTCAAAAGAAATTGAGGGCCTGGTCAAGAAAATGAAGGAGGCATATGGCAAGTACAGAGACCTGTTTTTGTGTGAATCCCTAGAGGTGTATTGGGGCAGTAGAGTATACTCGAGGTAAACCAGGAGGGCAAAAGGGGACATGAGATAGCTTTAGGAAATAGGTTTAAGGAGAATCCAAAGTGATTGTACAAATACACTGAGGACAAACGAGTAACCAGGCAGAGAGTAGGTACCCGCAAAAATCATCAAGGCTGTCTTCACTGCAGGAGGTGAGAGAGATTCTGTATGAGCGGACAGGTTTTACAAACAAAATGTGCACATCGGAAAATACAAATTTGAACGTCCCAGTCTCGTGTTTTCAGTACAAGGGGAGTTGCCTCAGTGTGGCTGCAGGCATGAGTGCGCGCCGCCATCTTTATTTGGGGCAATAATTCAATGGACACGTGCGGAGCCGCCAGCATTGTAGAGGGCAAAGTACAGCCAGGCGCATGTGCAGCCTTTCTCTGGTACAGAGTCATTGGGGAGGATTTACACAGAGCACATTCAATCTCAGAGAAATTGATGTTTATTTCTGGATTTGTTTCGTCATTCGTTTAAATGATTTGGTATCGAAAATGAATTTGCAGATCATACAAAATTGGAGGTATTGTGGATATTGAAGAAGGTTACCTCAGATTACAATGAGATATTGATCAGATGGGGTATAATTTAGATCAATGTTAGGTGCTGCATTTTTGAAAAGCAAATCAGGGCAGGACTTATACACTGAATGGCAAGGCCCTGGAGACGTTTGCGGAACAAAGAGACCTTGGACTGCGGGTTCATAGTCCTTGCAAGTCAAGTTGCAGGTAGATAGGATGATTAGGTGTTCAGTATATTTTCCTTTATTGGTTAGGGTATTGAGTATAGGATGTGGGAGGTCATGTTGCTGCACAGGACATTCGTTAGGCCACTTTTGCAATATTGTGTGCAATTCTGGCCTTCCTCCTATGAGAAGGGTGCTGTGAAATTTGAAAGGTTTCAAAGAAGACTTACAAGGATATTGTTAGGGTTGGAGGATTTGAGCTCCAGGATGAGGCATAAAAGGCTGGGGCTGTTTTCCCTGGAGTGACAGAGGCTGAGCGGTGATGTTCTGGAGGTATATACAATCATGAGGGGTATGAATAGAGTAAATGAACAAAGTAGTTTCCCTGGAGTGGTGGTGTCCAGATGTAGAGGACATTGCTTTAGGGTGAACGGATAAAATTTCAAAGGGGCCTAAAGTGCAACTCTTTCATGCAGTGGGTGGAATGAGCTGCCAGAGGAAGTGGTGGAGGCTAGTACAATTAAAACATATTCAAGGTATCTAAATAGACACATGATATGATTCTGAAGCGTTTACAGGGATATGGGCCAAGTGCTGGAAAATGGGAATAGATTAGGTTCGGATACCTGATTAGCATGGATGAGTTAGACATAAGGGTCTGTGTCGGTCCTATACATCTCTATGACTGTGGGATCATAACAGCTTATACTGCTCTGCTTCCCCTCTGGGCTCCCTCATGACCACTTTGTCAATATCTATCTTCCTCAGTCTCGAACAATGGGTGAAATTTTGGTCTGTTTAGTATTTTACTATTACTTTTACAGACATTTTTGTAAGTTAATTTTTCACTGCCGCCCATGTGATGCTTATTAACTTTTTCTGGAAAGTCTTTGACAGTCAAGAATTCTTTATTCCAATAAGCAAGTGTATTTTCCTTCCAATTCTGACTATCACATACTGCACCATTTTCATTCCCTGTAATCCGTCTTGCACTCCTTGAAACATCAACTGTGTTTCTCCTTCCACAGATGCCAATGATTAATGCCAAAGCCCTGTTGCCTGCGGAGAGGGTGATGTTTGACTTTCTTGTACAGCTGCAGTTTGTATGGTGAAGGTGCTCCCACAATGTGGTTGGTTAAGAGGCATTGCAGAGTATTCATTAAGCAACAGGAAAGGTCTGAAGATAATGTCCAAATCAGTAACAGTTTGTATTTTTATAATCATGCTTATAATGTCACAAAAATATTATTGAGAACTTTAGACAAAAGACCAGGGATGGTGATATTAGGTCAAGTGACCAAACGCATTGCCAAACAAGCAGGTTTTGAGGAATGTCTTAAAGGAGGAAAGCAGACCTGAGAGTTTTTGTCTGCGAATTTCAGACCTTGTTGCTTTGGCAACTGTAAAAGCAGCCACACAGCTGAAGTAACGAATTAACAAATCATTGGGAGTCTCGAACATAATGGGTTGTCGAGGTCTCAAAGGGTGTGTGATGCAGTGAGCTGGGGATGATCACAACCAGTACTTCAATCAAGGGTGAGAATTTTAAATTGAGGGATGTGGGCTGCATGCTCGCAGGTGAGACTAGATTGGGTTGAGATATCTGGTCGGCATGGACGTGTTGGATTGAAAGGTCTGTTTCCATGCTGTACATCTCTGGCTCTATGTTGTTGATCTATTAAAAGGCTCCTATTCATAATCAACAAGTCTTGGTACGAAGGAGTACTTGGGCAGCAGAGATTTAGTTTTTCTTGAGATTACAGGGAGGTTGAATGTGGGAAGCTGGCCAGGAGTATGTTTGGATAATGAAGTCTGGAGATAACACAAGGTGGATGAGAGTATATGAGCTGAGACAAGGGTAGAATCAGCTAGAAACAGTGGTATTGGATTGGGACTGGGCTGTCACCCTCACCTCACCTCTAGGATTCAGCTAGTTGTCAGGTTGTGAAACAGGGCGGTACACAATCGGGAGCTGAGTGGCCCTGGTGGAGCCTAAAATGAGTGTCGCTCAGCTGGCTGTAGCTGAGCAGTTGCTGCTTGGTAGCCCTGTTGATGACATCTTCCATCACTTTACTGCTGGTCGAGTGTGGACTAAGAGATGGAAATTGCCTGGGTTGGATTTCCTTGTGTTTTTGTGTTGAACATCCCTGGGCAATGTTCCACATTGTCGGTAGATGCCAGTGCTGGAGCGGCACTTGGCTTGGTGGGTGGCAAGTTCTGGAGCACAAGCCATCAGTATTATTGCAAGAATGTTGGCCGGGCCGGTAGCCTTTGCACGACTTAACCATTTCTTGATGTTATTCAAACTGAATCAAACTGGCTTAAACTCGCATCTTTGATGTTGGAAATCACTGGAGAAGGCTGAGATGGATCATCTCACTTTGCACTTCTGGCTGCAGATTGCTGCAAATGCTGTTATCTTATCTGGTGCATGGATGTGTGAATCCCGTTCATCAGTAAGGGTGGGGATATCTGTGATGCTTGCTCCAGTGAGTTGTTTAATTGTCCATCACCCTTCACAACTGGGTGTGGCAGAACTGCAGATTTCCAATCTGTTCCATTGATTGCGGGATCGTTTAGCTCTGTTGCTTGCTGCTGATGCTGTTTGAAATTCAGTTGGTCCTGTTTGGTAGCTTCACCAGGTTGGTACTTCATTTTCAGGTATGCCTGATGCTGCCCTTGGCATGCCTTCCTTTACTGTCCATTGTGATGGGTGAGAGCCGGACTTACAAACCCATGCGATTTCAGTTTGTGCTGGAGTACAGTTCTGCTGCTGTTGATGTCCCACAGTGTCTCAGAGATATCCAGTTTGAGATCCTGCATCTCTTCAAAGTCTGTCCCATTTAGAACGGTGATAGTGTCACTCAACACGATGGACGTTTTTCTCAACTTTAAGCCAAGACCTGCCTCCAAAAGGAATGTGTGATGGTCACTCTTACGATGTACTGTCATGGACAGATGTATCTGCAGCTGGTCAATTCATAACAATGAGATCAAGTATGGTTTTCCTTCTTGTTGGTTCCCTCACAATCCACTGCAGACTCAGTTGAGTAGCTATGTCCTTCAGAACCTGGCCAGCTCAGTCAGTAATTCCGTTGCAGAGCTAGTCTCGATTGTGGAGATTGAAATCCTGCACCCAGAGTACTTTTGACACCATTTTACTTCCTCAGTGCTTCCTCCAAATGTTGTTCAACATGAAGGAGAAGTTATTCATCAGCCAAGGGAGGACGGTACATGGCAATCAGCAGGCGCCATGATACTTCCTGGTGTCCGGAGTCAATGCTGAGTACTCCGAAGGCAAATCCTCTCTGTCTGTGTCACCACCTCTGCCTGGTCTGTCCTGCTGGTGAGACCGGACATATCCAGAGATTTCAGGAGAAAGTGAAGACTGCAGATGCTGGAGATCAGAGTCAAGAGTCTGGTGCTTGAAAAGCACAGCAGGTCAGGCTGATGAAGGGCTGAGGCTCGAAGCGTCGATTCTACTTCTCCTCGGATGCTGCCTGACCTGCTGTGCTTTTCCATCACCACAATCTCAATATCCAGGGATGGTGATGGTGGTGTCTGGACATTGTCTGTAAGGGTTGATTTCATGAGTATGAGTATGTCAGGCTGTTCCTTGATTGGTCTGTAAGACAGCTCTGCACATTTTGGCACCAAAATCCAGATGTTAGTCTGGAAGACGTTGCACATCGACAGGGCTGATTCTGTGGTTGTATTTTCTGGTGCCTTCTTAGATGCCGAGTGGTCCATCCAGTTTCATTCCTTTGTTGAGACTTTGCAGTGATTAATACAGTGAGTAGCTTGCTGGGCCACTGTCAGGTTGGCAGGGCTCTTTTCCGCCATTGGCAATGATTCCATGGAGATCAGGAGATTCCTAATTCCAGTTATTTTTTTCTTGAATTCAGATTCCACCATCTGCCAAGATGGGATTCGAACCAGGACTTCAGTCGATTGTTTTAATATTTTGGATAAAATTTAAATACATTAGGTTTGTTCACTCACTTTAAATGTCACTTACCCAGGTTTTGTTTATTTGTGAAACACTGTTCGTCATCCTGTCTCCTCCATCCTTCTCTCCAACAGCAAGAGTTTGGAGCACATGGAGTTTCTCTGTCACTAAGACTGAGATAATCCGATCTGCTGCTTCCCTCCCTCCCACTAGCCCACTGAGAAAAACTGCCTCACATGCTGTTCCCAGTTTTTTAACCAAACCTACATCTTTCGCCAATCTCATCTCATGTCAAGCCTTATCAGAGCTCATCTTGACCCTTTACCCTAATCCCACTAAACCATAGACATTCCAACTCTCTTTTCTGCTCCTCCTCATCAGTCCCCCTCACCGATTCACAGACATTGTTCCTTGTTCTGTCTTTTCTGGTTATGTCCTTCTCTCCCATTCTGTGAAAAACTAACATTTGACCTCACGGTTGTTGGAAAATCCTGCTCCATCTCCACTCTCCCTTTCCTTTCTGAATTCCTTGCATTTGGTGTCCCTCATGGATCTGTCCTTGGCCCCTCCTGTATCTCACCTACATACTGCCAGGAGGTGACATTGTGCAAAAGTACCATGTTGGGTTTCACATGTACACTGACTATGCCCAGCTCGCCCTTTCCATCATCCCTCTCCATTACTCCACTGTTACTCAGTTATCAAACTGCTTACCACATTCCCAGTATTCGCTTAGGTGCAGTTTCTTCCAATGAAACATTGTAATGGTTAAACCCGTTGCCTTACAAATTCCTTTCCCTTATTGCTGAGCCTCTCCCTCTCACTGGGAAGTATTCGGCAGAACTAGACTCTTCACAATACTGCTGTTATATCTGACGTGAAGCTGACCTTCTGATTAGACATCTACACAATCCCAAACACCAGGAATTCCAATCTCTAAAACCTTGCTTATCTCCTCTTCAAGGAGAAAGTGAGGTCTGCAGATGCTGGAGATCAAAGTTGAAACTTTATTGCTGGAACAGCACAAAATTCCTGAAGAAGGGCCTGTGCCCGAAACGTCGAATCTCCTGTTCCCTGGATGCTGCCTGACCTGCTGTGCTGTTCCAGCAATAAAGTTTCAACTTATCTCCTCTTCACCCCAGCTCCATTGCTACTAAAACCACTTACCCGTGTCTGTGTTGCCTTAAACTTGAAGAATCCAAAGCAGAACCCTCTCAGTATTTACCCTCAGACACATCAGTATTTATTCTGTCAAACCCCTTAAGAATCTGGTGGTGATGTCTGATTGTAGGTGGTGGGAATGACAGAGGATGATGTGTTGTATCTGGGTGGAAGATAAGGACTTGGGCGGGGGGTGGTCTATCCTTGTTGCAGTTGGAGGTGTGGATTTCAAAGACAGAGGTGCAGGAAGTGGAGTAGATACATTGGATGGTATTGACCACATGGGAGGGGAAATTGCAGTCCTTGAAATATGGGGTCATTTGGTATGTTCTGGCTTCACTGGAACACTGCAGTCTGCATGAGACAGAGATGTTGGCCAGGGAACAGGCTCGTGTGTTAAAGTGGCAGGCAACTGGAAGCTCGGGGTCTGTTTTTGCAGCAGAACGTAGATCATCAGTCGCCACTTCCGCCACCTCCACTGAGATGCTGCCAGACACCGGTCCTGTCCCCTCCATTAACAGCTGTGCACTCTCCCAGCCATATTGTAATCCTCTCCTTTGTCTTTCCAAATGTTCCAGTCTCTCTTTGGGTTCTGTCCCTGCCTATTGTTTACTCTTTAACCCCTATCTCCTGCAGTACAACGATCTGCAGGTTAGTTGAATTGGCCAAGCTAAATTTCCCATAATGTTCAGGGAAGTGTAGGTTAGGTGCATTAGTCAGGAGAAATATTAGTAATAGGGTAGGGGAATGGATCTGGGTGGGATACCCTTCGGAGGGACGCTGTGGACGTTTTGGGCCGAATGGCCTGTTTCCACACTGTCAGGATTCTAATTTTCCCAGCTCCCATCGGATCTGAGGAAGGGCCACTGGTCGGATTTCTGTTCCCAGATGCTGCCAGACCAGCTGAGCTTTCCCAGCACCTTCCGCTTGTTGTTCCTGATTGACACCATCCATACACCTTCTGGATTTGATTCAGACAGGGGGAGGATCCCACCACTGACCTCACAACGGGGACAAGCTGATTGATGGCAGCTTCGGACCAATAGGAAAATGTGATGGGACTGGTGGACGAAGTGGAACCAGCTGGTCATCCAAACAATGGGAGTGAATGAGGGGCGTGCCCAGTGGGATGAGACGTCACCAGTAACTCAGCCGAGACAGGGAGATAATGAGTCACTTTAGACTGGGAAGTTTTAATTACACTCTGTTGCAGGTCGTAAATCTGAATTAGAAACTCTTAGTCCCGAGTTTGCAGCAGATGGGAAAATGGCTGCGGCCCTCAGGCGGTGATAGGTCCTAGGATATGGCCGCCATCTTTATTGGGGGAAAGGTACAGTGAGGCGCATGTGCATGTCCCCTTCCTCGGCTAGGGGTGTGTGTGTGTACGATTTGAAGAGAGACATTTACACATCAAGCACATACCAAGAGAAAAGCATGTCTTTACTATTCTTCCTGCACTGACTGAGTTTTGTTTTTTTAATTCATTTCATAGGATATTAAATCAAAATAATTGAGGCTGGGCTCTCAAAGCAAGTTTTTGCAGTCAATGGAGTCATCAGGATCTGAATATCATTGGCATTTAACTGTGGAAGGAGAAAGGTTTGTCTGTTCTGTTTGCGGAAAATATCTCCAATGTTTTTGTTAAGCAGAAAGATGTACAATTCGTGGTTGGTTCACCCTTTGGGTATGTGTTCTGTTCTAGTCCCTGCAGCTGAGGAAGGAGATATTGGCCTGAGAGAGAGCACATATTTATCCAAATTACACCTCGTCTCTTTGTAAGAACTGTCAGATTTAGACCCAATCACCCACGTCATGCTGTTAACCTGTAACCTCCTTATTATCAATTACCTGCAAACTTCTCCTTATGTACTCAATTTCTAGCACCTTTCCTGGTGGAATGTTCCAGATTCTAACAACTTTCCATTAATCCAGAAACTGCTGAAGTCCATGTAGTCTCTAGAGTTGCAAAGGGCTGAATTGAAAGACGAGTTGCTGTTCCTGAACTCCCATTGAGATGCATTAGAACAATACAGGAAGCTGAGGAAATTGTAGATGTGAGCTGACAATGAAAATGAAAAGGCAGCACTGAGTGCTGCTTGGCTCAATGAAAGTGTTTTGGTGTTGGATGTAAACAGAGTGAGGTGAAACAGGGAGAAGATGAAGCTGAATCTCCGTTTTAGTTCAGCCCATTCAGAAATTCTTATGATCCCAATGGGAACAGCCAGTTTTTAAGTGATAGCTGCGGAGTATTTCTTAACAGTTTTTAAAGTATAACATAATAGCTTAAGTAAAGATTGATACTTTTGATTTTAATGGATTTGTTTGTGTCAAGGAAGGTTGCTAGCTCATTTAAATTCTCTTAATGGGTGCAACTACGTGAATGAAGAGAGACATTGAGACAGGAGCCCTCAGACCAGTGGTGTGCCACTCTTGCACAATGAGGGAAATAAGGCAAGATTCCAGTATCCCTGACGGGTATGTGTGCAGGAAGTGGGCCCACCTGCAGCTACTGGGAAATTGCTTTTCAGACCTGGAGCTGTGCGTGGACTCACTGTGGAGCATCTGCGATACTGAGAATGTTATGGACAGCACGTTTAGTGAGCTAGTCACACTGCGGGTGACGTCTACATCGGCAGAAAGAGAATGGGTGACCATCAGATCAATAAAATAGACAGGAAGAGAGTGCAGGTGTCCCTTGTGGTTATCTCCTTCTCAAACAGATACAGATATACCACTTGGGATTTTGTTGGGATTTTACGGGTGGGGTGGCCTCTCAGGGGGAATCAGCAACAGCCAGGTCATGACACCACAGAAAGCTCTGCTGCACAGAACGGGAGGATAGAAAGTGGCAGGGCTATAGTGACAGGGGATTCAATAGTTGGGGCACAGGCAGGCACTTCTGTGGCCACAGACATGAATCCAAGATGGTATGTTACCTCCCTGGTGCCAGGATTTGCGATAGCTCGGTTAGGTTATAGTACATTGTGGTGCTGGAGGGTAATCAGCCCGTGGTGGTAGAATCCTCTCACTATGAAGACCACGTATTATGTAGATTCTCCACTGCTTCCCACTCCTGTCTGCTTTGAAAAGCAAGAATCACAGAGAAACACTGAATACAGTGGGCGGCACGGTGGCACAGTGATTAGCACTGCTGCCTCACAGAGCCAGAGACCCCAGTTCAATTCCTGCCTCAGGCGACTGACTGTGTGGAGTTTGCACATTCTCCCTGTGTCTGCGTGGGTTTCATTCGGGTGCTCCGGTTTCATCCCACAGTCCGAAAATGTGCAGGTTAGGTGAATTGGCCTTGCGAAAATTGCCCGTCGTGTAAGGTGAAGGGGTAAATGGAGGGGAATTGGTCTGGGTGGGTCGTTGTGGACTTGTTGGGCCGAAGGGCCTGTTGCCACACTGTAAGTAATCTAATCTAAAATGGGGTCAGAGTCTCTTGTATAAAGCTGTTGAACCAATGCCCCCATCTTATCCATATTGGTCATCAAGCATACATACCCGGTATGATCATCTAATACCTTTTGATATTAGAATAGATGATACATGTTTAGTTAAATTTTTGATGAGCAAAATGAGCAGAGGGGTTTAGTAGGAATTTGTGGAGCTCATGGTGCAGGAATCTGAGTTTAAAATGGGCTATCCTCAAGGCCAGAATTAGAGAAAGACACTTAGCACAGAGGTTTGTGGGGCTCGAGATTACAAAGACAGGGAGGATTGTGAGAATGGATGACATTACAGAGAGAGATGTTTTGTGATACCAGAGATAGTGAGGGTTCTGAGGCTGGAGAGGAATTACAGAGATAAAGAAGAGTTGTGAGGCTGATGAGGTGACAGTGATAGGGAGAGTTGTGAGCATGGAGCAATTTACAGAGACACCGAGAGTTAGAGTCTTAAAGTTATACAGCATGGAAACAGACCCTGTGGTCTAACCAATCCATGTCAACAATAATTCCAAACTAAACGAACTGCACCTGCCTGCAAATATTTCCTATTTATGAACTGTTGCAGATGTCTTTTAAAGATTATAATTGTATTCACAACTACCATTTCCCCTTGCAGTTCATTGCACAAATGTAAAAATATCCTAATATCTATTAGGATATCTATAAAATATCTATAAAGCATCCTAAAATCTATTTAAAACCTTTCTCATCTCTCCTCAAAATGAATGCACGCGAGTCTTGAATCCCCCTGCGACCCCCCCGGCCATTTACCTTATCTACACTCTCCGTGATTTTATAAACCTCTAATAAGGTCACCCCTCAACCCCCTACACTCCAGTGACAGAAATCTCACCCTATCCAGCCTCTCCTTTAACACCATCCCTCCATTCATGGCAACATATCTTCTGAACCTTCTCTTATAACATCCTTCCTATAACAGGGGAACCAGAATTGGACGCAGTCCTGCAGAAAAGGCCTCACCAGCATCCTGTACAGTCTCAACATTACGTCCCAACTCCTCTACCCAAAGGTCTGAGCCATGAAAGTAGTTGTGCTGAACACCTTCTGAACCACCCTGTCTACATATGACACAAGACCTGAACCCCTCGGTCTGTTTGTTCTGTATCACTGCTCAAGGCCTTACTTTTAATTAGTGAAATTAATTAATGAGGCCATAGGAGATGTTTGTTTTATCAAAATGCAATATCTTACATTTATTCAAATTAAACTCCATCTGCCCCTCTTCAGCCAATTTACCCAATTGATCAAGATCCCTTTGTAATCATAAATAACCTTTGTTACTGTCCACTTTAACAGTTTTGATGTCACCCACAAACAAACCATACTTTGTATATTCTTACCCAAATCATCTACACGCATGGCAAACAAAAATGGACCCAGCACCGATTCCTGTATAACACTACTGGTCACAGACCTCCAGTCTGAAAAGCAACCCTCCACTACTACACTCTGTTCCTACCGTTAAACTAGTTTTGTATCCAGTTGGCAAGTTCTTCCTGAATCCCATGTGATCTAACTTTACAAATTAGTTTCCCATGCAGAACCTTGTCAAAGACTTTACTAAAGTCCAAATAAATGATCTCGAAAGCTCTTCCCTCATCGGTCTTCTTGGTTACTACCTTAAAAAGCTCGATCAAGTCTGGGAGACACCCTCTTATGTAACCATGTTGACTGTCCCTAATCATTCCTGAACTCTCCAAATACATGTAAACCCTATCCTTCTGAATGACCTCCAACAGGTCACCCACCACTGAAGTCAGACTCAGAGGTCTACAGTTCCTAGGCTTCTCCTCCTATCCCTTCACAAACAAAGGTACAACATTAGCCACTCTCCAGTCATCAGGTAGCTCACCGGTAGTTATCGATTGAACAAATATTTCTCCATGGTGCCCACAATTTCCTCCCACCCAAACTGTTTCCGTCCTATCACTTCAGTCACTTGCCCTGCCTGATCAGCCAAGGAAAGGTCAGGTGTTGCTTGCTTTCCGATAGGAACATTTACATTTTGATAAAGAACATTTTCTCGAACTCGTTCAACAAGCTCTTTACCAACCAAACCTTTCACACTATGGTAGCCCCAGTCAATGTTTGCAAAATTAAATCACCGACTATTACCAACTTATTGTTCTGACTTTATATCTCAGATCTCTCTGTATATTCCTTTCGTTCACTCTGATTATTGCAGCGTCTATAGTGCCATCCGACCAAGGTGATCATTGTTTAAATTTTGAAAACACGATTTTATTTTGAAAAAGTTCTCCTCCGCGATTTAAAAAATAGATCTATTTTTGTTTATTCACTCAGTTGATGTGAGTGTTTACTCTGAGGGCAGTTGAGAGTTAACTGCATTGCTGTGGGTCTGGAGTCATCTGTCGGTCAGACCAGGTGAGGGTGACAGTTTATTTCCATAAAGGACATTAGTAAACCAGATGGGTGTTTTCTAACAATCGACAATAGTTTCATTGTCATTATTAGCCTTTTCATTCTAGATTGTATTGAATTCAGATGCCACCATCAACCATGTTGGGATTCCAACCCTAATCCTCAGAACATTACACATGTTACTCGTCTAGCAAGAATACCACTATGCCATTGCCTCCCTTTTTAACAGTGTTTTTTAAAAAAAGTTCCATCATTCTCCGTGTACAATTTATGATAAAATACTGAAAGGTCCATGTTTCAACCTCTCCAAAAGGTCACTCAACATAAATCTGTTTGGGAGGAAAATATTTCACATTTTTTGGGGGTTTTCTATTTTACATTTTTGATATAAAAGAAACAAATATGAATCCAAATAAAAATCTTATGCCACGGACATGTAATTTCTGAAGCTGGAGGGGGATTACAGAGACAGGGAGGGTGGTGAGGCTGGAATTGGATTGCAGAGACAGGGAGGGTGGTGAGGCTGGAGGGGGATTACAGAGACAGGGAGGGTGGTGAGGCTGGAGTGGGATTACAGAGACAGGGAGGGTGGTGAGGCTGGAGGGGGATTACAGAGACAGGGAGGGTTGTGAGGCTGGAGTGGGATTACAGAGACAGGGAGGGTGGTGAGGCTGGAGGGGGATTACAAAGACAGGGAGGGTTGTGGGGCTAGAGGGGGATTGTTGTCCAAAGATCACTGTGGTGTGCATGGACTGTAGCATTTCAGGAAGACAATCTACCACCACTTTCTCCAACACAAATAAAGGTGGGCAATAAATACTGGTCTGGGCAGCAAAGGCAACCCCCAGTAAATAAGACCAAGCAGTGACCTCTCTGAGCTGACTGGCTGTGAAGTTAAAAAACTCTCTGGAAATGGAGTGGGCAGAGAAGAGAAACAGTGACATTTCACAGCTGCCCTCAGAGAGACCTCACCCTTGGAAGTACTCAGAGCCGGGGATAAGCTCAGTGAGTTTCAGTCTCTTCAAATATCAATCTTAGTCTGTTTTATTTTATTAAATCTACAATAGTGAGTAAGGTGAGGGTTTCTTATTAATGTCTTACAGTCTCTTGATTAAATGTTTAAAATATAAAACGTAAGCATTGTTATTTTTGGGCAGTAATTTTCGAGCAGTAAGACTGTGCCTTTGTCTTGGTCTGTGGGTTCTTAAGGCTGAGAGATGGCCTGTTCTGTTCCTGGAGCGTTCTGTTACTGTCGGATGTGGGAGATTATGGAGAGTCTCCATGATCCTGATGATTATGTCTGCAGGAAGTGTGATTCCAAATCCGATTGGATCGCACGTATTGGTGGAGGAGTGATAAAAGGCAGTGAAGAATTGACAGGAGCCTGGGGGTGTGATAAGGAGCAGTCTCAGGATTTCAAGATACTGCAAATACAGTCAGGTAGGTGGCTTACCTCCAGGAAAGCTACGAGAGGCAGGTACGTGCTGCAGGAGTCTCCTGTGGCTATCCCCATCTCAGACAAGTATACTGTTTTGGAAAATATAGGAGGTAATAGACGTTCAGGGTAATGTAGCATTGATAGCCAAGTCACTGGTACTGAGACTGGCTTCTAACATAATGTGAGGTATATCCAGTTCCACACGATCGATGGTGATGGGGGCACTCTAGTCAGGGGTACAGTCTGCCGTTTCTGCAGCTGACAGTGAGACATCAGAATGGAGTGGTGTCTCCCTGGTGCCAGTGTCAAGGATGTCTCACAGAGAGAGCAGTGTATTCTCAAAAGGGAAAATAACCAGTGGGAGGTCCTTGTACGTTGGTACCAATGGCATAGGAAGGGGAAAGCATGGGGTCCTGACGAGCAGGGAGACTTGCTAGTGCCACTCGGGAGGCATTAGACCAGTGAGGGAGTCGGGGTAATCCTAAATAGATCGTGAGAAAAGAGGTATGGCTGAGTCTGGTACTGTACACATGTCAGACTGTGAAGGCAGGCAAGAGCAAGCCACAGAATGAGTGGGACGGACCAGGTACACAGCACTTATTTCAATGCAAGAGACCTGACAGGTCAGGCAGATGGGCCCAGGATGTGGTTTTGAACAACATGGCACTGGGATATTATAGCAATTACAGAGGCATCCCTCAGGGATGGATAGGACGAGCAGCTGCATTTTCCAGGGGAGAGATGATATATCAAGGATAGAAAGGGAGCAACAGAGCAAGGAGAGTGACGTCTTTGATTAGGGTAATGTTGAGGCTGGGCTTCCGGGGGATATTCCTGGGAGTACGTCCAGGCAGTTATTTGGGTGGTACTGAGAAATAAGGAAGGGATGACCATTTTACTGGGATTGCATTTTAGACCCTTTCCCAATAGTCAGCGGGGAATTGAGACACAATTTTACCGGGAGACCTCAGTTATATGTAAGAATAATTTTTTTGCAATGATAAGTGGTTTTAACTTTACCAACATGGCCTCTGAGTGCTGCATTGTTAAGGACGTGGATGGAAAAGTATTTGTTCAGTCTGTACGAGAACATTTCAGATTCAATTTGTAGGATGTACCTACTAGAGAAGGAACAAAACCTGACCTGTTTTCTTTATTCATTCACAGGACGAGGCAGTCACTGGCTCGGCCAGCATTTATTGCTGTGTTTACCCAGAGGGCAGTTAAGAGTCAACCACATTGCTATAGTTCTGAAGTACCATGCAGACCAGACCAGGTAAGGATGGCATTTTCCTTCCCTAAAGGTCGTGAGTGAACCAGATGGGTTTTCCAACAATTGACAATGGATTCCTTGTCGTCACTATACTATTTTTTCCAGATATTTATTGAATTCACGTTCCAAAATCTGCCGTGATGGGATTCAAACCCATGTCCCCAGAACGTTATCTGGGTATTTGGATTAACTATCTAGCGATAATTTCACTCCGTCATCACTGCCTCTTAGGAGATTAGGCAGGGTGAGTGACCGAGGTATCAGTGGGGCTGCACATCAGCACTAAAGATGCCACAGCATTGTGGCTCAGTGGTTAGCGCTGCTTCCTCAGCACCAGGGACCTGGGTTTGATTCCAGCCACGGCCGACTGCCTGTGTTCAAGTTGACACATTCTCCCTAGTGTCTGTGAGGGTTTCTTCCGGGTGTTCCAGTTTCCTCCCACAGTCCGAAGATGTGTGGGTTAGTTGGATGAACCATGTTAATTTTCCCATAGTGTCCAGATGCAGTATATGAAGTTTTGGGATGTGCAGGCAAATCTCTGCCTCATGTGAAAAGATCGTTTTTAGGTCTTGGACAGAGGTCAGAGGGAGGTGTGGCCGCACGTTTTACATTTCCCATGGCGGCAAGGGAGGGTCAAGGGTGTGGAGCATGGGTTGGTGGGAGGGTGTGGACCGAACAAGCGAGACGCAGAGGGAATGGTCTCTACGGAACGCAGATAGGATTGGGGAGGGAAATATGTCTCTGGTGGCGGGGTCTGACTCTAGGTAGCAGAAATAACAGAGGTTAATGCGCTGTATCTGGAGATTAGTGGGGTGGAAGGTGAAGACCACAGGGTTATATACTTTATTGTGGCTGGAGGGGTGGGGTAAAGGCGGAGGTGCGGGAAGTGGAGGGTATGTGTTGGAGGGCATTGTTGATCAAGTCAGAGGAAAATTACGGTCCTTGAAGTAGGCCTTTCTGGGATGTCCTGGAATAGAATCCAAAGAGATTAAACAAATATATCACAGACAAAAGATTAACTGGCCTAGAGACTAGGACCCCTTAAAGGTCAACAAGGCTGTCTATGGAACCACGGGGGTGCGAAAGATATGCAAATATTTCACGTCATTTTTACTGGAGAAGTATATGGAAGTTCGAGAGTTCGGAGAAATAAACAGTGATAACTTGAAAAGTGTCCATGTTACAGAGGAGGTGGTACTGGATGTCTTAAATCGCATCAAGGTGGATAAAGCCCTGGAACCTGATCAGGTGTATCCTGGAACTTTCTGGAAATCTAGGGAAGTTATTGTTGGGCCTCTACTGAGGTATTTGTATCGTTGATAGGGACAGGTGAGGTGCCACTATTTTAAAAAGGGGGTAAGGAGAGGCCATGGAACAAAAAAACAGTGAGCCTGAAGTCAGTGGCAGGCAAGTTGTTGGAAGGGATTCTGAGGGACAGGATATCCATCAATTTGGAAAGGTAAGGAATGATCAGGGAGAGTCATTGTGGCTTTGTACATGCACAATTATGTTTCACTAACTTGAGTGAGTGTCTTGAAGGGACAAAGAACATTGATTAAGCCAGGCGGTGAATGTTGTTTATATGGACATTCAACAAGGTTCCACAAAGCAGACTGGTTAGCAGGGTTAGATAACATGGAATGCAGGGAGAGCAAGCCAATACAAAACTACCTTGAAGGAAAGAGACAGAGGATGCCGATGTAGGGTTGCTTTGTGGTCTGGAGGCCTGTGAGCAGCAATGTGCTGCAAGGATGGATATTGGGCCCTTAAATAAATGACTTTGATGTGCATATATGAGGTATGGTCAGTAGGCTCACAGAAGACACCAACATTGAAGGTGTAGTTGACAGTGAAGAAGGTTGGTTCAGAATACAACAGGATCTTGATCAGATGGGCCATTGGAGCAAGGAATAGCAGACGGAGTTCAATTTAGATAAATGTGAGCTGTTGTATTTTGGAAAGCAAATCAGGGAAGGACGTATACACTTAATGGCAAAGTCCTGGGGAACATTGCTGAACAAAGGGACCTTGGAATGTAGATTCATAGTTTCTTGAAAGTCGAGTTACAGGGAAGCGGGATGTGTTTGCAGCGTTTGGTACGCTCCCCGTTATTGGTCAATGCATTGAATGCGGCTGTTGTGACGTCATATTGGGCTGGACAGGGCACTGATTACAGCTCTTCTGGAATTCTGTTTTCAGTTCCAATCTCCCTATTCATGGAATAATGTTGAGAAACCTGAAAGGGTTCAGAAAACGTTTGTCAGGATTGGACGGCTTGAGCTATTGGGAAAGGCTGAACAGGCTGGGATTAATTTCCCTGGAGAGTTGGAGACTGAGAGGTGATCTTATAAAATCATGAAGGGCATGAATAAGGTGTGCAGTCGGGGACTTTTTCCCAAGTTCGTTGGGTCCAGAACTCGAGGGTACAGGCTTATGGTGAGAGGGAAAAGATTTAAAAGGAATCTAAGTGGCATCTTGTTCACATTGAGGGCATTGCAAGTATGGAATGAACTGCCAGACGAAGGGGTGGAGGCTAGTACAATTGCAGCATTTAAAAGTCATCTGATTGGGTACATAAAGAGGGAGGATTTAGAGGGATAAGGGTGAACCGCTGGCAAATGGGACTCCATTAACGCTCTCCGTTATTGGTCAATGCATTGAATACAGAAGCTAGGACGTCATATTGTGGCTGGACAGGATATTGATTAAGCAACTTCTGGAATTCTGTTTTCAGTTTCAATTTCCCTGTTCTGGGAAGGATGTTGTGAAACTTGAAGAGGTTTGGACAAGATTTACAAAAACGTTGCCAGGATTGGAGGAATTGGGCTACAGGGAGAGGCTGAATAGGCTGGGGCTATTTTCTCTGATGAGTCAAAGACTGAGAGGTGACTTCATGGAGATTTATAAAATCACGAGGGGTGTGAATAAGGTGAGCAGCCGGGGTCCTATTTCCTCAGGTTACATGGGTCCAAAACTAGACCACCTGGGTTTAAGTTGAGAGCGCAAACATTTAAAAGGGATCTAAATGGCAACGTTTTCAAGCTGAGTGTGGTGTGTGGATGGGAGGGGATACTAGATGAAGTAGTGGATGCTGATAAAATCACAACATTTAAAAGGCTTCCAATTGGGTACATGAATAGGAAGGGTTTTGATGGATACAGGCCAATAGATGGTAAATGGGAATGCATTAGTTTAGGATTCCTCGTTGGCATGGACGAATTGGACCGAAGGTCTGTTTCTTTGATGTTAATAAATTAAGATGCATTCCTCTCTTTTGTGGAGAGCTGGCTGAAGCACAGATAATTTTCCTTGGAGCTGAGAAGGTGAAGCAGTGATTTCGACCTGGTGCAGATTTGGTTCCAAGGTCTTGAATTTGCAGAGAGAGAGAGAGAGAGAGAGAGAGAG
>NC_057716.1:114861005-114871565 GCF_004010195.1 Chiloscyllium plagiosum
TAATACAAGGTGAAAAATGTGAACATATTTTACTCAGTAAGTTCTGAGCATCTGGAACAGTCTGAACGACACAGATTCAGCAGGTATTCTGAAACAGACTTGGAAATTTACATTCTAAGGAAAGATTTGGGGGGCTGTGAGCACATGGGAGGGGACTTGGGACAGATTTGCAGCATCTCCAGCGGGAGAGAGTACAGCCCCAATGGGCTGAATAGCCCCCAGCCCCAGTGCCCTGTGATACTGTCCCATTCACTGTGAATGATGAAGCTCATCCCAGGGCAGAGAGAGTGAGGAGCCAACCACTTACCTCTCAATCGGCGCTGGCTTGATTAACAGCAGCCAATGAGAGTGAATGAGGGGTGTGGCCAGCAAGACAACACATGTCCATGAGCTGTGCAGGCACAATGTCACTGGTTGGGGTTGGGAGAGACAGCAGCGACTGGGACAGAGGCTCCTGGACCTGAATTACAAACTCCCAGTAAATTAAGACCAAAAGAACTGCGGATGCTGTTAATCAGAAACAACAACCAGAAGGTTCTGGAAAAGCTCAGCAGGTCTGGCAGCATCTGTGAAGAGAAATCAGAGTTAAAGTTTCAGACCAAGTGTTCCTTCCTCAGAACAGATGTTACTGAGAATAAAGTCACTTTATTTGCAGACGATAGTGTGGGGGGAGGAAAAAAGGAGTTAAGGATAGGTGGGGATAGAGTGAGAAGAACAGTTGGATAAAGGAGTGGATAACGATCTAGCTGGGGGAAGGTGATTAGCTGTTAATGGAGACTGTTAGTGGCTCACCATAGGTAGTGTGTAATGGCAGGCTGTGAGAACAAGGCCTGGTGTGTGGGGTAGTGGGTTACGACATGAGGTTGTTAATCTATGGTTAGCCACTAACTGTCTTCATTGTAAGCTGTTGCCCATCTATAGCGATACGATTGGAGCTGCCGAGGACACAAACCTTTGGAATATCCTCCCTCATCCCCTCTGTCCGCCTTAAAGATGTATCTAAAAATCGTTCTCTTTAATCAACGTTTCCATCATTCGTGAAGCATTTTAGGAGATTTGTCAATGTGAAAGGCTCCATACAATGCAGGTAGTTGTTATTGTCTGACATCAGGAGAAACGAGGATGAGCCCTCGCTCTCTCAAACCTGATGAACAACAGCAAAAGCAGGAAGCACTGAGCATGCTCCAGCCCACAATTGGCCTCGGATATTTGATGTCAGCGCAGGACCAATAAGAATGCGGGAACGGGGACGAGAGGTGCTAGTTGATCCTTCAACCAATCGGAGTGAATGAGCGGCGGGACAATGATCAACCATGTGATAAACTTCACTGACAGCACAGTGTTGTTATGGCCAAGGCATTGGCAATGTGTGAAGGTGAAGGGCAGGGGAAAGGAAAGACATATTGACCAGGAAGAGAAGGAAATTTTCATGATATGGGATGAGAGGATTTAGAGAACTTAGTGCACATTGTAAAACACAAATTTAAAATTCCCAAATGTTGCACCATTTTCCCTCCCTATAATGCATTTTGCACACCCTGAAATATCAACTGTGTGTTTCTCCCTCCACGGATTCCATTGATCAGTGCCAAAGCCCCATTGCCTATGGAGAAGGTCATGATTGAATTCCTTGTACTGCTACAGTTCGTGTGGTGAAGGTGCTCCCACAGTGTGGTTGGGTAAGAGCTGTTATAGATTATTCACTCAGCAACATTGAAGAATTGAGAATGTATGTGCAAAGCAACAACAGTTTGTATTTTTATCATGTTTATAATTCCACAGAAATACAATTGAGAACTTCTGATATAAGGCCACAGATTGAGATACTAAGTCAAGTGATCAAAAGCATTGCCAAATAAGCAGGTTTGCGGGAACACCTTAAAAGAGGAAAGCAGGTCTGATAGGGTTAGGGTAGGAAGACCAGACCACCTTGCCTTGGCAACAGTAGAAACAGCCAGACAGGTGAAGAAATGAATAAACACAAATGAGTTGTCGAGGTCTCACAGGTTGTGTGGTGCAGTGAGACAGGGATGTTCACAGCCATGAATTACATCAAGGGTGAGAATTTTAAATTGTTGCTTGTAAATAGGAGCCTTTTGATGGATCAACTAGTTTTGGTACAAGTGAGCACTTGGTCAGGAGCGTTTTAAATACTGTTGAGATTACATGTAAGTTGAATGTGGAAGGCTGGTCAGGAGTGTTGGGATAATTAAGTCTGGAGATAACACAGGGATGGACGAGTATTTCAGTAAATGAGCTTAGACTAAGGTGGAGTTGAGTGATGTCAGTAATGTAGAAATAGTGTTTTTGGAGTTGGACTCCTCCTCCTCATTACACCCCCTCAGCAAATCACAGATATTGTTCCTTGTTCTGTCTGTCTGTCTTTTCTGGTTATGTTCTTCTCTCCCATTCTGCTACAAACTAATATTTGACCCCACCGTTGTTGGAAAAGCCTGCTCCATCCCAACTCTCCCTTTCCTTTCTGAATTCCTTGTATTTGGTGTCCCTCAAGGATCTCCCCTTGGTCCCTCCTGTTTCTCACCTTCATACTGCCAGGAGGTGACATCGTCCAAAAGCACAGTGTTAGGTTTCACATGTACACTGACACTGCCCAGCTCTCCCTCCCCATCACCCCTCTCCACTACTCAGTTATCAAACTGCTCATCACGCTCCCACTACTCGATTAGCTGCAATTTCCTGCAACGGAACATTGCAATGGTTAAACCCATTGCCTTCAGTTACTATTACAAATTACTTTCCCTTACTGCTAAACCCCTCCCTCTCCCTGGAAACTGTGTGAGGCAGAACTACATTCTTCACAATATTGCTGTTATATCTGACCCCACGGTGACATTCTGATCAGGCATCTACACAATCACAAACACCAGGAATTCCAATCTCTTATAATGTTGCTTGTCTCCACCTCACCCCAGCTCCATTGCTACTGAAACCCCTGACCCGTGTCGGTGTTGCCTTCAACTTGACGAATAAAAACAGAACCCTTGATTCTGCGACTATCCCAGAATCTGGTTCCGGACTCCCTCATGATGGGAAACATCCTCTCAGTATTTACCCTGTCAAACTCCTTAAGAATCCTACATATTGCAATGAGATCCCCTCTCATTCTTCCCAAATCCAGTGAGTAGAGTTCCAACGTTTTCAGCCTTTTCTTAAAAGATAATCCCTGCAAGCCAGGGATCATCCCAGTCAATCTTCTCTGAAATGCCTCCGATGAAATTATGTATTCCCTTAAATAAAGGGACCAAAACTTCTGTCATTACTCCAGATGTGGTCTCACTCGCATTTTATTAAGTTACTCTCAGGTATATAATCCAAACACTTACACTGAAAACTCCTTGCAATAAGAAACAACGTTCCATTCCCCATCCTGACTCCCTGTTGTAAATCCTACATATTGCAATGAGATCCCCTCTCATTCTTCCCAAATCCAGTGAGTAGAGTCCCAACGTTTTCAGCCTTTTCTTAAAAGATAATCCCGGCAAGCCAGGGATCATCCCAGTCAATCTTCTCTGAAATGCCTCCGATGAAATTATGTATTCCCTTAAATAAAGGGACAAAAACTTCTGTCATTACTCCAGATGTGGTCTCACTCGCACTTTATTAAGTTACTCTCATGTATATACTCCAAACACTTACACTGAAAACTCCTTGCAATAAGAAACAACGTTCCATTCCCCATCCTGACTCCCTGTTGTAACTGTGTTTCCTACGCAATTACCCCGGTCCCTTTGTGGTGCAGATTTCTACAGTATCCACCATTTACATAGTACTCTGTTCTTTTATTATCTCCTCCAAAATGAGCAACGTCACAATTTCCCAAGTTATACTCCATTTGCCAACTTGGTGCCTACTTCTAAAATTAATCCCTCTCTGTCAACTGTTTATAATCCTTTTGGAAATTTATCGTTCTGCCTTTTTTAGGAGATTTTCCCCGCTCATTCTTCTAAACATTTCCTGGGAGCCGTGGGCAGTGGGAAGCAGTTGTTATCTTTTCAGAGAGACTCTTGGAATGACTGGGAGGAGCTTGCTGCCCATTGGTCAGAATGGAGACAACTTGCCCATCAAGCTGCATGAGCCTTTCATTCCCCATGTTTAATTGATGAGGCACAGCGTCTGCACGAAAGGAAAGAAAAGGAAACAAATCCTGCTCTCCACATCTCACTAACTCTTGGAACATTGTGACCCATGTGTCAAAGATCTGTCCTGTTCAGTCACATGAAATCCCAATGTGGAAACTCACAGAAACCCACATAGATTTCCCCCTGAATTGACTGCTGACCTCCGCAAGGGGTAATGTGTGCAGTCATCCTGGGACAGGAGGACGGGATGGAGAGAGTTTCTTCAATGAACTGACAGTGACAGTTTTATCAACGTGTATTACAGGTGGACATTCAGATGGTAATCTCAGTAATTGTAATGCCAAACTCTGACAAAATTTCTCAATTCACCAGGAGCTGGATATTCACATTATGTGTGAGTATTGTGTTCCAGCTCATTCCCATTTACTGCATGAAAGTTCTCTTTTGAATCACACCACACTCTCAGTAGATCTCCCCCAAGTCTTCAATATGTGTCCTGTAATGCTTTTCTGATGAGCTCATGAGTGTAAGGTTGATTATTCTAACGTTTAAATTCTGTGAATCTATCTAACACAGGGCACCCGCAATTTCCTCTGGTACAAGAACAATCTCAGTTTCCCCAAACCCCTGATTCCCCAATGTCTGTTTGCTGTCTATAAGGCACACATCAGGATTGTGTTGGAACATTTTCCACTTACCTGCATCAGTGCAGCCCCCAACAATATTAAACAACGTGAACATCCTCCAGGACAAGGCACTTTGCCATTTGCTGCATAAACGTTCTCTTTTGAATCACACCACACTCTCAGTAGATCTCCCCGAAGTCTTCAATATGTGTCCCGTAATGCTTTTCTGATGAGCTCATGAGTGTAAGGTTGATTATTCTAACGTTTAAATTCTGTGAACCCATCTGTCACAGGGCACCCGCAATTTCCTCTGCTACAAGGAGAACAATCTCAGTTTCCCCAAACCCCTGATTCCCCAATGTCTGTTTGCTCTCTATAAGGCACACATCAGGATTGTGTTGGAACATTTTCCACTTGCCTGCATCAGTGCAGCCCCCAACAATATTAAACAACGTGAACATCCTCCAGGACAAGGTACTGTGCCCGAGTGGTTTCCGATCTACCACCTTCAGCATTCCCTTTCTCCACCCCCGGGGTACAGTGGCATCACTGTGTAAAAGGTAAAGTTTGCATTGTCTGACCAGACCTTAGGACGGCTGTCTATTATGGAGAGATGTCTGGTGGTGGTGGTTTATTCAGAAGGTTATAACAGCACAGGCAAGGGGAAAGGTTTGGAAGGAGAGTCCATCTATTGAGATTAAACCGTAATCATGCAGCAAAAATCCCCCATTCCTTGAACCATCCTGGTAAATCTCCTATGCCCCCTCTCAGGGACCCTGCCATCCTTCCCAATGTGTGGGCGATCTCTGGTTTGCACAGAGCAAGCTGCTCTGTGTTCCTGTGGGTGATGTTATCATACAGCAACAGTTCCACTACACCTCACTGTCTGTTAGGGTGGGAGACACAGAAATCGCAACAATATTTAAGATGAAATTAGTATGTACTTGCGATGCCCTGATAGATAACACTTTCCCACAAGTACCGGAAAATAGATGAGGATAGTTAGGTAGTAGTTTTCTTTGTCACAGACCCGATGGACCACCAGAGCCGTTTTCTGTTCTGTAGACCGCTGAGATGTTTATTATAGGAATATGATAGGCTCCATTGGACATCAGGTCAGAAAAGGTAATACTAGAGTAGATGACAGATGTATGGTCGATGTTTCTGGGAGGAAAGGGAGATTGAGAGGTTTAAGAGAAAATTCAGAAGCTCAGCCAGGAATCGGAAAGGGCCGTCATCAAGTGAGAAATAAACATTGGGTATCCTGAAGGCTGGAAATAAAGGCACATATAGCAGAGCTTTGAGAGACTGGGGGGTATTAGAGATAGGGAGGATAATGAAGCTGGAGGAGATGTAAGTTGGAAAGGATTATGAGGATGGAGGATGTTACAGAGATAGAGACATTTGTGATAGAGATTTTTGGGTTTTGAGGCTGGAGAGGAATTATATAGATAAGGAAGAGTTGTAAGGCTGGATGAGGTGGCAATGACAGGGGGAGTTCCGAGCATACAGGAATTTACAGAGATAGCAAGCGTTAGAGTCATAACGTTATACAGCACTGACAAGACCATGTGGTCCAACCAGTCCGTGTCGACCATAAATTCGAACTGAACTAATCACATCTGCCTCCACTTGGTTAAAATCCATCCTCGCATTCCCTCTCTATATACGGGTCCAAAGGTTTGTTCCTCTTAGAATCCCTTTCCCCTACCATTTTTACTCTACTTTTACCCCTTACTAATTCACTCTACCCAATCATCCCTGAACACGATGGGCAATTTAACATGGCCAGTTCACCTACCCTGTACATCTGTGTGTTGTGGGAGGAAACAGGAGCACCTGGAGGAACACACACTTACACGGGGAAGCATACCCAAATTCCACATGGACATCCACCCAATGCAGGAATTGAACCTAACCATTGAGCCACTGTGCCACCCTTAAATTGTAATTGTATTCACAGCTACCACGTCCTCTGCAAGTTTATTCCACATGTGAATCACTCTCTGTGCAAAAACAAAAAATAAAATTCGGAACGTCTTTTTAAAGCCTTTCTTCTCTCACCTTAAAAACTATGTCCCCACTCTTGAATTGCGCTCCCTCCGGGAATGGGCACCTGCTGTTCACATTACTGATAGTCTTCTGGATTTTATAAACCTCCAATAAGGTCACCCCTCAGCCTCCTGTGCTCCAGTGAAAGAAGTCCCAGCCGACCCAGCGTCTCCTTATAACCGAAAGCATCCATTCCCATCAACATCCTGGTAAATCACTTCTGAACCCGCTCCGACTTAATAATATCTGTCCTATAACAGCACAACCAGAACTGAGCACAGTATTCCAGAAGAGGACTCACCAACATTCCGTACAACCTCAACGTAATGTCCCAACTCCTGTACACAAAGGTGTGAGCAATGAAGGCAAGTGTGCTATACACCTTCTGAACAACCCTGTCTACGTGTGACATAAACTGCAAAGATATGAACCCCGAGGCCTCTTTGTTCTATATCACTATTCAAGGCCCGACTTTTAATCAGTCTAAGTCCTGCCCTTTTATCAAGATGTAATATTTGGCATTTATTCCAATCCAGAACATCATTCGAGTATAAAGACAATAGGAGTATATTGGTGACACCTTGAAAAATGTCCATATTACAGAGAAGGCAGTACTTTTTGTCTTAAAACGCATAAAGCTAGATAAATGCCCAGGATCTGATCAGGTGTATCCCAAAATTCTGTAAGAAGCTAGGGAAGTGATTGCTGTTCCCCTTGCTGAGACTTTTGTATCATCGATAGTCACAGCTGAGGTGCCAGAAGACTGGGGGTTGGTTAATATGATGATACTGTTTAACGAAGGCGGTTTGGACAAGCCCGGGAACTACAGACCCGTGAGCCTGATGTTGGTGCCAGACAAGTTGTTGGAGGGTACCCTGAGGGACAGGGTTTGCATGTATTTGGAAAAGCAAGGACTGATTAGGGATAGTCAGCATGGCTTTGTGTGCGCGAAGTCATGTCATGTACTTGATTGAGCTGTTTTTTGAAGAAGTAACAAAGAGGATTGATGAGGACAGAGCGGTAGATGTGATCTATATGGACTTCAGTAAGGCGTTCGACAAGGTTCGCCATGGGAGACTGGTTAGCAAGGTGAGATCTCATGGAATACCGGGAGCATTATCCATTTGGATACAGAACTGGCTCAAAGGTAGAAGACAGACGGTTGTGGTAGAGGATTGTTTTTCGGACTGGAAACCTGTGACCAGTGGAGTGCTACAAGGATCGGTGCTGGGTCCACTACTTCTCATCATTTATATAAATGATTTGGATGTGAACATAGGAGGTATAGTTAGTAAGTTTCCAGAGGACACCAAAATTGGAGGTGTAGTGGACAGTGAGGAAGGGTACCTCTGGTTTCAATGGGATCTTGATCAGATGGGAAAATTGGCTGAGGAGTGGCAGATTAGTTTAATTTAGATAAATGTGAGGTGCTGAATTTTGGAAAAGCAAAGCTTAGCAGAACTGATAGACTTAATGGTCAGGTCCTAGGGAGTGTTGCTGAACAAAGAGACCTTACAGTGCAGGTTCAGAATTCCTTGAATGTAGATTCGCAGGTAGATAGGATAGTGAAGGTGATTGGTATGATTTCCATTATTGGTCAGAGCATTGAGTAAAGGAGTTGGTAGGTCATGTTGCAGATGTTCAGGGCATTGGTTTGGCCACTCTTGCAATATTGAGTGCAATTCTGTTCTCCACCTATCAGAAGGATGTTGTGTAACTTGAAAGGTTCAGAAAAGATTTACAAGGGTGTTGTCCTGGTTGGAGGGTTTGAGCTGTAGGGAAAGGCTGTATAGGCTGGGGCTGTTTTCCCTGGAGTGTCGGAGTCTGAAGGGAGAACTCAGAAGTTTATAAAATCATTAGGAGCATGTATTGGATAGATAGACAAGGTATTTTCACTGGGGTGGGGGAGTCTAGAACTAGAGGGTATAGGTTTAACGTGTAAGGGGAAAGATATAAAAGGCACCTAAGGGTCCTTTTTCACACGATGGTGGTGCGTTTATGGAATGAGCTGCCAGAGGAAGTTGTGAAGGCTGGTAGAATTGCAACATCTATTAGGCATCTGGATGGGTGTATGATTAGGAAGGGTTTAGAGGGATATCGACCAAGTGCTGGCAAATGGGACGAAATTATGTTCGGATATCTGGTCGGCATTGACGAGTTTGACCAAACGGTCTGTTTCCGTGCTGTATGCCTGTGACTCACAGCAGGGGATCAGCTCAGTGGGTTTCAGTCTCTTAAAAGGTAAATGTTGGTCTGTTTTATTTTTTAAAATACGCAATATTCAATAGGGTGAGGGTTTATTAGTTTAATTACCTGTCTTATGATCTTTTGGTTGAATGTTTTAAATATAAAATACAGGTACTCATGTATTAGAGAGTAATGTTTTGTAAAGCTGGAAGACTCTGGCTTTTTCTGGGTCTACAGATTAAGGTGCAGAGATGGCCTTTCGTACAGTGAAGTGCTCTTTCTGGAGGATGTCGGAGATTAGGAAGAGTTTCAATGATCCTGATGATGGTCTGCAGGAATTGAGTATGCAAATCCTCCTGGATCGCATGGATCAGATGGAGCGGTGCTTAATGGTAATGATGAATTTACAAGAGTCAGGGTGTGTGATAGGTGGCGGTTTCAGGCCAGAAAACTACAGATACAGTCAGGTAGATGAGTTACGTCTTGGAAAGTTAAGAGGCAGAAGGAGGTGGTGCAGGAGTCTCTTGTGGCTATCCCTATCTCAAACAAGTACTGTTTTGCAAAATGTAGGTGGTAAAAGACACTCAGGGCAATGTTGCACTGACAGCCAAGTTACTGGTACTGAGGCTGGCTCTAATGTAATGTGAGGTATATCAGGTTCCAGGTGATCAGTGATGATCAGGGACTCTCTAAACGGGCTGACCACAGCTTCTGTAGCTGACAGTGAGACAACAGGGTGCCTCCCTGGTGCCAGGGTCAAGGATGTCTGAGAGGTGACAGAATATTCCTTAAAGGGTAGAATAACCAGTGGGAGGTCGTTGGACATTGGTACCAATGACATAGGAAGAGAAAAAGATAAGGTCCTGATGAGAGAATATAGCAAATTAGCCTGGAATATAAAAAAAGTAGGTCCCCGGTCGTAAGATCTGAATTACTCCCTATGCTACATGCTAGTGAGAGTAGAGATAGCAGGATGGAGGAATGAATGATTGGCTAAAGATCTAGTGTAGGGCAGAAGGTTTCACATCTTTTGGTCATTGAAATCTCCTCTGGAGTAGAACTGACTTGCAAAAGAAGGATGGATTGTCCCTGAATTGGAATGTGACTAATGTCTGGCCAAGGAGATTAGCTCGTGCTACACGGAAGGCATTAAACGAGCGAGGAAGTGGAGGTAAACCCAAAGAGATAGTGAGAAAAGAGGTAAGTCTGAGGCTGGTACAGTTCAGAAGTCAAACAGTCAAGGCAGGCAAGGTCAAGGCACAGAACGAGGTAGAACTGAGCAGTTACACTGCATTTACTTCAATGCAAGAGGCCTGACAGGGAAGGCAGATGAGCTCAGGGTATGGTTTGAACATGGGACTGGGAGATGATGGGTATTATAGAAAAGTGTCTCAGGGACGGATGTGACTGTCAGCTTTATGTTCCAGGGTATAGATGCTACAGGAAGGATAGAAACGGGGACAAGAGAGGAGGACGAGTGGTGTTTTTGATTAGGGATAACATTACAGTTGTGCTTTCGGAGGATATTCATGGGTGTACGTTCAGTGAAGTTATTTGGACGAAACTGGGAAATAAGAAAGGATTGATCACTTTAT
>NC_057716.1:114872065-114872666 GCF_004010195.1 Chiloscyllium plagiosum
ACTGCAGGATTCTGATTCTGATGTTACTGTTCACCAGAGTCAGGACAGGACCTTGTACATGATGACACTGTTGGAGCATTGATGTTGTGGTTGTTAATCACATTAACTGGGCTGGAGTTGACAGAATTTATATTGCCACTTTATGGACCTCAGGGTGTCTCTCTGGAAGTAAGTCTTCACAAACAGCAATGTGACAATAAACAATGATCATCTGTTTTGATTTAAATTATGATTGTAGCACTGCTGCTTCACAGCACCACGTACAAGGTTGTAGTTCAGTCTTGGTCAGTCTTGGTCAATGTGGAGTTCCCACATTCTCCCCATGATAGTGTGGGTCCCCTCCAGGTGCTCTGGTTTCCTCCCACAATCCAAAGATGTGCAGGCTAGGTGGATCTGTCGTGCTAAATTGTCCACACTATCCAGGAATGTGCAGACTAGGTGGATCAGCCATGGGAAATGCAGTGTTACAGGGATGGAGTGCTCTGGGCGTGATGTTCTTCAGATGGTTGGTGGGATTTGATGGGCCAATGCTCTCCTTCCACACTGTGGGAATTCTACTGTATGATTGAGGATAAAGGCTGTACAGCAGGGTGTCCTTGGA
>NC_057716.1:114873020-114876721 GCF_004010195.1 Chiloscyllium plagiosum
AAAAAAACTTTTACAACATTTTAAAATCAAAATTTACAAACCTTGTGTTAAAGATAAATGTTAAATAAAATCCATCAAACCATCCCTCACTGAAAAAGATGTGGAAGTGCAATCCCCTGGAGAATCCCTGCCTACTCCTTCCTAACCGGGCTCCATGGCTATATACATACCTGGAAGATAGCAGCAGGAGGAGACGATTCAGCCTTTCAATCCTGCTCCACCATTCAATGGGAAACAGCTGAGCATTCAGCTCAGTCTCATGTTCCTGCTAGGCTCCAAACCCCTTTGATGACTTCTCCTCGAATAACTATATCCTTCTTTGGTTTAACTGCCTTTTGTTCCAGTGATGTTGCTGCGTTACTGTGTGGGTGGAGGCAGGGGTAACGTGATGTTCTGCCTCCTGAAGGATGCACTCAGCGTTCCTCAGTAACATCAACCGGGTTTCAGCAATTAGAAATATAATCCATTTCCAGCATATGGGCATCACTGGCTCAGCCAGTATTTATTCCCCATCTCTAGTTACCCTTGAGAAGATGGTAGTGAGCTGCCGTCTTGAACCATTCACAGTCCATTTGGCGCAGATAGACCGACAATGCTGTGAGGGATAGTGTTGCAGGATTTCGGCCGAGTGATTCTCCACCTTTGGTTCGTCAAATGCCGGTTAACCTAATCACGATCTGCGCATTATTCTGAGATTTCAGTCTGCAAATCTTCACCATCTAGCACCCTGTATAAAGGAGTATGTACAGATTAGAAATTCAGAACAGACAATTCTCGTTTTGCTGAAATATCTTTTCCCCCCTTTCTTCCCCCAAAGCTGGAACCCTCCAGCCCACTTACTCTGTCCCACCATTCTGTCTCTGCTACCCTCTAATGTACACCCTCCCCATTCTCATGGAGTTACTGATAAGCAGATCCATGCCACCACTTCCCGTCCCTGGTTAGACTCTGCACCCTTTCTGGGGTCACTTCCTTTCCCTTCAGTTGCTGCAAATCAAAAATTTAACAGCAGAATGAAACAAAAGGAAACAGAAAGGGAGGTCGCAGATCCTGGACAGAGGAGGAACCTTCAGGCTGGGAGAATGGGTCAGATCCATCTTTGTTTCTCATTGGTCGATTCCAGTGTTATGACGAGTTGGGGATGGAAATTGGTCCCATGTGGGTATGGTAACACTTTGACCCTCCAACAGGTCAATACTACGAGCAAGTACGTTCCTCCTCCAGACAATCGCAGTGTGAAATACGTTCCACTAGTTACCCCAAAGCACATGCTCCAAAACCCACCCACATTCTGTACGTGTGCAGTGCAGGTTTCCCCACAGACGTGCGGTCCCTGCCTTGGAATTTGGAAGTTGTAGTCCCCATGCAGCCACTGGATCCCGGTCTCTGGAACGTGAATGAACGTGGAAGATGTTGTGTATTGGATCCCCATTCAGACATACGGGGCATGTAGGCTGTCACTGGGATTTACTGAGACGTCCGCTTAGACAACCTGATTTCTGATGTAAGGAACATAGATTTAGCCAATTGGGGGTTAGGGAGGTTAATAAGAGGCAGCAGGTTTTAAGTAGAGGTGGCTCAGTGGCTAGCACTGCTGCCTCACAGCATCAGAGACCTTAGGCGACTGTGGGGAGCTTATACATTCTCCCCATGTTTGCATGGTTTCGTGCAGTTCTCCAGTTTCCTCACACAGTCCAAAGATGTGCAAGTTAGATGGATTGCCCATGCTAAATTGTTGACAGTGTCCATGCACGTGCCGGTTCGACAATTAGCCATGGGAAATGCAATGATACAGGGAATGAGTGGGTCTGAATGGGATGCTCATTATAGGGTTGGTCTGGATTCGATGGATGAATACCCTGTTTCTGCACGATAGGGATTCTATTCTATTTCATGAAGAAGAATGTACTTGTCTCGATGTGTTGTGAATCTGTGAAATTCCCTATTCAAAATGCAGTGGATGCCAGAACAATGAGCCAATGTAATGAAGAGATACAGATGGTGAATTTGCAATGGGTTGAAGGGTGAGAGAGAGCAGGCGGGAAAATCCAGCTGAGACCGAGGTGAGCTCAATCATCACCGTATTAAATGGTGGGGCTGGTTCCCCTGTGCCCAGTGCTTATCTTCTTACGGTAATAACTGGAAAGCTGAATCCAAAATTCATACTTTCACCAAAGGAGATTTTTGGAAAATGCAGGATAGTCAGGTGGATTAGCGTTCTAAACTTAGATAGTGAGGAAGCATGTGGGAGATAATGAGTTTGCAATTTTAAACTGAAGGGAGACAGTGATTTATGGTTTTAGATTGTGTCGTACATTCACAACGTCCAGAATACGCTTTTGTGAATGTCTATCCTGTACTTTATTACAAAGCCAAGGTCACTGACAATGAAAACCAAAACAACCAGGAAACATCGCCTCACCTCGTAATCTGATAAAAGGCTTGTGATAAGTCTGGTTGAACTTAGAACACAGCTGGAAAGCTGGAAGATTAGATCTAATCCCAAGATCAAGTGCATAAACAAAGGAGATTACAAAGGAGGCAGGAGTTGGCTAATGTAGACTGGAAACAAAGACTTTACGGTGGGAAAGTTGACAGACAGTGCGGGAATATCAAAGCAATTTTTCGAAGTGCTCAGCAAAAGTATATATCAGGGAAGAGGAAGGACTGTAGGAAAAGGCGTAATCTGCCTTGGGTGGCTCAGGAAATAAGGGAGTCTATCAAACTGAAATAGAAAGCATAGAAATTGGCAAAGACCAAGGTGAAACTAGGAGATTAGAAAAACTTTAAAGATCAACAGAAAGCGAGATGGGATTGGGGGAGAAAAGTGATGAGGAGCTATCCCCAGGGCCAGAATTGCAGTTTACACTGCTCGAGTGGAACTTAATGTGTGGGGGACATATGGCCTCTATAATTGTTGAAGCACTAAACTGTAACCATAGAGATAATCCTGATCAAGTTAAAAATCACAGCACACCCCAAAGGCTTGTACTGCCAAATAAACCTGTTGGACTATAACCTGGTGTTGTGTGATTTATAACTTTGTCCACCCCACCCCAACACTGGATCCTCCAAATCAGAATCCTGATCGACAGCCCCACTGAAACTTAAGCGTCTGTCAGGTACTTGAGGGAGCCACGGGGGCGTGGAGGAGGGGTGTGTGGTTTAACCACAAAGTGCTGAACTGAACAAGACTTTCTAATTGCCTTTGCCATGGAGATAATACTGAGAGACAGTCTCTATTCAAAGTCTCAACCCACAAAGGTATAAGAATGGGAGCTGTACATCGGACAGGCAGGGAATTACCTGATGCTGCCTGAAGGCGTTTTGCATGTACACTATCCATGTTAGTGCCATGTTTCATCAATAAAGATCCAAAGAAGACCTCTCAAAGTTGTGTGCCTAGTTATTCCTATCCAGCAGGGTTCAGGAATATGAGTACACAGCAGTCAGTCTTCACAGTGGAGGATACGAAGGACATGCCAGTAATTGATAAGGAGACTGAGAAAGGTGAGGACCTATAAATAACCATTATCATGAAAGAGTTAGAGCTGGGCAAGCTAACGGAGGTAAAGGCACACAAGTCTCATTGCCCTGATGGAATACATCCCAGGATACCAAAAGAGTTAGTGGGAGAAATAGCAAATGCACTTAGAGTCATAGAATCCTGCAGCAGGAACAGGCCCTTTGGCCCAAACTGG
>NC_057716.1:114880176-114890478 GCF_004010195.1 Chiloscyllium plagiosum
GAGATGTAGTAGACAGTGAAAAAGATTACCTCAGAGTACAAGGGGATCTGGATCAGATGAGTGAATGGGCTAAGGAGTTCAGTTTAGAAAATGTGAGGAGCTGCATTTTGGAAAAGCAAACTTTACCAGGACTTATACAGTTAATAGTAAGTTCCTGGGGAGTGCTGCTAAACAAAGAGTCCTTGGGACTGCAGGTTCATAGTTCCTTGAAAGTAGAGACGGGGTGGGCGACTGACAGGAGGGGCAACCGACGGTGGGGGTGCGACCAACAGGGTGGGGGGCGCGACCGACAGGAGGGGGCAACCGACAGGGGGCGACCGACAGTAGGGGGCAAACGACAGAGAGGAGGGACAGACCGAAAGGGCGACAGATGGGGGAACAGACTGACGGGGGGAGGACGACCCATGAGGGGTTGGGGCGACCGACAAAGAGGCTGGAACAGACAGAGCGGGGGGAGATGGGGTGAACAGAGGGGGAAGATGGAGAGTTATTTCATAGATCTACAACTCAACCCTGTTCCTGTTTTCTCATCCTCACCTTAATGCTCTCTGAAGGGCTCAGAACAACTGCATAGTTGTTGGAAAGTAGAGTTTCAGGGAGATCAGCTGCTGAGCGTAGCATTTGGGACCCTAACATTGAATGGAATGGGCTGATCAATGAATGGACTCTGGTTCGATTCCACTGTCTGTGTGGTGTTTGCACATTCTCCCTGTGTGTCTGCGTGGGCTTCCTCTGGGTGCTCTTAATTTCGTCCCACAAATCCAAAGACATGCAGGTTAGCTGGATTAGCTTTGGGAATTGGAAGGTTACAGAGATAGGGTGGAATGCTGTTCCGATGGTTGGTATGGTCTCATGAGCCGAACGGCCTTCTTCCACACTGTAGGGATTCTGTCACTGAGTATAGGGGTTAGGAGGTCACATTGTTGCTGGGGAGGGCATTGGTGAGGCTAGTTTTAGAATATTGCATTCAATTGTAGTCTCTCTGATTTCAGAAAGATGTGACCAGAATAGGACGCAACCTCTTAATGGCAAGTTCTTGGGAAGTGTTGACAAACAAACAGACCATGCAGTGTAGTTTAATAGTTCCTTGAAAGTGTAGTTGAAGGCAGATAAGTCAGTGAAGGTGGTGTTTGGTATGCCAGCTGTTAGTGGGTAATGCATTGAGTATAGGAGGTAAAAACAATGACTGCAGATGCTGGAAACCAGATTCTGGATCAGTGGTGCTGGAAGAGCACAGCAATTCAGGCAGCATCCGAGGACAGGCAAAATCGACGTTTCGGGCAAAAGCCCTTCATCAGGAATAAAAGGCTTTTATTCCTGATGAAGGGCTTTTGCCCGAAACGTTGACTATGCCTGTCCTCGGATGCTGCCTGAATTGCTGTGCTCTTCCAGCACCACTGATCCATTGAGTAGAGGAGTCGGGAGTTCATGCTTCGATTGTACAGTTTATTGGGTCGGCCACTTTTGGAATCCTCAGAATGCCTTCAATTCCAGTCTCCCTGCTATAGGAAAGATGTTGGGAAATTTGAAAGAGTTCAGAAAAGATTTACAAGGGTATTGCCAGTATTAGAACATTTGAATCATAGGGATAGGCTGAGGCTATTTCCCTGCGGCATTGGACATTTAGATGGCTTTATCGAACTTTATAACATTATGAGGAGCAATGATAGGGTGACTAGTCATGGTTTCTTTGGAATTAGTTTGGAATGTCATCATGATCTGCACAGACATGGTGGGCTGATTATTCCAGTGCTATAACTGCTTTGATTTCCAGGGGGTAGAATGTTTTTTGAAGGAGCAACAAAAATCATTGATGAGGGCAGACTGGTCAACATGATCAACGTGGACTTTAGGAAGGCGCTCGTGGAGACTGGNGGTAGGGCATTGGTGAGGCTAGTTTTAGAATATTGCATTCAATTGTAGTCTCTCTGATTTCAGAAAGATGTTACCAGAATAGGACGCAACCTCTTAATGGCAAGTTCTTGGGAAGTGTTGACAAACAAACAGACCATGTAGTGTGGGTTGATAGTTCCTTGAAAGTGTAGTTGAAGGCAGACAGGTCGGTGAAGGTGGTGTTTGGTATGCCAGCTGTTATTGGGTAGTGCATTGAGTATAGGAGTCGGGAGTTCATGTTTCGGTTGTACAGTTTATTGGGTCGGCCACTTTTGGAATCCTCAGAATGCCTTCAATTCCAGTCTCCCTGCTATAGGAAAGATGTTGGGAAATTTGAAAGAGTTCAGAAAAGATTTACAAGGGTATTGCCAGTATTAGAACATTTGAATCATAGGGATAGGCTGAGGCTATTTCCCTGCGTCACTGGACATTTAGATGGCTTTATCGAACTTTATAACATTATGAGGAGCAATGATAGGGTAACTAGTCATGGTTTCTTTGGAATTAGTTTGGAATGTCATCATGATCTGCACAGACATGGTGGGCTGATTATTCCAGTGCTATAACTGTTATGATTTCCAGGGGGTAATCATTTGAAGGAGCAACAAAAATCATTGATGAGGGCAGACTGGTCAACATGATCAACGTGGACTTTAGGAGACTGGTTAGCAAGGTTAGATCTCATGGAATGAAGGGGAACCAACTATTTGAGTACAGAACTGATTCAAAGGTAGAAGACAGAGAGTTGTGGTGAAGGGATGCTTTTCAGACTGGAGGCCCGTGGAGTGTCACAAGGATTGGTGCTTGATCCACTATTTTTCATCATTTATATCAATGATTTGGATGTGAACTTAGGAGCTATTAGTAATTTTGCAGATGACGCCAAAATTGGACGTTTAGTAGACAGTGAAAAAGGCTGCAATGTTTCCTGCATCTGTCACTATTTCAGATGCTGCCCAACCAGCTGAGGATCTCCAGCACTTTTTAGTTTTATTGCAGATTTCCACCATTTTGCTGAAGCACATGGAGACAGAGAGCTGTACAGCTCCGTACTATGCTGTCTCTGATTCCTGGGATGGCAGGACTGATGGATGAAAAGGGACTCAATCCTCATTTAATCCTCCTTTCTTTCGGTTTTCTGAGCCGCTGACTACATCACTCATATTCTACCTCCCATTCCCTGTCCTGAATGTGACCCATCTAAACCGACAGTTTAGTTCCCATCCCCCTGCCAGACGAGTTAGAACCACAACAAGAGAACTGGCAATATCCCACACGAGGAGAGTTGACCTAGCTCTGCCCAGGGGTAACCAGTCAGGCTGGTACAGGTCCCAACTAACCCAGAAAAGGTTGCACTGCCTGAAGAATCTAAACCCTTCTCTGGTACACCATTACTCCAGCCACACAACCAGCTGATCTACCCTCTTATTCCTGCTCTCACTAGCACACAGCACTGGGAGTAAGGCTGACATTGTATTTCAGGAGCTGCATTTTAATGAGTCCCTGCTCTCCCAATATCCAACTTTCAGGCCCTCATCCCTCTGTTTCGCGATGTCGTTGGTATCTGTGTGTTCCACAACCACGGGCTGTTTACCCTCCAACTCCAAAATGTAGCCGCACCATGATATCGCGGATCCTGGCAATAGGGAGAGAACATACCATCTTGGATTCATGGCTGTGGTCAGAGAAGTGCCTGTCTTTAATCCTGACTATTGAATCCCCTGTCACTCTCTTTCTTCCCGGTCTGGGCAGCAGAGCTGTGTATGGTGCCATGAAACTGGCTGTTGCCGATTTTCCCTGAGACCGACACACACACCCACACACACACACGAATTCCAAGCAGTATACACTATCTGTTTGGGAAGAGAATAACCACTGGGAACTCCTGCACTCCCTTTCTGAGCCTTTTACTTGATCTGATGCACACCCATTCCCTTTCAGCCTGTGTAACCCTCACTTGCGGTGTGACTAACTCACTGAACGTGCTGTCCATAACATTCTCAGTATTGCAGATGCTCCACAGTGAGTCCACTCACAGCTCCAGCTCTGAAAAGCAGTATCCCAGTAGCTGCAGATGGGAACATTTCCTGCACACACAGCCGTTAGGGACACTGGAAACATCCCTAATTTTCCCACATTGTACAAGAGGAGCACACCACGGATCTGAGGTCTTCTGTCACACAGGCTCTCTAGATTCAGCTAGTTACTCCTATTGAGAGAATTTAACTGAGCGTGCAATCTTCCTACCCTTCAAACATATCCATTATAATCAAAATTGTGTATTCTTTACTTAAGCTGATATGTTATACCTTAAAAACTGTTACAACATCTCCACAGGTATCGTTTACAAACTGGCTGTTCCGTTTGGGACCATGTGAATTTCTGAATGGGCTGAAAGAAAAATGAGTTTCAGCTTCACATTCTCCCTGTCCCAGCACGCTCTGTTTACACTCAACTCGAAAATACTCATTGAACCAAGCAGCACGCACAGTGCAGCCCTGTCATTTTCATTGCCTGCTCACACCTACACTGCCCTCAGCCTCCTGTACTGTTCCAATGCATCTCAATGGGAGCTCAGGAAAAGCATCTCATCATTCGATTCAATCCTTTGTAACCCCAGAGTCAACATGGACCTCAGCAGTTTCTGGATGAACAGACAGTTGTTAGAATCTGGAACATTCCACCTAAAAAGGTACTGGAATTTGTGTTCATAAGGAGTTGCAGGGAATTGAAGATAAGAAGTTTACAGGTTAGCATCATGAAGTGGGTGATTGGGACTAAATCTGACAGTCCCTACAAAGAGACGAAGTGTAATTTGGACAAATCTGCGATTCCTCTCAGACCAAAAAAGACCCCGAGTCCAGTTGCCTGCCACTTTAACACATGAGCCTGTTCCCTGGCCAACATCTGTCCTATTCTTACTACAGTGTTCCAGGGAAGCTTGATGCAGAATACTCCAAGAACATACCAAAATGGCCCTGTATTTCAAGGACTGCAATTTCCCCACCCATGTGATCAACAATACCCTTTAGTGTATCTCCACCACTTCCCGCACCTCTGCTATTGAATCCCACCACTCCAACCGTAGCAAGGATAGAACCCCCAAGTCCTCACTTTTCAGCCAGATACAACACATCATCCTCTGTCATTTCCACCACCTACAATCCGACCCCACCAGCAGAGATACCTTTCCCTCCACACCCCTTTCAGTATTCCTCAGAGACCATTCCCTGTGACTTCCGCATTAAATCCATGCTACCCACCAACCCATCCTCCACTCCCAACACCTTTGCCTGCCATGGCAAGAGGTGCAAAACCTGGGCCCACACCTTCCCCGACCCTCCATCCAAGGCACCAGAGGTTCCGCCCACATCTAGCAGATATTTTACTGTACATTGGGCCACATCCACCACAAAATCCTAGCTACATGACTCCTGGAGGAAGAATATCTCATCTTCTATCTTGGGACCCTTCAACCACAGAATCAACGTTTCGTCATTTCCCCTCACGCCACCTTATCCCAGATCCAGCCCTCCAACTCAGCACCACCCTCTTGGACAGTCCTACCTGTCCATCTTACTTCACAATTATCCACTCCACCCTCTCACCATTACCTTCCACCAGCATCTTCCTATCGCCTTCCCAACTACCTTCCCGCCAGCCCCACACACCCATCCTATTATCTGTCAGCCCTCTTCCCCACCCTCACGGTCCTGCTGAATGGCTTAGGCCCAATATGTCAATTCTCCTGCTCCTTGGATACTGTCGGACCTGCTGTGCTTCTCCTGCGCCAAACTTTAACGTAAGCTGGAAGAACAACACCTCATTTTGTACTCGGGGACCCTTCAGCCCTCTGGCCTTAAAACTGAATTCATTAATTTTAGGTCCTAAGTCTCTGACGTCCTCTCGCCCTAGTCCCCCAGCCTACACCCCAGGCCTTGTTATTGCATAGCCTGACATTACACACTATCTACGGTTAGCCACTAACAGTCTCCATTAACATCAAATCACCCTCCCCCAGCCAGATCGTTCTCCATTCCTTTGTCCATTTGCTCCTATATCTCTCTTTGGAATCTATCCCCACCTATCATTTACTCCTTAACCGCTACCTTCTACATATAAACTGACATTGTTTCTCAGTCACATCAGTTCTGAGGTAGGGTCATTGGATCAGAAATGTGCAACACCCCTCATTCACTCCCATTGGCTAGAGTATTACACCGAGTCTCCTATTTGTCTGAAGCTGCCGTCAATCAGCCAGGTCCCATTGTGACACGAGGGGTGGGATCCTCCCAGGAGTGTGGGAGGCTGAGTGGTGACGTCATTGAGGTTTATAAAATCATGAGGGGCATTGAAGGGAAAAATAGACAAGGTTTTTTCCCTGGGGTCGGTGAGTCCAGAACTAGAGAGCATAGGTTTAAGGTAAGAAGGGAAAGATATATAAGGGACCCGAGAGACAACTTTTTTCATGTAGAGGGTGGTGCGTGTATGGAAGCTACTGTCAGGGGAAGTGGTGGCATTTAGTACAGTTACACCATTTGAAAGGCATCTGGTTGGGTATATGTATAGGAAGGTTGTAGAGGGATATGAGCCAACTGCTGCCATATCATACAAGATTAGGATAGGATATCTGGTCGGCACGGACGAGTTTGACTGAAGGGTCTGTTTCCGTGCTGTATATGTCTGTGGCTCTGCCCTAGATAAGCTTCATCATTCACAGTGAATGGGACAGTAGCTCAGAGCACAGGGGCTGGGGGCTATTCAACCCATTGGGCTATACTCCCTCCCTCTGGAGATGCTGCCAATCTGCCCTTACTCCCCTCCCATTTACCCGTAGCAATCCAAATTTATCCTCAAATAGTTAAATTCCAGAGATGTACAACACAGATACAGACCATTCGATCCAACTCGTCCATGCCACCCATTTATCCTAAATTAATCTTGTCCCATTTGCCAGCACTTTGCCCATATCCTTCTAAACGTTTTCTAATTACGTACTCAGTCAGATGCCTTTCAAATGTTGTAATTGCACCAGCCTCCACACTTCCTCTGGCAGCTCATTCTCCGTTCAGCTTGAAAACATTGCCCTTAGATCCGTTTAAAATCTTTTCCCTCACAACTTAGGCTTGTGCCCTCTAGTTTTGTACTCACTTAACTTTGGGAAAAGACCCTGGTTGTTCACCCTATCCATGTCCTTCACGATTTTATGTACCTCGAAGGTCATCTCTCAGCACCCGATGCTCCAGGTAAAACAGCCCCAGCCTATTCAGCCTCTCCCTATAGCTCAAACCCTCAACCCTGGCAACATTTTTGCACATCTTTTTGGAATCCTTTCTCGTTTTGTAATATCACTACTACAGCAGGGAGACCAGAACTGAAAGCAGAATTCCAGATGTGGCTGAATCAATGTCATGTAGAGCTGCAAAACAATGTCACAACTCCAATAATCAATGCACTGAGTAATAAATGCAAGTACACCAAACGCCTCCTTCACTACCCTGCCTATCCATGATTCCACTTTCAAAGAACTGTGAACCTGCACCTCAAGCTCTCTTTGTTCAGCAACACTCCCCAGGACCTTCCCATTAAATGTATAAGTCCTGCCCTGATTTGTTTTTCCAAAATGCAGCACCTCACATTTATCTGAATTACACTTCATCTGCCACTCCCCACCCCATTTGATTGAAGTCCCATTGTACTCTCAGGTAACCCTCTTCCCGATCCACTTCTTCCCGATCCAATTTGGTGTCTATGTAAAGTCACTAACCATAGCTCCTATTTTCACATAGAAATCATTTATATAAATGATGAAAAGCAGTGAACCCTACACCGATCCTTACACCATATTGCTCATCACAGGCTTCCAGTCCAAAAGGCAACCATCCACCACTACCCTCGGTCTCCAACCTTACAGCCAATTTTATATCCATATAGCTAGTTCTTCCACCTTGAATGTCTTTCTGAAGTCCAAGTAAGTGATTTCCATGCACAAAGGCATGCTGACTATCCCGAATCATTTCTTACCTTTCCAATTACATCTAAATCCTATCCCTAAGAAGCCCTTCCAATAACTTGCTTGACACAAGGTTCACCAGTGTATTGTTCCCTGGCCTTTCCTCATCACCTTTCTCAAATAATGGCGCCAGTCTTCCAGCACCTCGGTGATACAAATATCTCAGCGAGGGTCCCAACAATCACTTCTCTAGCTTCCCACAAAGTTCTGGGATTCACCTGATCATGTATCAATGATTTATCAATCTTGATGCATTATACAAGTTCCAGTGCCTCCTCCTAAATAATATGGACACTTGTCAAGCTATCCTTATTTATTTCTCCAAACTTCCATATCCTCATTCAGCAAAAGCTGACATGAACTACGTAGATCGTATCTCTCCTGCCTCCTGCAGATCCATAGACAGCCTTGTTGATCTTCGAGGGTCACTATTCTCTGCCTGGTTACTCATTTTTCCTTAGTGTATTTCTCGTAACTCTTTAGATTTTCACCAAACTCATTTCACAAAGCTCTCTCGTTCCCTTTTTGTCCTCCTAGTTTCCCTCGAGTATAATCCTACTGCCCCTATACTCCTCCAGGTATTCACACAAACCCAGCTGTCTGTACATGCCATATCCCTCCTTCATTTTCTTGACCAGAGCCACAATTCCTCTTGGCAGGCAGCATTCGTTACACCTCCCAGCCTTGGCCTTAACATAAACATACTGTCTATATACTCTCATTGTCGCAGGCCTATGGAGGCAATGGCAGATGAGGACAGAGAAACAATCAATCAATCATTCTCAGTAAAGAGGCAGTGCTGGGAATGATACCAGCTTAAAGGTCGATGGGTCTCCTGGCCGTGATCAAATGCATCCCAGGGGACTATAAGAGATGGCAGTGGGTAAATAGCAAATACACTCGTGATAATTCACAAATTTGCTGGACTCTGGAACGGTTCTAACAGATTGAAAAGCTGCAAATGTGATGCCAATATTTTAAAATGAACATGTTAGCATAACTTCTGTAGTGGGGAAAATGTCCGATCTGTCAAGGAAGAAATAGTGAACTATGTGGATAGAAATTGTCTCATCGAGCAGACACAGCATGGATTCATGAAAAGTGGACGACACTAAGATGAGTGTTAGAGCAGTGTGTGCAGAGGCCACTGTCAGTCTGCACAGGGATACAGATAGGTTAATTGAGTAGGTAAGGGTCTGGCAGATGGAGGACAATGTTGGGAAATGTGAGGTCATCCATTTTGGTCGGACGAACAGCAAACTGGATGATGAAATTTTGAAAACTTGCAGCATGCTGCTGTGGAGAGGGAGATGGGTGTCCTTGTGCATGAATCACAGGAAGTTGGTTTGCAGGCGCAGCAGGTAATTACCACAATGAAGGGAATATTGTCCTTCATTGCTAGAGGGATGGTTATGCTGCAGCTGTACAGGGTGCTGGTGAGGTTACACCTGGAGTACTGTGTACAGGTTTGGTCTTCTTAATTCAGGAAGGATGTACTGGCACTGGAGAGGGTGTAGAGGAGGTTCACTTGTTTGAGTTGGGAGTTGAGAGGGTTGCCTTATGAAGAGAGATTGAGAAAACTGGCACGATCCTCATTGGAATTTAGAAGAATAGGACTTTGTATAGGAAAAATATAAAATTATGAAGGGAGTAGATAAGATAGAAACAGGGAGGTTATTTTCATTGTAGATTGAACAAACTAGGGTGCATAGCTACAAAATAAGGGGGGATCAGATTTAGGACTGAGTTCAGGAGAAACCTCTTCCGCTAAAGGGTTGTGAATCTGTTGAATTCCCAGCTGATTGAAACAGTTGAGGCTTTCATATTGAATGTCTTTAGGTCAAAATGTAGATTTAAGAACAGGAAAGGAATTAAAGGTTATGAGAGAGAGCAGGAAAGTGGAGCTGAGGCCATGAAAAGATCAGCCCTGATCTTATTGAATGGCAGGGCAGGCTTGAGGGGCCAGATGGCCTACTCCTGCTCCCATTCCTTATGTTCTTATGTTCCCACTTTCCAGCCGTCCCTTTGCCTGGGAATAGCAAAGAAATATTGAAAGATTTCGCCTTTTTCAATCACAATTCGCCTTTATCCAATTTAGAACAGAAACGCTTAGATCTGGTCTATTCTTTTCTGGAACTATTTTAAAACTAGTAGAATTATCAGAGATTCCAGACAGTGGGAAAGCAGGCCATTCAGCCCATCACATCCACACTGACAGTCAGAGGCTCTCACCTTACCCATGTAATGCTGCATTTCCCATGGATAATCCAGCGAGCCTGCACATCCCTGAACACTATGGGCAATTCAGCCTGGATAATCCACCCAACCTGCATATCTTTAGACAGTGGGAGGAAACCAGAGCAATCAGACGAAACCCACGCAGATATTAACAATAA
>NC_057716.1:114891493-114892532 GCF_004010195.1 Chiloscyllium plagiosum
TGACTGTATCTGTAGTTTTCTGGCCTGAAACCGCCACCTACCACACACCCTGACTCTTGTAAATTCATCATTACCATTAAGCACCGCTCCATCTGATCCATGCGATCCAGGAGGATTTGCATACTCAATTCCTGCAGACCATCATCAGGATCATTGAAACTCTTCCTAATCTCCGACATCCTCCAGAAAGAGCACTTCACTGTACGAAAGGCCATCTCTGCACCTTAATCTGTAGACCCAGAAAAAGCCAGAGTCTTCCAGCTTTACAAAACATTACTCTCTAATACATGAGTACCTGTATTTTATATTTAAAACATTCAACCAAAAGATCATAAGACAGGTAATTAAACTAATAAACCCTCACCCTATTGAATATTGCGGATTTTAAAAAATAAAACAGACCAACATTTACCTTTTAAGAGACTGAAACCCACTGAGCTGATCCCCTGCTGTGAGTCACAGGCATACAGCACGGAAACAGACCGTTTGGTCAAACTCGTCAATGCCGACCAGATATCCGAACATAATTTCGTCCCATTTGCCAGCACTTGGTCGATATCCCTCTAAACCCTTCCTAATCATACACCCATCCAGATGCCTAATAGATGTTGCAATTCTACCAGCCTTCACAACTTCCTATGGCAGCTCATTCCATAAACGCACCACCATCGTGTGAAAAAGGACCCTTAGGTGCCTTTTATATCTTTCCCCTCACACGTTAAACCTATACCCTCTAGTTCTAGACTCCCCCACCCCAGTGAAAATACCTTGTCTATCTATCCAATACATGCTCCTAATGATTTTATAAACTTCTGAGTTCTCCCTTCAGACTCCGACACTCCAGGGAAAACAGCCCCAGCCTATACAGCCTTTCCCTACAGCTCAAACCCTCCAACCAGGGCAACACCCTTGTAAATCTTTTCTGAACCTTTCAAGTTACACAACATCCTTCTGATAGGTGGAGAACAGAACTGCACTCAATATTGCATGAGTCGCCAAACCAATACCCTGAACATCTGCAACATGACCTACCAACTCC
>NC_057716.1:114893032-114894395 GCF_004010195.1 Chiloscyllium plagiosum
GGAGCGAGATTGATTGAAATTGTTGAAAACGTAAGATAAACTGAGAAAATACGGGATATTAAACGGGAAACTGAAAGGGTAAGAGAGAACAGCGAATGACAACGTTTTAATAAAAATTGAAATGTAATTGCTCAAGATTCAGAAAATGCTTTCATCTACAAACATACCTCAATGTGGAATGTAATGTTTGGGACAACCAGTGCAAGCAGATTGCAAAATCTTAGTTTTAAAGTCTTGCTGCAACTGTTTTTGTTTTAATGAACGCACACATGGGATTCAGTGTTGTAATGATCCGCTAAACTGGAGAAGGAAATCCTTGCCTTCGAGGATACGTCTGGAATGTTCACTGATTTATCCCAGTAATGTTAGGACTGTAAGCATATGAGTAAAATTATTCAAAGTTCCATGGAGTTTCGAATGAGTGGTGAAGGGAATGTCTCCATTCACAAATTAATCATTCAGTAGAATTCAATACAGGGGCCCATGAAATTATGAACAAATTGAACAAGAACACGGACATACGTTGCACAATAGCTACGATAATTACAATGTGAAAACTGTTGATTTCAGATCTACGGTGGCCTTTGGTGATGGCATTTACTGTCCAGAACCAATCTGCACTGGAATGACTGGAGAAACACTGTGAAGTATTTGAACTTCAGTCTCCTTTAGAAATAGCTGAGACTCACACAGGGCACGGGGAGTTTGAGATGTTGGCCTTCCAAACCTTTTGAACATTTCGTGGAAGAATAAAGGGAGTCATAGATAATTTTCTTCTCCATGGAAACGATGTTCATGAACTGGATAGATAATAATTTACCTTATTTGAGTTTATGCATAGAGACGTCATATTTAAAAAGCAAAGAGTTCATAGTGTAACTGTAGTATCTGTAGGTCCCCCTCAGTGGGACCATTGTATGTAATCCTTGTCCTCATTCACCACCAAAAACATGTAAAGAGATTAGAAAGGGCACAGACGCTGTTTCCAGGATAGCAAGATATTAGAAAGTCAAGTGACGTTGTTTACTGAGACATAAAAATATCAGAAAGGATACAAACGGGATGATAGAAAGAATGAAGGAGTTTATTCACGAGATTTGGAAATGCTGGAGCGGGAACACGCAAGTTTGAAGTAAAGTAATGAGATTTTCACATAACGCGAGGTTTGAATACCTAAATGGGGAAATACCCTTTTCGAGTGAATCAATAACTTTAGTTAGAGCTTCAAAACCATCAGTGAATGATTAAGAAAAGTTTGGATGAGAGTTTCTTCCACTCAATAGAGTTAGTTAAATCGTGAACAACTTTCCAGAAATAAAGCGTAGAAGCTGATTTCACAGTGTTTTAAAAGATACACGAACAA
>NC_057716.1:114894881-114901321 GCF_004010195.1 Chiloscyllium plagiosum
AAAGACATTTCATGAACACGTACAACTGATTAAGATTGAATATAAAAAGTTCATGGCTTGGTAAGGTGTGGCGTATTATTCAAGGTGAAACTCTGCAAATGGAGCTGATGTCCTAAAATAACTACAGAGAGAAGTTCTATCCTAATGAGTAGGAATTGAATTGTCACTTGGAGACGCAACACCTACTTTAAAGATTTGACCACATTCACATGATGTTATGTACATTTCGTACATTCATAACTCCACCCACGAAATGCACCAAGAGGACTCTGTCCTTTTGTGTCGTTAACCCTCTGTACTTTTCTGCAGCACGTCATTGAAGATAAAATATGCTCAGAACAAAATTCAATTCAATACAATATTCAAACGGTCCTATGTGATTTTTTTTTTATTATTGCAATAACCTTTGTGAGTTTGTAACAAACTGTGTAACATGAAACCAGTTCAACATCTATTTTCCCGGAATTTGACGCAGTGCACATGGGAAACGTTATCTACCTACTGAAAAATCACCTTTGGCTCTCTCTCCACACATGTCTCTACACGTTTTAGATACTTGCAGTTTGTTTGTTGATCAAGGATTCATTACCCAGAAAAGGTCGTTTCTCAATCCACAATCTCGGATATTTTCCCATAAACTTGGCTTTGCTCAATATCACCTTCGATCCGGACCCCTCAACACGATGACAAATTGAAGCTGCTCCATGTGAGGCTCAAACTTAAAACTTCGGCACAGCACAGCCCACTATACTGGAACAGAGATATTGTGCACTGGTCACCTGCAGCACAGGAGCAACACATTAATGCTTACCTCCACATTCCTGGTTGTACCTTAACGTTTGGGAAACCGAGTTTCTCTGATTCCATGGCTAATAACGGGGATTATACGATCATCTTCACCAGTGGTTCTGACCCCGTGTGAGGAAAATGGTGAGCTACTGATTGCAAAGATGGGTAGATGTTTGAAATATACAATTTCAACATTTTCCTTCACTAACCAATGAACATTTTATTTTGTTTTTCATCTGTAGAAACCTTAACATCTTCATCTTTAACAGACTCAATGACAGATCTCCATTGTGTCTCTGGCATCGAATTCCAAAGTGTAAACCCCCTCTGAATTCTTCCACCGCAGTCTGCTGTTTGGGAATTTTTTCTGTTGTGGGAAATGCACTTCCCGTGTGTCAACTGTTGCTCCCAGCATGCGCTCTGGCACTACACTCATTTTTCTTCTGACACTTGCTCACTCTGTTGCTGTGATCATACAGTGACTTTGTGTCGCACGGCCCAGGAAAATGATACAGATCAAGGTTTTTGCATTGTTGAATTCAATTGTCAGTTTGGCCTTATTTAGGATTTTGAAATTGTCTGTCCTGTACACAAGTGTGTGTCAAAAATATCTGAGTGGAAGAAAGGTGTTCCGAATAATGACATTGAGCACTATGCACTCTCGTCCAGTCTGGAAAACAATTCCTCACAGGCAATTTAACAGATAATAGGTGCAGGAGTAGGCCATTCTGCCCTTCGAGCCAGCACTACCATTCATTATGATCATGGCTGATCATTCTCATTCAGTATCCTGTTCTTGCCTTATCCCCATAACCCTGGAGTCCACTATCCTTATGAGCTCTATCCAACTCTTTCTTGAAAGAACACCTCCTGCTTTCTCGGGTTCTTCATTCCGTTGACTTCAAATCTTCACAGAATTCAACAGAACTTGTCACATAGTCTTTTCTTAATTTTTGTTCAAATCACTGTGAGCAGAGTGGGAATGCGTTTGCCCCACTATTATAAAATCTCAAAGAATACTTTGAGCCAGTTGCCTAAACTGCATTGAAATGTAGATCGCATTGGGATGATGAAAAGGAACGCGATTTTATTTTTCAAGTCAAGCTGCTGTGACTTCTTATTGTATGAAAGAGATCCAGGAACACCAAATAACTAGAAATGTGAAGTGTATGTTTATGCAGTGGGATTCTTAATGACTGTTTTGTCAGATGAAATCTGGAGCAGGTTGAGTAGAAGTGATTCATCTTGGTGAGAAGAGCACAGAGAGACAGCACAAAACAATGGAGATATTTCAAAAGGGACAGGACATGGGTGTAGGAGCACCGAGAACTAGCTGTAAATGCACAGTGGCGAATTGCCGATGTTGGTGCCGTGCATGGGCACGGAGAGACTTACGCATTGGTCTCTCCCTCGCCCGTTGCTCTCGCCATTGATGAATGCTGGACATAAGGCACAGATAAACACAAGATGTGGGAAGCAAGCTCCAAAACGTTATGCACACACTGGATGCATCACATTGCACTATGAACAACTGGAGAAGTCAGCATGTTAACTGTAGGGACTGAACCTAAACTGTGGATCAATAACCGCAGATTCATGCAGCATAAGCATGAAAAATGATTTAATGTGTCTTTATACGCATGTCATTAACAGACGTTTCGTTCTAATACCCGTGTAGTTGAAAGAAGAGGACACCACATGTCAAGCTGGATGGCAACGGAACCAACTTTGCTTTGAAATTGAGATCTATTTGATCATTTTACACAGTGAACAAGATCATTTTAAATAATGCAAACCAAATTCCCTCACCTGGAATAAAAGTGCGATTTAATTATAAACATTGTCCTTGCTAAGTAGCAGTTATTCAACATGAAAAATAGGATGAAATTTTTATTGAGCATACATCAATTAGGACCATTCTTTCATTTTGGATTGACTGAAACATGCACATGCTAAACAATGTTTAAGAAAGAATGTCTTTTGGAAATAATGATTCGGTGGTGACTAAAAATAATATAAAATTCACATGATGCGGATAATCCACCAATGGCTCCAGTGGTGGAAATGGTCAGTGGGCAGTATTTCTATGATGATATAGAGGTGTGTAAGCTGCCAGGGATGGGAGCTCCCACCTCATCTAGAGCAGCGTGTGTTGACACGGACAAATAGGTGACTCGGTGTAATACTCTAGCCAATAGGAGTTAATGAGGGTTGTTGCCAATAGGCCAACATGTGACCATGAGCTGTGAGGTGCAGTGTCACTGGGCGGAGGGTGGGAAGAGACCCAGTGAGCGTGAAGGGAGTGGGAGAGAAATGGAGTCAGTGTGCACTGGGAGGGTTTATAAACACACAATGTGGGCTGCTAGACCTGAATTAGAAACTCTCAGTAAATGAAAATCAAAAGAACTGCAGATGCTTAAATCAGAAACAACAACCAGAAGATACTGGAAAAGCTCAGCAGGTCTGGTACAATCTGTGAAGAGAAATCAGAGTTCACATTTCTGATCCAATGACCCTACCTCAGAACTGATGTGACTGAGAAACAATGTCAGTTTATGTGCAGAAGGTAGCGGTTAAGGAGTAAATGATAGGTGGGGATAGATTCCAAAGAGAGATATAGGAGCAATTGGACAAAGGAATGGAGAACGATTTGGCTGGCGGAGGGTGATTTGATGTTAATGGGGACTGTTAGTGGCTAACCGTAGGTAGTGTGTAATGGCAGGCTATTCAATAACAAGGCCTGGAGTGTGGGCTGGGGGACTAGGGCGAGAGGACGTCGGAGACTTAGGACCTAAAATGAATGAATTCAGTTTTAAGGCCAGAGGGCTGAAGGGTCCCCGAGTACAAAATGAGGTGTTGTTCTTCCAGCTTACGTTCAAGTTTGGCGCAGGAGAAGCACAGCAGGTCCGACAGTATCCAAGGAGCAGGAGAATTGACATATTGGGCCTAAGCCTTTCAGCAGGAATGTGAGGGTGGGGAAGAGGGCTGACAGATAATAGGATGGGTGTGTGGGGATGGCGGGAAGGTAGTTGGGAAGGCGATAGGAAGATGCTGGTGGAAGGTAATGGTGAGAAGGTGGAGTGGATAATTGGGAAGGAAGATGGACAGGTAGGACTGTCCAAGAGGGTGGTGCTGAGTTGGAGGGCTGGATCTGGAATAAGGTGGGGTGAGGGGAAATGATGAAACGTTGATTCTGTGGTTGAAGGGTCCCAAGATAGAAGATGAGATATTCTTCCTCCAGGAGTGATGTAGTTAGGATTTTGTGGTGGATGTGGCCCAATGTACAGTAAAATATCTGCTGGATGTGGGCGGAACCTCTGGTGCCTTGGATGGAGGTGAGGGGAAGGTGTGCGCCCAGGTTTTGCACCTCTTGCAATGGCAGGCAAAGATGTTGGGAGTGGAGGATGGGTTGGTGGGGAGCATGGATCTAATGCGGAAGTCACAGGGAATGGTCTCTGAGGAATACTGAAAGGGGTGTGGAGGGAAAGGTATCTCTGCTGGTGGGGTCTGATTGTAGGTGGTGGAAATGACAGAGGATGATGTGTTGTATCTGGCTGAAAAGTGAGGACTTGGGGGTTCTATCCTTGCTGCGGTTGGAGTGGTGCGGTTCAATAGCAGAGGTGCGGGAAGTGGTGGAGATACACTGAAGGGTATTGTTGATCACATGGGTGGGGAAATTGCAGTCCTTGAAATACAGGGCCATTTTGGTATGTTCTTGGAGTATTCTGCATCAAGCTTCCCTGGAACACTGTCGTCAGAATAAGACAGATGTTGGCCAGGGAACAGGCTCATGTGTTAAAGTGGCAGGCAACTGGACTCGGGGTCTTTTTTGGTCTGAGAGGGATCGCAGGTTTGTCCAAATTACACTTCGTCTCTTTGTAGGGACTGTCAGATTTAGTCCCAATCGCCCACTTCATGATGCTAACCTGTAAACTTCTTATCTTCAATTCCCTGCTACACCTTATGAACACAAATTCCAGTACCTTTTTAGGTGGAATGTTCCAGATTCTAACAACTGTCTGTTCATCCAGAAACTGCTGAGGTCCATGTTGACTCTGCGGTTATAAAGGATTGAATTGAATGATGAGATGCTTTTCCTGAGCTCCCATTGAGATGCATTGGAACAGTACAGGAGGCTGAGGGCAGTGTAGGTGTGAGCAGGCAATGAAAATGACAGGGCTGCACTGTGAGTGCTGCTTGGTTCAATGAGTATTTTCGAGTTGAGTGTAAACAGAGCGTGGTGGGACAGGGAGAATGTGAAACTGAAACTCATTTTTCTTTCAGCCCATTCAGAAATTCACATGGTCCCAAACGGAACAGCCAGTTTGTAAGCGATACCTGTGGAGATTTTGTAACAGTTTTAAAGGTATAAAATATCAGCTTAAGTAAAGAACACAGGATTTTGATTATAATGGATATGTTTGAAGGGTAGGAAGATTGCACGCTCAGTTAAATTCTCTTAATAGGAGTAACTACCTGAATCTAGAGAGCCTGTGTGACAGATCCGCGGTGTGCTCCTCTTGTACAATGTGGGAAAATTAGGGATGTTTCCAGTGTCCCTAACGGCTGTGTGTGCAGGAAATGTTCCCATCTGCAGCTACTGGGATACTGCTTTTCAGAGCTGGAGCTGTGAGTGGACTCACTGTGGAGCATCTGCAACACTGAGATTGTTATGGACAGCACGTTCAGTGAGTTAGTCACACCGCAGGTGAGGGTTACACAGGCAGAAAGGGAATGGGTGTGCATCAGATCAAGAAAAAGGCTCAGAAAGGGAGTGCAGGAGTTCCCAGTGGTTATTCCCTTCCCAAACAGATAGTGTATACTGCTTGGGAATCGTGTGTGTGTGTGGGTGTGTGTGTCGGTCTCAGGGAAAATCGGCAACAGCCAGTTTCATGACACCATACATAGCTCTGCTGCCCAGAACGGGAAGAAAGAGAGTGGCAGGGGATTCAATAGTCAGGATTACAGACAGGCACTTCTCTGGCCAGAGCCATGAATCCAAGCTGGTATGTTCTCTCCCTGGTGCCAGGATCCGCGATATCATGGTGCAGCTACAGGACATTTTGGAGTTGGAGGGTAAACAGCCCGTGGTTGTGGAACACACAGATACCAACTACATCGCTAAACAGAGGGATGAGGGCCTGAAAGTTGGATATTGGGAGAGCAGGGACTCATTAAAATGCAGCTCCTGAAATACAATGTCAGACTTACTCCCAGTGCTGTGTGCTAGTGAGAGCAGGAATAAGAGGGTAGATCGGCTGGTTGTGTGGCTGGAGTAATGGTGTACCAGAGAAGGGTTTAGATTCTTCAGGCAGTGGGACTGTTTTTGGGTTAGTTGGGACCTGTACCAGCCTGACTGGTTACCCCTGGGCAGACCTAGGTCAACTCTCCTCGTGTGGGATATTGCCAGTTCTCGTGTTGTGGTTCTAACTAGTCTGGCAGGGGGATGGGAAATAAATTGTCGGTTTAGATGGGTCACATTCAGGACAGGGAATGGGAGGTAGAATATGAGTTATGTAGTCAGCGGCTCAGAAAGCCAAAGGAAAGGAGGATTAAATGAGGATTGAGTCCCTCTTCATCCATCAGTCCTGCCATCCCAGGAATCAGAGACAGCATAGTACGGAGCTGTACAGCTCTCTGTCTCCATGTGC
>NC_057716.1:114903871-114911597 GCF_004010195.1 Chiloscyllium plagiosum
AGAACAGAATTCTATGGAATATTGCAAAAATTGCCGAATCAATGTCCAGTACAGCCGCAATATGACCACCCAATCCCTATACTCAATGCTCTGACCAATAAAGACAAGCCGACCAACTGCCTTCATCACTATCCGATTTACTTGCTAATCTACTTTCAAGGAACTATGAACCTGCACTCCCATGTACTCTTTGTTTAGCAGCACTCCCCAGGAACTTACTATTAACTGTATAAGTCCTGGTAAAGTTTGCTTTTCCAAAATGCAGCACCTCACATTTTCTAAACTGAACTCCTTAGCCCATTCACTCATCTGATCCAGATTCCCTTGTACTCTGAGGTAATCTTTTTCATTGTCTACTACATCTCCAATTTTGGTGTCATCTGCAAACTTACTTCCAATACTTCTGTTCACATCGAAATCATGGATATAAATGACGAAAAGTAGTCGATCCAGCACTGATCCTTGTGACACACCACTGGTCACAGGCCTGCAGCCTGAAAAGTACCCTCTGCCTTTTACTTTCGGGCCAGTTCTGTACTGCCTGCGATCTAACCTTGCGGACCAGTCTCCCATGAGGAACCTTGTCGAACACATTAATGAAGTCCATGTAGATCATTACGATGCTCTGACCTCAGCAATCCTCTTTGTTACTTCTTCAAAATACCTGAGTCAAATTCATGAGATATGATTTCCCATGCACAAAGCTGTTATTAGTATCCAGGATTTAACTCTGTACATTGGGTCTGCGTTGCCCAGTTATAGGTGTTAATATTCTGAAGTTCAATTACACCAGCATTTTGTCAGTGTCTCTGTATTGAGTCTTGTTACTGTCACCAACACAGTTGAGTTCGTTTTGAAAGGCAGCCCCTGTATCCGTTGCCCACCAGGAAATGGTGGCAGTGTCCTTACCTCTGGACCAGGAGGATCGGGTTCAGAGTTGAGAAACAACATCTTTGAAGAGGATGATTAGAAAACATGTCTCCCAGCTGTGCCTGCCTGAGCGTCCAAACAGAACCTATCCTGTAGTTTCTCTCCTGTCAGACTCTCCCATTGCTCAGTTTGTCCAGGATCCCCTCCTGTTGCTGCACTGCTCCTGTCCCTCACTGACCTGTCCATCCCCCAGTGGTCTCCACATTCATTCATTGTTTACAATCCCATTTTCCCAGTCCTCCAGACCTGGCCCCTCCCGTCTATACAGACGGCTCAGTGGTTAGCACTGCTGCCGCACAGCACCAGGTACCCGGGTTCGTTTTCGGCCACGGGCGACTGTCTGTGTGGAGTTTGCGCATTCTCCCCGTGTCTGAGCGAGTTTCCTCCATGTGCTCCGGTTTCTTCCCACAGTCCGAAGATGTGCAGGACCGCTGAATTGGCCATTATAATTTGCCCATCGTATTAGTTACATTAGGAGAAAGTGAGGTCTGCAGATGCTGGAGATCAAAGTTGGAAATGTGTTGCTGGAAAGGGCCTGTTTCCATACTGTAGGGATTCTGATATATTGGGCAGCAGCTGCTGTCAATCACCCGGACTCCTGTATGATCGGGAGCACGCGCTGTAGAAGGGGAGACAAGTGCACGGGCACAGTGCTGGCCAATTGTGGGATTGGTATAGGTCAGTGCCTGGGAAGGAGGCTGTGGGTGTGAGGGATTAATCTGTCATTGGCATCTTCCTCGCTCTGGGAGCAGGACCCGGGGGAATGGCCCGTTTTCTGGCACCCTGACATGGGATCAGACTATCAGCGGTGCAGCGTTTTGCAGAAAGATATCAGAACGCTTTTGTGAAGATTCAGGGTTATTATGGAAAGGGACAAGGATGGGCCTGCAATTAGAATTCTAATTTGGCTCATCCTAGTAAGATGGGTTTTGGCCAGAGTGTGCAGGAAGCAGTGTGTGCAGGATGGTTCTCCTCAGAGGATTCACTCCTTCCTCACCCCCACCTCCCCCCGACTACCGGCGGACGCAGAGTCAGACTCATTGGTTTGGTTGTTAGTCTGCAGACAGGAGCTAGGAAACTGAATTCAAAGAGAGGAGAGAGAGTGTGAGAACTGGGTGTGGAGGAAAGGAGTGAGGAGATTGGTTTGGATTTCAGTCACAGAAGAGAGAAATTGTGAGACGGAGATTTAAAGCTTTGGGGGAACAAGGAAAATACAATTTAACACTATAATTGTCTTATGTATTTCCATCCTGTATTAACAGTGGTACCTTGTTTTCTCTGTTGTAGGGTACTGAAAGGGTGGATTTGTGGTTGAGAAATACAAATTGAACTTCATGTTCAGATCTGATGGTTACTTGATCCGTGCCGATCTGAATATCATTGGCCTTTTCATCTGGAAGGAAAGGTGTGCATTCTGTCCGTGGGCGAATATTCCAAATCTCAGTGTGACTGCAAAAGTACTGAGACACAGCCAAGACCATGTCAGCATGGTGAGTATGGAGAGAGGTTTCATTTGCTTTTGAAAGTCGTGTGACTGCAAAAGTACTGAGACACAGCCAAGTCCATGTCAGCATGGTGAGTGTGGAGAGAGGTTTCATTTGCTTTTGAAAGTCTGGAAAATCATGGCACATTTCCCAGGAACATTTAAGCCACAGCTTTGCTTTGTAGAAGGACAAGTCTTTAATTAACCATGCAACCAGAGAGACACAAGGATACCTGCACCTTGGGAAACACTATGAAATCGGGATTGTTGTAAAGGAGTTAATTCTCGATCATGGATTGTAATCCATGGGCATTGTCACGTCGGTTCCAGCGCCGTGGGGAAACACTGGAAATGTGATGAATGCAGTGTCATTTTCAGTTATTAAACTGTAAAACGTACAGAAAAATTTACAACGATGTTGTCAGGGCTCAAGTTTCTGAGTTATAAGGAGAGGTTGGACAAGCGAGTGTTTTATGTTTAGAGCAGAGGAAACTGAGGGGGTTCTTTTCTAGAAGTGTATAAGACCATGAGCGGCATGGAAAAGCTGAATGCAGTCAGTCTTTTTTCCAGAGACTCAAGGATTGGAGGGCATCAGTTTAAGGTTAAAGGAGAAAGAATGAAAGGGAAGCTGATGGGCAACTGTTTTACACAGAGGGAGGTATGTATATGGAATGAGCTGCCAGTGGAAGTGTTGAAGTGGGTACACTCACATCAGGTACAAGGCATTTGGACAAATACATCTATAGGAAAGGGTCAGAAGCAGATGGGCCAAGTGCATGGAAATGGGGTTAGCGTGGATTGACATTCTGGTCGGCATGGGCCAGTTTGGGCCAAAGGGCCTGTTCCTGCTGCAGGATTCTATGACTCTAAGTGCATTTGCTATTTCTCCCACTAACTCTTTTGGTATCCTGGGATGTATTCCATCAGGGCAATGAGACTTGTGTACCTTTACCTCCGTTAGCTTGCCCAGCTCTAATTCTTTCGTGATAATGGTTATTTCTAGGTCCTCACCTTTCTCAGTCTCCATATCAATTACTGGCATGTTCTTCGTATCCTCCACTGTGAAGACTGACTGCTGTGTACTCATATTCCTGAACCCTGCTGGATAGGAATAACTAGGCACAGAACTCTTAGAGGTCTTCTTTGAATCTTTATTGATGAAACATGGCAGTAACATGGATAGTGTACATGCAAAACGCCTTCAGGCAACATCAGGTAACTCCCTGCCTGTCCGATGTACAGCTCCCATTCTGGCCCTGGGGATAGCCCCTCATCACTTTTCTCCCCCAATCCCATCTCGCTTTCTGTTGATCTTCAAAGTTTTTCTAATCTCCTAGTTTCTCCTTGGTCTTTGCCAATTTGTATGCTTTCTATTTCAGTTTGATAGACTCCCTTATTTCCTGAGCCACCCAAGGCAGATTACGCCTTTTCCTACAGTCCTTCCTCTTCCCTGATATATGCTTTTGCTGAGCACTTCGAAAAATTGCTTTGATATTCCCGCACTGCCCGTCAACTTTCCCACCGTAAAGTCTTTGTTTCCAGTCTACATTAGCCAACTCCTGCCTCCTTTGTAATCTCCTTTGTTTATGCACTTGATCTCGGGATTGGATCTAATCTTCCAGCTTTCCAGCTGTGTTCTAAGTTCAGCCAGACTTATCACAAGTCTTTTATCTGATTACGAAGTGAGGCGATGTTTCCTGGGTGTTTTGGTTTTCATTGTCAGTGACCTTGGCTTTGTAATAAAGTACAGGATAGACATTCACAACAGCGTATTCTGGACGTTGTGAATGTACGACACAATCTAAAACCATAAATCTCTGTCTCCCTTCAGTTTAAAATTGCAAACTCATTATCTCCCACATGCTTCCTCACTATCTAAGTTTGGAACGCTAATCCACCTGACTATCCTGCATTTTCCAAAAATCTCCTTTGGTGAAAGTATGAATTTTGGATTCAGCTTTCCAGTTATTACCGTAAGAAGATAAGCACTGGGCACAGGGGAACAAGCCCAACCATTTAATACGGTGATGATTGAGCTCACCTCGGTCTCAGCTGGATTTTCCAGCCTGCTCTCTCTCACCCATCATCTCATTGCAAATTCAACATCTGTATCTCTTCATTAAATTGGCTAATTGTCCTGGCATCCACTGCATTTTGAATATGGAATTTCACAGATTCACAACATATCGAGACAAGTACATTATTCTTCATGAAAATAGAATAGAATCCCTATAGTGCAGAAACAGGGTATTCATCCATCGAATCCAGACCAACTCTATAATGAGCATCCCATTCAGACCCACTTATTCCCTGTATTGGAACGCTAATCCACCTGACTATCCTGCATTTTCCAAAAATCTCCTTTGGTGAAAGTATGAATTTTGGATTCAGCTTTCCAGTTATTACAGTAAGAAGATAAGCACTGGGCACAGGGGAACAAGCCCCACCATTTAATACGGTGATGATTGAGCTCACCTCGGTCTCAGCTGGATTTTCCCGCCTGCTCTCTCTCACCCATCATCTCATTGCAAATTCAACATCTGTATCTCTTTATTAAATTGGCTAATTGTCCTGGCATCCACTGCATTTTGAATAGGGAATTTCACAGATTCACAACATATCGAGACAAGTACATTCTTCTTCATGAAAATAGAATAGAATCCCTATAGTGCAGAAACAGGGTATTTATCCATCGAATCCAGACCAACCCTATAATGAGCATCCCATTCAGACCCACTTATTCCCTGTATCATTGCATTTCCCATGGCTAATTGTCTAACCGGCACGTGCATGGACACTGTCAGCAATTTAGCATGGGCAATCCATCTAACTTGCACATCTTTGGATTGTGTGAGGAAACTGGAGAACTGCACGAAACCATGCAAACATGGGGAGAATGTATAAGCTCCCCGCAGTCGCCCAAGGTCACTGATGCTGTGAGGCAGCAGTGCTAGCCACTGAGCCACCTCTACTTAAAACCTGCTGCCCCTTATTAACCTCCCTAACCCCCAATTGGCTGAATCTATGTTCCTTGCATCAGAAATCAGGTTGTCTAAGCGGACGTCTCAGTAAATCCCAGTGACAGCCTGCATGCCCCGTATATCTCAATGGGGATCCAATACACAACATCTTCCACCCCACACTTTTCATTCACGTTCCAGAGACCGGGATCCAGTGGCTGCATGGGAACTACAACTTCCAAATTCCAAGGCAGGGACCGCACGTCTGTGGGGAAACCTGCACTGCACACGTACAGGATGTGGGTGGGTTTTGGAGCATGTGGTTTGGGGTAACTAGTGGAAAGTATTTCACACTGTGTTTATCTGGAGGAGGAACGTATTTGCTTGTAGTATTGATCTGTTGGAGGGTCAAAGTGTTACCACACCCACATGGGACCAAGTTCCATCCCCAACTCGTCATAACACTGGAATCGACCAATGAGAAACAAAGAAGGATCTGACCCATTCTCCCAGCCTGAAGGTTCCTCCTCTGTCCAGGATCTGCGACCTCCCTTTCTGTTTCCTTTTGTTTCATTCTGCTGTTAAATGTTTGATTTGCAGCAACTGAAGGCAAAGGAAGTGAACCCAGAAAGGGTACAGAGTCTAACCAGGAACGGGAAGTGGTGGCATAGATCTGCTTATCAGTAACTCCATGAGAATGGGGAGGGTGTACATTAGGGGGTAGCAGAGACAGAATGGTGGGACAGAGTAAGTGGGCTGGAGGGTTCCAGTTTTGGGGGAAGAAAGGGGGGAAAAGATATTTCAGCAAAACGAGAATTGTCTGTTCTGAATTTCTAATCTGTACGTATTCCTTTATACAGTGTGCTAGATGGTGAAGATTTGCAGACTCAAATCTCAGAATAATGCGCAGATCGTGATTAGGTTAACCAGCATTTGAAGAACCAAAGGTGGAGAATCACTCGGCCAAAATCCTGCAACACTCTCCCTCCCAGCATTGTCGGTCTATCTACGCCAAATAGACTGTGAATGGTTCAAGACGGCAGCTCACTACCATCTTCTCAAGAGTAACTAGAGATGGGGAATAAATGCTGGCTGAGCCAGTGATGACCATATCCTGGAAGTGGATTATATTTCTAGTTGCTGAAACCCAGTTGATGTTACTGAGGAACGCTGAGTGCATCCTCCAGGAGGCAGAACATCACGTTACCCCTGCCTCCACCCACACAGTAACGCAGCAATATCACTGGAACAAAAGGCAGTTAAACCAAAGAAGGATAGTGTTATTCGAGGAGAAGTCATCAAAGGGGATTGGAGCCTAGCAGGAACATGAGACTGAGCTGAATGCTCAGCTGTTTCCCATTGAATGGTGTAGCAGGATTGAAAGCCCGAATGGCCTCCCCCTGCTGCTATGTATATATAGCCATGGAGCCCGGGTAGAAAGAAGTAAGCAGGGCAGGAATTCCCCATGAGATTGCACTTCCACATCAGGCTTCAGTGAGCGATGGTTTGATGGATTTTATTTAACAGGTGTCTTTGACACATAGTTTGTGAATTTGCATTTTTCTTAAAATGTAAATGTTTATTCCACAATAAATAAAACTAAAAGAAATGAAACTATCTGAATATAACAGTTTTTAGAATTTCAAATGTCCTTTCGAACAAAATCCTGTCGATTCCCGGACACCATCACTTTCCAGTTACTCAAACTCCAGGGAAATATTCCCTCCCTGTCTGAACCATTGGTTTGATTTAACTTCTTTTCAGTTCCCATTCTGTGAGATGTGAAGTGTTCTTTTTTCCCCTGTTTCTCTTACCCAGAAGTGTTATCTCACACAACTGAGCAATCTTCCCACCATCAGAATAGATTATTCCTTTATTTTGCTTTTTGTTAATGTGTAATCACCACCAGGAACACCCCCGTGTAACCAATTGAAAATTCATAAACAAAGCCATTACAAGTGACAGAGTGAGAAGGGACTAAATCAAAGTAGAGTTAGGGTGAGCGGGCAGCGGTGGAGGTAAAGCACTGTATCCCCTGCGGTGCTCACCTCTACATAAAGTCATCGAGAGCATTGATATACACCACATGCTCCTTCTCCAAGGACACCCTGCTGTACAGCCTTTATCCTCAATCATATAGTAGAATTCCCACAGTGTGGAAGGAGAGCATTGGCCCATCAAATCCCACCAACCATCTGAAGAACATCACGCCCAGAGCACTCCATCCCTGTAACACTGCATTTCCCATGGCTGATCCACCTAGTCTGCACATTCCTGGATAGTGTGGACAATTTAGCACGACTGATCCACCTAGCCTGCACATCTTTGGACTGTGGGAGGAAACCAGAACACC
>NC_057716.1:114913086-114914671 GCF_004010195.1 Chiloscyllium plagiosum
AGATCGATTTAAAGTCTGAATTTCCCATCTGTGAACCCTTTCGCTGTAAAACAAGTTTCTCTCTGTCATTATTGCAGTAAAATTGCAGGAGGAATTGAGAACAGTTTCTAACTAACTATATGATTAGTTTCTGCTCAGGATCTGATTTCCCTGCTCTCCAGGTTAACATCAGTCTCTCTCTCGCACACAATGTCTCCATCCCTTTAAACGACAACAGCAGAGAGGGACAGTGTTCCTTTAAACAGCCAGCCTCTGCACATGCTCCACTGACTCAAATGAGCAGCCTAAACCTTTAGACACAAAGATACCTACACCGCCCGGCAGTCAAGGCATTGGGGGGACTGCAGGAAAGGATGCAATTACCCGCTGAGGTGTAAACTCACTTGCTCAGTCACACAACGGACAGGCCGTCCACCACTCCCATATGCGAGAAGTAATCACTCAGGAAACCAAACTGCAGAGTCACCAGCATGTTTACAAATGACAGCAGTGGTTCGATGCTGCTGTGATTGCAGCTGTTAATCCCAACCAGCAATGAACCATGCTTGGACGTCAGTTTCCAGTCGAGTTCCCACCATTTTCTGATGTTTATCAAAATTTACACTTATTTGCTGGAGTCATAATTTAGAAGTTTCCATGCGATACAACAATTGGTTGAGTAGTTGAATACGACGAAGATTGCCAGGGACTGAACAGATGTATCAAACAGGTGGAAAGCAAAAGTGATGAATGGGATTGAATGCAGAGTAATGAGTGATAATGAATTTGGGAAGAGGAAACAATAACAGTGAGGATTCTGAGTGGTTTAGAAGCACAAAGCGATGTGGGAGTGGACGTTTATAGATCACTGAAGATCGTTGGACAGCAAGGTCAGTTGGTCGAGAGGGCTTTTGGATATGTTCTGTTGCTGACCATAGGCTGGGGATGATACTACAACTTTAGCAATCGCCAGTTGAGGGAAAATCTAAAGGGCTGAGCACAAGCCTGGTCACTACAATAATCAGCATTTTTTAAAACTATAATGTAAAAGATGGAGGGCTGAAGTAGGCCACTTTTCCCATCAGGTCCGCTTCACAAATCAATGCGTTTATCACTGATACCTCTCTCCAAGTCATGGTGGAATGTGCCTTGGAGGGTAACTTGCAATTGAAGGGGTTTCAATGCACCTTCCCACCTTGTCTTTGTCGTCGGTAACAGCTGTTGAGCTTTGAAGGTTCTGTCAACAGAGCCTGGATGAGTGACACCAGTGCGTTGTGTCAGTGGTGCACTCTGCTGCAATTGTGCCTTAGCGGTGAAGGGAGTAATTATTGCAGGTACTGTTTAGGGTACAGTTAAGTGACTGCATTGTCTTGAAGGGTGCTCAGTTCCTTAAATGTTATTTAAGCTTCACCCATCCAGGCAAATGGATAGAGAGAGAGAGATAGATCTGTTACACATCTGATTTGCGCCTTGCAAACGATGCAGGCTGCACGGATTTAAGAGCTGAGTTAATAACCACAAAAATGCCTATCCACTGAGTTGCCTTTGTACCCAAAGTATTTATATAGCTGGTCAAGTTCCGTTTCTCACAGATATTTGTTCACTG
>NC_057716.1:114915384-114916803 GCF_004010195.1 Chiloscyllium plagiosum
AATGCAAAGTGGCCGACCGAGGCTGATAGCCAATTTTGGTAACCATGGGGATGGCCTCAAACGGAAGCTTGAGTTCTTGCCACATTACAGGTGGTCTTACTGCACAGCACATACAGACACACGCACAGAGACACACAGACACTCCGACAGACAAACTGACAGACACGCGCACTCCTACAGACCTATACACTCACGCAGACTCTCTCTCAAAAACAAGCTCACTCTCTTTCGTTCACATACTCACATGTACACGCACTCTCTTACAGACATACCCCTTTACACTCAGGCTCACACACGTGCACCCACTCTCTCACACTCATACCTACCCACCACGCACACACTTATAAAGTTGTGGGGTGAATTTGTATTTACAGAATTCCACTTTATTTTGATCGAAAACTGCAAGTATCCATGTAAAATTCTGCCAGTCCAATATTTGTAGGGCACAGGAAGCCTCACAAAGGGCACATCACACCTTCAATGCGTTATTTGGGCCGATATGACTCCAATTGTTAAAGTTCACTTGAGAATGCAACTTCTAAAAAAGTTCTGAGATTTTCATATGAAAGAACTGAAACCAACATATCCATTCTAAAAGCTGAGAGACTTTACAATTTCAATTACCTCACACTGTAAACTTTTGTGATAAATTCTGTGTCTTATGATCTTACATTCGACAATTACCTGATGAAGAGCAGTGCTCCAAAAGCTAGTGCTCTCTAAATAAACCTGTTGGGCCATAACCTGCTGTTGTGTGATTTTTAAATTTGTACTCCCCTGTCACCACTGACTCATCCAAATCATTTGTTCTGCTCTGATCGCCGGACTGCAGGAATCGTGTGTTTGCACGGGACGGTGTTCAAAGGGGATTGACCAAGGGATTGCCTGGACTGAAACATTCCCACTGTGAAGATAGACGAGCTCGGCTGGGGCTGTTCGTCTGAGAGCGCAGAAGGCTGAATGAGGAATTGATTTACATGCACATTAAGGGGATCGACATTTGTGATAAGAGTAAACTTCTTTTAGGAAGGATTAATAATCAGGGCTGCACATTAAACACAAGAGAGTGGACTTCTGGAGGAGATTTAGGAAGAATGTTATCACCCTGACACTGTTGTTTATCTGGAATTCACTGTATGAACCTGTGGTAAAGGTAAGAGTGATAAGAATATTTCAGGACTATTCAGCTGAACACTTGAGGAGCTGGGGCACACACGGATATGGACCAGGTACTGGAAAGTGTGGCGAGAATAAACAGTTGCTTGATGAAAGACCCAGACACCGCAACTTTGGGTGCAGTAAAATGGCGGCCAGCTACAGCATTGTTATTCAAAGTTAGTTGGGTTTGAGTCCGAGTTTATTCATAATCAATGATGGTTCTGTTGATTCATCGTCAATTCCTGTCGTCTGAATTCTGGT
>NC_057716.1:114919529-114920392 GCF_004010195.1 Chiloscyllium plagiosum
ATACACTCACGCAGACTCTCTCTCAAAAACAAGCTCACTCTCTTTCGTTCACATACTCACATGTACACGCACTCTCTTACAGACATACCCCTTTACACTCAGACTCACACACGTGCACCCACTCTCTCACACTCATACCTACCCACCACGCACACATTTATAAAGTTGTGGGGTGAATTTGTATTTACAGAATTCCATTTTATTTTGATCGAAAACTGCAAGTATCCATGTAAAATTCTGCCAGTCCAATATTTTTAGGGCACAGGAAGCCTCACAAAGGGTACATCACACCTTCAATGCGTTATTTGGGCCGATATGACTCCAATTGTTAAAGTTCACTTGAGAATGCAACTTCTAAAAAAGTTCTGAGATTTGCATATGAAAGAACTGAAACAAACATATCCATTCTAAAAGCTGAGAGACTTTACAATTTCAATTACCTCACACTTTAAACTTTTGTGATAAATTCTGTGTCTTATGATCTTACATTCGACAATTACCTGATGAAGAGCAGTGCTCCAAAAGCTAGTGCTCTGTAAATAAACCTGTTGGGCCATAACCTGCTGTTGTGTGATTTTTAACTTTGTACTCCTCTGTCACCACTGGCTCATCCAAATCATTTGTTCTGCTCTGACAGCCGGACTGCAGGAATCGTGTGTTTGCACGGGACGGTGTTCAGAGGGGATTGACCAAGGGATTGCCTGGGCTGAAACATTCCCACTGTGAAGATAGACGAGCTCGGCTGGGGCTGTTCGTCTGAGAGCGCAGAAGGCTGAGTGAGGAATTGATTTACATGCACATTAAGGGGATCGACATTTGTGATAAGAGTAAACTTCTTTTAGGAAGGATTAATAATCAGGGCT
>NC_057716.1:114920740-114926432 GCF_004010195.1 Chiloscyllium plagiosum
ACACACACACACACACACACACACACACACACACACACACACACACACACACACACACACACACACACACACACACTCACAGTCGCACTGACATTTTTGGTTTCTTAGATATCTGTTTCCCGGGGGCGATAGGTGGAGTGGATGGTCTGGGAAAAGACATTATAGTGTTCCATCAGCCATGATGAGATCAGATTGCGGGGTAGGGCCGAGAGGTTGAATATCCTCCTCTTGTTGCCCTCTGTCTGTGCTGTTACTGGTAAAGAGTTTTAAACAATAACACCATGAGGACAATGTGAATCTAAACCATGGAATATCAAGGTCCTTCCCTTTACCCAGCCGCTCTCACAGCGGGAATAGACGTCTCTTGTTGCAGCGTTAGATCAGAGCGTGGAGCATTTTCACAGACCCTCTGTCAGACTGCGTGCTCCTTCACACAGGGGTCCAACTGGGCACATGGAGCAAGGGACCATCTGGATTTTGGGATTCAGGAACAGATTTCCCCTTTGCTGTGCTGGCATTCTTGCCACAAGTAAACACGAATTTCGGACATTCTGAAACACCCTAGATTCCCACCACTTTACAATTTAATCTGAAATTCAACTAAATCTTGCATAACCATGTTATATCTTCAGTATTCATGAAAACCGTTTTCAGTGCAGGATGTTTCATGTTGTCTGTATAAACTTTCAGAAGGAAGTTGGTGACATTTCACTGAATCGAATTCTGTACCGAATTGAAACCGATCGAATGAAAAGCTCTGTGACAGCGGCAATGTAACATTGTCTGTCAGCATCGCACGAACCCATGGAAACCTACTTTACAATGAAGTCTGTTGTTCACAACATTTTTAGGTCATTTTCTGAAGCGAATGCTCCAATAATTACAAGTCCATGTCCATATAACTTCCTCTGCATTAGTGTTCATTTCAGAACCACAGCAAAAGTCGAGCTGTTGGGTGGAAGGTGCCAGATATATGAATATGACGCGTTAGAGGCTGGCTGCCGCGCCTCCTGTGGCGTAATTACTCAGCGCCTGGTACTTAACAGGTGCGTAAAATGCCGAGTTTATAACTTCAGTCCCGATTTTAAACTGCTTTCAATAACATTGACCAAGGGTTATTAGATCATAAGACTGAAGTGCAATTGAAAAACAATGTTGAGTAAATCAAAATTTGTCCTAAAACTCCAGTTTCTGATTTGGATGATTGTTCTGTCTTTGGGAAAGATGTTAATTATTAACTAAAAAGCTGCAAGTATTCCCCAGGTGAATATGTATCTGTGGATAGAGAATTAGGAGGAAAGTTTTAGTCTGATGGCCCTTCTCATATTGTTGACCTTGCACTAGGTTACATTCTGGGCAAGACTGTTTAGTTCGTTTCATATTACTTAATTTGCTGTAAACTCGCACAGTCCATTAAACCAATCGAAAAGAACTAATTTTATCTGTTTGGGTAGTTTGAATGTTGTCAGCAAATCTACTAAAGGCATGATAAGTAATATTGCTAATGTGTGGAAGAGAGCGTTCAAACAGGAATAAGGACGAGTCTTGTTGCTGGATTTTTCTGGCGGAGATCAGTGAGTATTAAACGGACTCAGTCCCATTTCTTGGGATTGTGACCAAATGTTCAAGGCAACAGATGGCAATGATAATGATGTTTTACATCGACGGACCAAATCTTACTCATTAGAGTCGCCATAGTATTACAGATCAGGTGGACGGGAGAGATGATGATCCTAATGGCAACTTGAGACAGTGCAACAATTAATTCCATGTTGTTGGTCTCACTCTATACCAAAATCCAGTTAGCCAGCGGACTGAGCTAACTGGTTTCCATTTAATGCCGAGCTAAAGCAAACAATTCTCACCTCTGCTTGTCCACTCACCTGAAGGAGAGACTTCCCCTCCTATTTATTCTTACCAACCTCACATCAGCTGGAACCCCTCCATTAGGACACAACTCAGTCTTTCCTATTTTTTTTCTGTGCGATTCTTCATCTACTCCACCATCCCATTAAACCCCCTCTTTTCTTTTCTAGGCCATTACTAGTCTGATAAATAAATTCTCTAACTTCAAATGATGCTGATCCTGTTAATGGAGATCTTTCTGAGCGCATATCCTGTGTGGAGTAACCTGAATGCCTTAGTCTGCCAAATTTTGTTTTACTCACGTTGTGATCGGCATGTCCTTGATCGCTCTGACCTGCTTTTACCAATCGCAAACAAAGCTTTTTCACTGTACTTCAGCACAGATTAAAATCAATCAATCAATCGTATAAAATCAAGCAACCGAACGACGTAATCATTTCCTCACTGTGTGGAGCCAGTACAGTGAAGGGGGCCTAAAGGTCTGCAGTGTGACAACATTTTTTGATTCTGAGTGAAATCACAGTTAAACCAATAGAATGTAACATAGACGCGATATTGACAAAGACAGGAAACGTCTGCACCAGAGACAATCAATCAAGAACGCCGAAGATCTTTCAACATCATCCTCTAAGGTACATGCCATACGCCAGATGAAAACCTGAAGACTACGGGAAAGTGCTGTGGTCAGCGCTAACAGAGCTGCCCAGGGCGAGCGTGGTTGGTCCATAACCCAGACATTCATGGATTAAAAACATCCCCTGCTCGTTAACAGTTCCAGTATTCAGCATGTGTATACTACCCCCGTCAATGTCCATCTATAACAGAGCTCCATTCTACACATTGCATATTGATTCGTCTTCCGCTTCCTGTCACTCAATGTATCTGAAATGAATATCTCATACTGATACACCCACCAAATTTACACTTCTGAAGGTCTGGAATCTCTTTTCCGGTTTTTTGTCGATCTGCTATGATCTGCTTCGCAAAATCACTTGCCTGAGCTGGGGATAAACTGCTGCAGGTGAGAGATATCAGTTGTGGTGTGTACCATGCGCACGACGCCCTACCGTTAGTCCCCACGTTGCTTCACACAGTACTGTCCTCCCAGTGAAATGAAAAGCCGTGAATGACAAATGGATCAGCATGTGGGAGACAGCATTATGGCACAGACACCGATCCCCATTATGAGGGCAAATATCACCGATTATGAATAACTTCAGAGAGATACCAGTGACAGAGAGTCGCCATGGACTTGATTGGTTGTTTCGCTTCTGTCAGCGCGGGAATGGCACCTCACGTTGATGCCGTCCCTCTGTTAATGGAGATCTTTCTGAGCGCACATCCTACGCGGAGTAAACTGAATGCCTTAGTCTGCCCAAATTTTGTTTTACTCACGTTATGATCAGCATGTCCTTGATCACTATGACCTGCTTTTACCAAACGCAAACAAAGCTTTTTCACTGTACTTCGGCACAGATGAAAATCAATCAATCAATCGTATAAAATCAAGCAATCGAACGGCACAATCATTTCCTCACTGTGTGGAGCCAGTGCAGTGAAGGGGGCCTAAAGGTCTGCAGTGTGACAACATTTTGTGATTCTGAGTGAAATCACAGTTAAACCAACAGAATGTGGGAAGGAACACAGACGCGATATTGACAAAGACAGGACACCACACGTCTGCACCACAGACAATCAATCAAGAACACCGAAGATCTTTCAACATCATCCTCTAAGGTACATGCCATACGCCAGATGAAAACCTGAAAAATACGGGAAAGTGCTGTGGTCAGCGCTAACAGAGCTGCCTAGGGCAAGCGTGGTTGGCCCATAACCCAGAAATTCATGGATTGAAAACATCCCTTGCTCGTTAACAGTTCCAGTATTCAGCAAGTGTATCCTACCCCCGTCAGTGCTCATCTCTAACAGAGCTCCATTCTACACATTGCATATTGATTCGTCTTCCGCTTCCTGTCACTCAATGTATCTGAAATGAATATCTCATATTGATACACCCACCAAATTTACACAGGTGAGGAAAGACACTTCTGAAGATCTGGAATCTCTTTTCCGGTTCTTTGTCGATCTGCTATGCTCTGCTTCGCAAAATCCCTTCCCTGAGCTGGGAATACACTGCTGCAGGTGAGAGATATCAGTTGTGGTGTGTACCATGTGCACGATGCCCTACCGTTAGTCCCCACGTTGTTTCACGCAGCACGGTCTTCCCAGTGAATTGAAAAACCGTGAACGACAAATGGATCAGCCTGTGGGAGACAGCATTATGGCACAGACACCGATCCCCATTATTAGGGCAAATATCACCGATTATGAATAACCTCAGAGAGATACCAGTGACAGAGAGTCGCCATGGACTTGATTGGTTGTTTCGCTTCTGTCAGCGCGGGAATGACACCTCACGTTGATGCCGTTCCTCTCCATGTCTCTGGAACAGAGCACTGAGGGAGAAACAATAGCTCATTTTTATTTCCCTCCTCCGCGTTTGACTGTCAGCAGCCCCGCAGCTCAGGGCCCGTAGGGATAGCTCACGGTGAGTGAGGGCTTGACGTGGATCCTCTCCATCTGGGACAGTTGGAGCTCAGATTTTAACTGCTGCCCGGTTGTAGCAAAGATTCCAACACCCCTGTTTAAAAAAAGATTTTCTGCAGGATTACTGCGTGAAGATGGATTCTGAGTATCAAACAGGCTGGACAAAAATGCACTCGTTTGAATATACCTGAAGGAAGAATATCCGGAGTACATTTCTCTCTTTCCCACCAGTTCAATATCTTTCTCTCTGTCTCAGATAAATGATATTTAGAGGAAGATCGCAATAAAATTTACTCACTGCCAGCGCCTGAGTGAACTGGCCGTGCCGGTGAGAGAGAGCTTCAGAGCATATCTGCGCTTGCCTCCCCTCACACTGCCTGAAAGTGGTGGGAAATGGCTGAATACTCCACCAATGGATACAATTCAGTCCAAGGGGAAGGGATAAACAGCACTGCCCCATGTGCACGGAGAGAGAATGAGAAGGCGATGTTATTGAAACGCTTTGTTGCTTAGAATTCCTGAAGCAAAGTGGGATGCAGTTGGCTCTGAGCGGCTCTCAGCTGGTTTAGTGTTAGAAATGCAAGAGTGTCACTGGCTCGTTTGTCTCGGGGCATGACATTCCCCGAGCTTGTGTTAAATCGGCATGTGAGAGACCCTTGCTTCAAATCGCCATCGAGCCTTGGTCGTTTGATTTCACTTTTGCCAGGTCGCCCTGTAAGCTGTTCGATTTAAAAAAAAAGATGCCCTACATTAGGTTAGTCTCTTTGAAGTAAGTTTGTGTTTGGGACCAGAGTGTCATTGTCGTGAACATGGTACAGCAGCACACGTGGTGAAAGCGAAACAACTGTTTCACCCACACAATCCCACTCTGAATAAATCCACTATCTAGATGTTCACACAGTTCTGAGTGTGAAGGTTTAGGAAGCAGGGACATGGAATGAGTGGAAACAGCGCTGAACTGGCTGGTGGGATTGGTGCTGTGTATGAGGAAAGACATCAATAAAGGTGGATTGGAAAGTTGGGACAGTTCCCTTTGGAGACGCGAGGGCTGATAAATCGCCTGGTTGAAGCTTTCCAAGTGATGAGGGATTTAGACAGTGGAAAAAAAGCAGTGAAAATGCTCCTCCGCCTGAAAGGATCGAGAACGATTCGGCACAGATTTAAAGTCATTAGGAAGCGAAGTAAAAGTGACATGGGGAGGAAGGTTTTCACACAGGGAGTGGTTAGGATCTGCAAGTCACTGTCTGACAGTGACAAAGAGGCAGGTTCAATTAAGTTA
>NC_057716.1:114927303-114931810 GCF_004010195.1 Chiloscyllium plagiosum
GAGAAAGCTGATGTGCTGGTGTCAAAGTGCACCGCGGATTCCTAATGTAGTCTCTCTATCAAATGCATGCTAAAGCAGTTTCTCAAAGGCATCATTTGGAAACTGTCTGCAGTTTTTCAACGTGTGAAAATCAGCATCAGAAGCCTGAATCATGTTTTGGAGAAGTTCACATGTCAACGGCTCACTCCATCAGCAAAAGGAATGAATGAATTTACACTCTCAGACGAAGCTCTGGACTTGTGCTATCGTAGAGTCAGTAATATTAACGTGCGCATCTGAAATCCCTGCCATGTTGGAACTGAAACCGAGGAAATGTTAGAAAGGCATTGTCTCCATTGTTATTTCTTTACATCACAGAGGAGCAGAAAAATCTCAGCGGTGTGTGTGTGTGTGTGTGTGTGGAGAGGGGGAATAACACAGAGAAACACGTGCAGCTCTGGTGAAACTCCTTCTTTCTGATTCAGACAGCAACAAGTGACGTGAAGGTGACTCAGGCGGGAGAGCTTTTCACATGGAGAGCAAAGAGCACTAGCGTACAGTTAGCACCTCTTTGACATCTCGTAGGGGTGGAGGGATGGCCTTTTGCTTTCCGTCATTATGTTCAGAAAGTGTGTTTTGTGCATCTCTAATAAGTACCCTGGAATTTAGTCAACTTTACTGAGTGGCTTCTCATCGATTCCCACTCAGGGTTCCACCTCAGCTGGCAGCCATCTGGCTCATGACCTCAGCAGCAAATTGCACGTTGAATGTGAAAGACAAGGAAACTGGCCACCCGTACCGGCACTGAAGCTCGAACATACTCGTAATGTGATCTGCCCTTCTCGGATTCTACCGGTAACTCAGCTTTTTATGTAGAGAACATTCATTGGGGCGCCTTTTCTGCAAATCAGTCGTGGTAGCTGTAATAAGGTGGATGAGCTTGAGGCTCCTTTGGAAATTGGCAGTGACAATGTTGTGGGGTTAACTGAGATATGGCTTCAATGGACAGGGCCTGGGAAATGAAAATTCAAGGCTATATGTGCTATCGTAAGGACAGACTGACTGGCAGAGGGGGTGGGTGGCCTTTTTGGTAAGGAATGATATTCAGTCCCCTGCGCGGGAGGACCTAGAATCAGAGGATGTAGAGTCAGTATGGGTAGAGCTGAGAAATTCTAAGGGTAGAAAGACCCTAATGGGAGTTACCTACAGACCCCCAAACAGTAGCCTGGACGTAGTGTGTAAGCGGAATAAGGATCTGAAATTGGCCTATGACAAAGATATTACTACAGTTGTCATGGAGAATTTCAATACGCAGGTATTCTGGGAGAATCAGGATGGTACTGGACCCCAAGAAAGGGAGTTGTGGAGTGCCTCCGAAATGGATTATTAGAACAGCTTGTGCTGGACCCTACCAGGGAAAAAGCAATTCTTGATCTGGTGTTGTGCAACGAACGGGAGTTGATCAGGGACCTCGATGTAAAGGAGCCCTTAAGAGGTAGTGACGATAATACAATAAGCTTTAATCTGTATTTTGAAACGGAGAGGGTAGAATCGGAATTGACAATATTTCAGTTTAATAAGGGGAATTATGGAGCTATGAGAGAGGAGCTGGCCAAAGTTCAATGGTGCAATACCCTAGCAGGGATGGCAGTGGAACAACAATGGCAAGTATCTCTGGGTATAATGCAGAAGATGCAGGATTAATTCATTCCAAAAAGGAAGAAATATCCTAAGAGGAGACAGGGGTGGCCGTAGCTGACGAGGGAAGTTAAGGACCATATAAAGACAAAATAGTAAAAGTATAACATAGCAAAGATGAGTGGGAATTCGGAGGAGTGGAACACTTTTAAAGAACAACAGAGGATTACTGAGAAGGAAATATGCAAAGAAAAAATAAGGTACGATGGCAAACTGGACAAAAATATAAAGGACAATAGTAAAGGTTTTGTTAGGTATATGAAAAGAAAAAAATGGTTAAGACTAAAATTGGGCCCTTGAAGACAGAAGCATCTGAATTTATTACGGGGAACAAAGAAATGGCAAAAGAATCGAATTGGTACTTTAGAACTGTCTTCACTGGGGAAGACACGAGCAATCTCCCAGATGTAACAGTGGCTGAATGACCTGAACTGAAGGGAATTTATATTGGGCAGGAAATGGTTTTGGAGAGACTGTTAGGTCTAAAGGCTGATAAGTCTCCAGGACATGACGGTCTGCATCTCAGGGTACTGAAGGAGGTGGCTCTAGAAATCGTGGATGCATTGTTGATCATTTTCCAATGTTCTATAGATTCAGGATCAGTTGCTGCGGATTGGAGGGTGGCTAATGTTGCCCCACTTTTTAAGAAAGGAGGGAGGGAGGGAGAAAACAGAGAAATATAGACCAGTTAGTCTGACCTCATTGGTGGGAAAATACTGGAGTCAATTGTAAAGGAAGAAATTATGACACATCTGGATGGCAGTAACAGGATAGGTCAGAGTCAGCATGGATTTATGAAGAGGAAATCATGCTTGAATAATCTTTAATATTTTGAGGATGAAACTCTGAAGATGAACAAGGTAGATCCAGTGGATGTAGTATACCTGACTATCAGAAAGCCTTTGATAACGTCCCATCTAGGAGGTTAGTGAGCAAAAGTAGGGCACATGAGGTTGAGGGCACAATACTGACTTGGATTGAAAATTGGTTGGCTGACAGGAAACAAAGAGTAGTGATAAACGGCTCCCTTTCAGAATGGCAGGCGGTGACCAGTGGTTTGCCACAGGGATCAGTGCTGGGACCGCAGGTTTTTAGAATGTACATTAATGATATAGATGAAGGTATTAAAAGTAATATTATCAAATTTGCTGACGACACATAGCTGGGTGGCAGTCCGAAATGTGAGGAGGATATTAGGAGAATACAGGGTGACCTGGCCAGTCTAGGTGAGTGGACAGATGCAGATGCAGTTTAATGTGGATAAATGTGTGGTTATCCACTTTGGTGGCAAGAACAGGAAGGCAGATTACTATCTTAATGAAGTCAAGTTAGTTAAAGGGGCAGTACATCGTGATCTAGGTGTATTTGTACATCAGTCAATGAAAGCAAGCATACTGGCACAGAAGGCAGTGAAGAAAGCTAATAGCATGCTGGGATTCATTACAAGAGGAATTGAGTATAGAAGCAAAGCGGTCCTTCTGCAGCTGTACTGGGCCCTGCAAATTTGTGGAACGACATTCTGGCTGGTGAGGGAGTGCAGGGTAGGTCCACGAGATCAATTCCCAGAATGACGGGACTATCTTACGCTGAAAGATTGGAGCGACTGGGCTTGTATAAAATTGAGATTAGAAGTCTGAGAGGGGATCTGATCGAGACGTTTAAGATTATAAAATGATTGGACACTCTGGAGGCAGGAAACATGCTTCCACTGACGGGTGAGTTCCGATCCAGAGGACACAGTTAAAAATAAGGGGTAGGCCACTTAGAACAGAGTTGAGGAGAAATTTCTTCACCCAGAGAGTGGTGAGTGTATGGAATGCCCTGCCCCAGAAGGCTGTGGAGACCAAGCCTCTAGATACTTTCAAGAAAGAGTTGGATAGAGCTCTTAAGGAAAGTGGAGTCAAGGGTTCTGGGGATAAGGCAGGAACAGGATATTGGTTGAGGCTGATCAGCCATGACCATAATGAATGGTGGTGCTGGCTCGAAGGGCAGAATGGCCTACTCATGCACCTATTTTCTATTGTCTAGTGGCACTGTATTATCTGATATATTGCCTGCTCAGTTTTCTGAATTTTCCCTGCAGTTCGGTGTGTTTTATGTTACGCATAATCACGATAGTTGTACCTTTTTGAGCAATGGGCGAAACCAGTTAGCAAACCAAGAATCAAAATTACAGTATTGTCATGCAGCTCATGGTTTCTTTATCGTATCATAACCGAATGTACTTTCTCACAGACACATTCCATTTGTGACTCAAACGAGGCTCAGAAGATAGACTCAGCTTCCCACTGATATTTTTCTGGATTGATGGGCTATCATTATCTGCGGTGAAACTGGTATTGTAGCTGGGCGCATCCCAGTAGCAGTGCGAGCAGGACCGGGATCGTGCAACCGTTTGCCTATGACTTTGCTTCTGTTTTTTTCGCAAGAGTACAATTGAAAATGTATGAGAATAGTATTGCAGCGTGCATGGAGCTGTGGCCAAGCTGTCTAAGCCCCGGGATTAAGGTTTGTGCTTCCATGAAGGCGTCGGTTCGTCTCCCCTCGTGCTGTGTGCGAAAAGCTGCTGCATTTAAATTCCAACATGCGCATCTGGATTTGTTGATTTGAAACTTGTCTCTGATGTGGGAGAGTGCAGACTGTCCATCGGGTCAGTGTCTGAACTGGAGTGATCACTTGCGCCTCCCACGCTCCAGCAGCTCCACTGCTGCTTCATAGTCCAAGCAAGTTGTGTTTTTCACTGAAACCCAGTGAAGATTGTTATGTCATTGCTGTTATGAAACAAAATGCGGCAGTGACTCTAGCGTCCTTGCTTGGTGTTCTGGCGAAT
>NC_057716.1:114932372-114933500 GCF_004010195.1 Chiloscyllium plagiosum
GGGGAGTATCAGCTGCAGCCGTTACCGCATTGAAAAAAGAAAGCTTTATGCCCCTTCCCATGGAATGAGCCGTTCATGTGGAAATAGTTTCAGAAAGCTGCGTCCCAGGGCTGGACAGGACGCTGCTGATTGAAGCTGGAGTGCCTGCTTTCTGCTGGCAGTGGAGGTTTAGAGAGAATGGTGTTTGCCTCGTCTTCCTCTGTGTGGATCCCCATATCACAGAATCATGGATGGTTTGGGCTGCAATCCAACCTTGTCATGGATTTTCCGGTTTAAATAGAGGTGGGGGTCACTCTTATACTTTGATCTGAAACAGCCAAAGCTGCACACCTGGATAATGTTGAAGTACCAACATTTTAACTTGCAGCCTGCTGCTGACCATTTGATCCACAGAGACTGACACCAACCAGGCGTGCCGATCCCCATTACACAGGAAGTTTAGGGGAGATCTGAAGGGCGATGGAACAGCTGGAGCTCTCACTGTTTTCAGAGTCTGTCACCAATTTTCCTGCGTTCATCACCGAGCGTGTCAGAGGGGTCTGCAAACACCCAGAGGGAAAGGAACTATCACAAACTGGAAGTTACCCAGGCCCCTCGATGTGACTGATGTGCATCACCTGTGGCTCTGGTACTGGGGTAATTCAAACCCACAGTTTGACAGAAACTGAAACTTAAATGCAGCGCTTCACGGAGCTCAGTCCAACTATCTGTCATTAAGATACACACGTACAGAATCCCTTCTGTATAACCACTTCATCAAATCCTCCCTGTTAATCTGGCCAAATCTTAAACTTTGCGTCTTATCATCCATTTCCCCCAGCTAATGTGAACATTTTGTTTTCATCTACCAGTCATAAACCCATAAGCTCTGTCACATCTCCCTTCAACCCCAGTTGCTCCATTGTATCTTATATCATTCAGTCTTGAAACTCTGGGGAAAATGAATAAGACTATCACCTCTCAGGACCCTCCCATCCTTCACAATGTGTGATAATCTCTGTGTGACTTTACCTGGTCACCCCGGACAGAAACAGGACTAATGTGAGTTTCGGACATAAAAGAGAGGGTGCTGGAAGAACCAAATAGGACTGTTCACTTTTGGGAGTGATAAATAATGTTCATGTTTAG
>NC_057716.1:114934000-114936155 GCF_004010195.1 Chiloscyllium plagiosum
TTTGAGTAAGTGTTGTATCCTCGGTCATTACCACTCACGGCATATAATTTCTTCATCATATTCTCCCGGACGATCTGAACCAAAATCTTATATTTGCATCCCATGATCAACTTCCTTTCAGTTAATGTGAATGCTTTGTTTTCATCGACATTGTCTAAACCAACAGTAAATGGTACACCCTGTAAATTTCCCTTCAGCTTCAATGAAAGCCTCACATTATGATTTATTCAACATGAATCATTTTGGGAAAGGAACCAATCTGTCTCCTCGCAGGGACCCTGTTATCCTTCCCAAAATGTGAGTGATCTGCCCCTATCAGGGACCCTGTCATCCTTCCCAATGTGTAGCAGATCTGTCCCTCTCAGGGACCCTGCCATCCCTTCTGATTTGTGGGTGATCTGTCCCCCTTTCCGGGACCCTGCCATCCTTCCCAATGTGTGAGTGATCTGTCCCTCTCAGGAATACTGCCATCCTTCCCAATGTGTATGTGATCTGTCCCTCTCAGGGATCCTGCCATCCTTCCCAATGTGTGGGTGATCTTCCCCTCTCCGTGACACTGCCATCCTTCCCAATGTGTGGGTGATCTGTCCCCCTCTCAGGGATGCTGCCATCCTTCCCAATGTGTGAGTGATCTGTCCCTCTCAGGGATCCTTCCATCCTTCCCAATGTGTGGGTGATCTGCCCCTCTCAGTGGCCCTGCCATCCTTCCCAATGTGTGGGTGATCTGCCCCTCTTAGGGACCCTGCCATCCTTCCCAATGTGTGGGTGAACTGTCCCTCTCAAGAACACTGTAATCCTTCCCAATGTGTGGGTAATCTGCTCACTCTCACAGCCCCTGCCATCCTTCATAATGTGTGGGTGATCTGCCCGTCTCAGGGACCTTGCCATCCTTCCCAATGTGTGGGTGATCTGCCCCTCTCAGGGAGCCTGCCATTCTTCCCAATGTGTGGGTAATCTGCTCACTCTCACAGCCCCTGCCATCCTTCCTAATGTGTGGGTGACCTGTCCCTCTCTCAGAGACCCTGCCATCCTTCCCAACTTGTGGGTGACCTGACCTTCTCTCAGGGGCCCTGCCATCCTTCCCAATGTGTGGGTGAACTTTCCCTCTCAGGGGCCCTGCCATCCTTCCCAATGTGTGGGTGAACTGTCCCTCTCAGGAACACTGCAATCCTTCCCAATGTGTGGGTAATCTGCTCACTCTCACAGCCCCTGCCATCTTTCATAATGTGTAGGTGATCTGCCCCTCTCAGGGGCCCTGCCATCCTTCCCTATGTGTGGGTGATCTGCCCACTCTCAGAGCCGCTGATGCCCTTCCCAACGTGTGGATGGTCTGCCCCCTCTCAGGGACCCTGCCATCCTTCCTAATGTGTGGGTGATCTGCCCCCTCTCAGGGATATTGCAACCCACTCAGACCCATTCCCCTACATTTACTCCTTCGCCTAACACTACGGGCAATTTTGTATGTCCAGTTCACCTAATCTGCACATTTTTGGACTATGGGAGGAAATCAAAGCACCCGGATGAAACCCACGCAGATAATGCGCAAACTCCACACAGTCAGTCGCCTGAGGCGGGCATGAAACCCGTGTCTCTGGCACTGTGAGGCAGCAGGGCTAACCACCGTGCCACCGTGTGAGTCTGTCTGTGATGTGCAGATTATTGGAGAGGACTCTGAGAGACAGGATTTGTGATTCCTTGGAAAACCATAGTTTGATTACAAAGGTTCAGCATGGCTTTGTAAGGGACAGGTCATGCCTCACAAATCTTATTGAATCCTTTGAGTATGTGACAAAACGCATTTATGGTTCATTGTAAAAGTACAGAGCATGGGATGCAGGGAATCCTATCTGTCTGGATACGGAATTCCTGGCCAATAGAAGACAGAGGGCGATGATAGATGAAAAGCATTCAGCCTGGAGCTCAGTGACCAGTGGTTTTCTGCAGGGAGAGGTTACAGGACCTCTGCTCTTTGTGAGTTTATGAATGACTTGGATGTGTGAGCGGGAGAGTGGGTTAGTAAGTTTGCCAATGACATGAAGGTTGGTGGAGTGATGACTCGTGTGGAGGGCTGTTGGAGGTTGCAACGGAACATTGACAGGATGTAGAGCTGGGCTGAGAAGTGGCAGATGAAGTCAAATCTGGAAAAGTGGGAAGT
>NC_057716.1:114936880-114943382 GCF_004010195.1 Chiloscyllium plagiosum
TGGTAAAATGGACAGTGAAGAAGGTTGTCTATGATACAACAGGATGAACAGTACTGCTGGGATAGTGGGCTGAATAATAGCAGATGGAGTTTAATTAGATAAATACAAAGTGTTCCATTTTGGTAAAATGACCTAGAGTGGGACTTGTAAAGTTACTTTTCAGGCCCTGCCTGGTGTTGTCAGTCAGTGATCCAGGGATGCAGGTACACAGTTCTTTGAAAGTGGTATCCCAGGTAGACAGGCTGGTGAAGCAGGTGTTTGGGATGGTTAACTTTATTGGGCAGAGTATTGAGAATAAGAGTTGGGATGTCAAGATGCTGCCTGACCTGCTGTGCTTTTCCAGTACCACGATTATCTAGACTCTGGTTTTCAGCATCTGCAGTCCTTGTTTTTACCATGTTGTATCTGTACAAGGCACTGGTGAGGTCACCTTAAAAGCATTGCTGATATGTAGGAAGAACCCATCATGTTCACTTACCTGCTTTAGGGAAGGACATCTGACATTCTAACCTGGTCTGGCTAACATGTGACTCCAGACCCACAGCAATATGCTGACTCTGTGGTACCCTCTGGTCAATTCGCAGTGGGGCAAAGGATTCTGGTCAAATCAGTGACACCCACATCCCATTAATGAATACATTAAAATACATATGTGCCTCCCTATCTCTACAAACACCTCCATCGTCAGCAATCCGTACTGGCTTTGTAACACCATTCAGCCCTGGACCACTCTCTGTAACACTCTCACCACCTCCAGTACCTTCACTTCTCCCTGTTCCGCTCGTATCATTAAACCCTGATCATGATTCATCTTCCAACTGCCCTCCTCCTGCTAGCAGACTCTTTGCAATCCCTTTAACACTTATTCTTCAAATATTCTCTTGCTTCAGGATTTTAAGTACGTTTTGGTGATCTTCTTAGCCTCATAATCTAGTATGATCCATTTTTCCTGAGTGAGGGACGGGTGGGATTTTCTTGCTGAGGTTTGATATGTTTCATTGGAATGTTCTTTTGTCGAGTATTTTTCGATGTCCCTTAAAATGTTTTCCATTGTTCATTTACAGACACATTTACAATTTTGTTTAGCCTGTTTATCTTGGTCAGCTCTCCTCTCAACCCCATGTAACAGACTATTTTTGTTTCTGGTTGCAATTTGTCCTTTCTGTGATTCACTTTCAAAGTTTAAATTCCTTTAAACTGCACTTTATCACAATTCCCCAGAGGATCTCGCCAGGTGACATTACTCAGTCACTAAGTTCCATCATACAACGGTTGCTCTGACATAGTTACATCCCGAGCCAGTTGCACAATGTGTTTTTCAAAGAAACACTGAAAAGAAATCTCACAACTCCTCTTCCAATATCACTGTTGTCAGTGTGATTGACAAGATTCTCCGAAGACTGAAGTTCCACTGAATTATCCCCAAGCCTTTGTTAACAATTCCAATGAGTTCCTGTGTCATGCAGTGATGAGCAATACTGTTCATTGACTAAAACTGTTCTGCTGCTTGTGTCCTTAGCAAGTAGCAGCCAGAATTTACATTCAGACTGACTTTACTTCATGATTATATTAGATTACTTAAAGTGTGGAAACAGGCCCTTCGGCCCAACAAGTCTACACCGACCCGCCGAAGCGCACCCACCTAACACTACAGGCAATTTAGCATGGCCAATTCACCTAACCTGCACATTTTTGGAATGTGGGAGGAAACCGGAGCACCCGGAGGAAACCCACACAGACACGGGGAGAATGTGCAAACTCTACACAGTCAGTCGCCTGAGGCGGAATTGAACCCGGGTCTCTGGCACTGATGAGGCAGCAGTGCTAACCACTGTGTCCAAATGCTTTCGCTGTAATGCCATTGTAATCCATTATTGTTAGCGTTACCCATTTTGCCTGAGTTTGCACAAGTTTGTGAACCATTGAATATTTTTGTTCACCCTCTATCCATGTCTCCCTGGTTTCTAAATCTCATATCTCTGAGTCTAAAATCCATCTACCTTATTGCAGCGACGTTGTCTATTAAAAAAACATAACTTACTCTTTCCCACAATTTTTTTTGTCACAAATCTATTCACTGATGTACAATTTTAGTTAAACTTCGTCCCATTCTGTTCCTTTTTGCTTGTCTTAAGCCACATTCCCATGCTATTCCGATGCTACACCTTTTCTCTTTGGATTTGGAAAGCTCCTTTCACCTAAACCCTGTCTCTGCATCCTCTCTGTCAGTTGAAAGCTCTGTTCATAAATCTACTGACATGTTTGGCCAGGACACTGGTCCCAGCACGGTTCCAGTGGGACCATCCGAATAGATTATTTTTTAAATCAGTTATGGGATACGGGTTACTCTGGCTGACCAGCCTTTCTTGCCCAGCCTTAGCTGCTCTTGAGTAGAGTAACTTGCTCGGCCATTTCAGAGGGTAATTGTGAGGCAACAACTTTGCTGTGGGGATGTCGTGCAGACCACATGAGGATGGGCATATGTCCTTCTCGAAAGGACAAGTGTTTGGGTTTTTTTGTACATCAGCAATTATCTCATACTTATTTGTGGATTGTTAATTACTATTGTTAAAATTATTCTTTTCAAATTCAACCATTTCTTATGGTGGGATTCCAACCTGCATCTCTTGAACATCAGCTGAGGTTTGGGATACATGCTCTAGCAATAATACCACTCGGCCATCACTTCACCTGCTCACAGGTTGCTCATTCCTGACCGGTTTTATCAGTGCACGATGAAGCAAAACCTGTTCTTCCAACACAATTATGTGATCCTAATATCTTCCAGCACTCTGGTTATATCACTTAGTATCTCGCTCTTACTCTTGCTCTTGCTTTCGCTCTCTCTCTCTCTCTCTGTCTCTATTGCAGCTACACCAGATCCTGAGACAACAGAATTCTCCACTCCAGAGAGATGAGGGAGCACAGGCCAGGGATGGAGACTGGGATTTTCCAGATCTCTATGGTGGTACTCAGTGCCAGTTACTATATAAATGCAATTTAATTTTAATAACTCAATAGTTACTCATAGAAATCTAATGTTATATCACTGGGATGCTTTTTTGCCATTATTATGGCAATAATGTTTTTTTCAAATTTAAAAAAAAGTTATGATATTTCAGCTACTTTAATCCCATGTGTATCACTGATGATTTGTATTTACTCTGTGGAAATTTTAATTGAGTAGAAGATTTTACTGCATTTTACTTTCTGATTTGCTGTTTGAGAATACTTCAGTGTAATTGGCTGCCAACTCCCTGCGGTGATATCACTGTTACTGTATGCCTAGTGTTTGTCTTGATCTTGCACATATCAAGAAAGGGAAACTTCATGCCTCAGAGATCACTAGATAGCAGAAAATCCCTTTAATACTTCAAAGTACTCTTTTGGTATGATCCTAGATATTGAATATTGTTAGATATTATTACTGGAGCGAATCATAGATTTACATTTAAATAGTTCCCATTTCTGTCTTTGTTCACTCCTTTCCTCAGCAATATTTTGTGTTTGATTTTGTCTACTTTCTGTGGTTTTATTTACCCTAATGAAGAAGAGCATATCTTCTCAACATCACAACTATTGATCTCACCCTGCTTGGCTGTTGTATGGAACCCCCTACGTGTTAACCCCTTAAAGCCAAATACATAACAATATTGTCAAATTTGATGGAATTTTAATGCATTTACTTTAGGGGAAATTTGGCATGTTAATATGCTGCAGTTTTTCTTATCTGCGATGTTTTGTGTTATGTTGCTGAAAATATTACTGATGAAATACTTAGCAGTTGTAGTAAAATCATGCGTATACTTAGGATGAAGAAGATTATGAGTACCACATATGCTTGGTCCAGTTCTTGTTGGATTCATTTGGATATCAAAGTTGAAACTTTATTGCTGGAACAGCACAGCAGGTCAGGCAGCATCCAGGGAACAGGAGATTCGACGTTTCGGGCACAGGCCCTTCTTCAGGAATGAGCAGAGAGTGTTCAGGAGGAGAAGATAAAAGGTAGGGAGGAGGGACTTGGAGGAGGGGAGTTGGAAGTGGAGGAGATGCGGTGGAGGGCACCGTCGACCACGTCGCCTTCCTGACCTGCAGTCTTCTTGTTGACCTCTCCGCCTCCATCCTACTCTGACCTATCACCCTCACCTTGACCTCTTTCCACCTATCACATTTCCAACTCCCCTCCTCCAAGTCCCTCCTCCCTACCTTTTATCTTCTCCTGCTGAACACTCTCTGCTCATTCCTGAAGAAGGGCCTGTGCCCGAAACGTCGAATCTCCTGTTCCCTGGATGCTGCCTGACCTGCTGTGCTGTTCCAGCAATAAAGTTTCAACTAATTTCCCATTCTGTCTATTCTTCTGTCTCCCGTAGGTACTCAGGAAGGGTCATACTCAATTAACTTCCCAGCTGGTTGGTTTCTCATTTTTCACCATATTGAAGGTGATGGGCAGCCAGAGAGATAAATGGCAGGGAGATCTGGAGCCCTCAATAAATCCTGCAGGTAAGATCACTCACAGTGCACAGAACAGAGAGCAACGAGACGTCTGCAAACATCGGCTAACAAGACATGACATAGAAACAGTTCTGGAGAGGGAGGACAGTACACACACACCCCAGGCTCAATCCCCACCCCTACTGTAAGTTCTGTTGGACTAAGACTCACTACTCTGCAACACTGTATCTATGGCATGTCTTGTGCACCAGTGTCTTCAATAATTTGTAATTCCTACAACAGTTCCTGTCTCTGTAACCTCCTCCTAGCCCAATACTCCCTCCACATATTTGAAATGAACTGTATTCCAGACTACCATCCCTATGTATGTAACTTGCTTCAGTGTCTATAGCATGCCTTATCTCGGTAGTCTCCTCCTCCAATAACTGGAAACAGAGTCCGTATCCCTTCAAACCTTCTCCTCCCCATGTACCTGCCTCAATTTTACATGTTGTAATTGTACTTTTCTCTACCATTTCCCCTGGAAGCTCATTCCATAACTGCACCATCCTCTGTGCAGAAAATTTCCCCTAAAATCTCTTTTAAGTCTTTCCTCTCCCATCCCATATTTATACCCACAGAACTCAGAACATGAAAACGCAATACAGGCCCTTCTGCCTTCGATTTTGCGTCAACCTGTAGACCCAATCTGAAGCCAATCGAACCAACACTATTCCAATTCTTGTCCATTTGCCTACCCAAAGACCGTTTAAATGCCTTTAAAGTTGGCCCCGACTATTCTGAGTAAAGAACCTACCGCTGGTATCTGTCCCATATCTAATTATTAATATTAATATCTATCTCAATTTAAAACTGTCTCCCCTCGTGCTAGGCATCACCATCCAAGAGAAAAGGCTCTCACTGTCCAACCAATCTCACCTGCTGATTATCTTATATATCTCAATTAATTGACCTCAAACTCATTCTCTTGAACAAAAACAGCTTAAAATCTCTCAGCCTTTCCTCATAAGACCTTCCTCCCCATATCAGGTAACTTCCTAGTAAATCTCCTCTGAATCATTTCCAAAGCTTACACATCCATCCTGTATTGCAGTGACCTGAACAAATGTGGCTACACCAGAGTTTTGTACGGCTGCAGCATGATCTAATGGTTCCAAAACTCAATCCCTCTACCAATACAAGCTCACACACTGATTGGTTTCTTAAATCTGGGTATCAACTTTCAAGGATCAATGTACATGGACATAGAGATCTCTCTGTTCATCTACACTACCAACAACCTTACCATTATCCCAGTAATCTGTGTTCCTGTTACTCCCTCCAGAGTGAATCGCCTCACACCTTTCCACATTAAACTCCATTTGCGAACTTTCAGTCCAGCTGTGCAGCTTATCTATACCTTTCTGTAACCTACGTCCTTCGTCACTATCCACATCTCTACCAATATTACTGTCTTCTGCAAATTTACTAACCCATCCGTCAATGCCCTCATTTAGGTCATTTATATAAATGACAGCAACAGTGGACCCAAAACAAATCCTGGCAGTATCCACTTGTAATTGAACTCCAGGATCAATCTTTCTCATCAAACACTACCCTCTGTCTTCTTTCACTGAGCCAATTTCTGATCCAAACTGCTTAATCACCCACAATTCCATGCCTCCGTATTATGAGCAATAGCCTACCATGGGAACCTTAAAAAAACGCCTTACTGAAATACATATACACCACATCAACTGCTTTACCCTCATCCATCTCTGTCTTTGTTCTCCTTCTTAAAGACCTCAATAAGGTTTTTGGGAGGCACGACCTACCCTTCACAAAATCGTGTTGACTATCCCTAATCAACGTACTCATCTCCAGATGAATATAAATCCTACCCCTTACAAGCCTTTCTAACACTTTACCCAGAATCAAAGTAAGGCTCACACGTCTATAACTACCAGGATTGTCTCCACTCCCCTGCTTGGGGTGGCACGGTGGCGCAGTGGTTTGCACTGCTGCCTCACAGCGCCAGAGACCCGGCTTCAATTCCTGCTTCAGCCAACTG
>NC_057716.1:114943590-114959046 GCF_004010195.1 Chiloscyllium plagiosum
AGTAAGTCTGCCAAATGCCCTTTCCCCATCCTGTCCACGTGTTATGCCTCATCCAAGGAACAATGTAACTGTACTCCTTGATCTCTCTCTCTGTTCGCCAACACTGCCCAGGCCCGAGCATTAATTGTGTTAGTCCTCCCTAGTTTGCTTTAACAAAATCCATCACCTGAATTCAACTCCATCTTTCATTCCTTGGCCCACTGGCTCAGTTGTTCGAGATCCCCCTTAATAACTGTATTTCCTGCCATAACCTGTGTTATATCCGGACTTGTTTCAACAAACTTACTAACAATAACTCCTATGCTCTTACAGAAATAATATCTGTAAATGATGCATAACAGTGGATCTAGTACTGTTCCTTATGGCACACTGCTGGTCTGCACAACAAGCCTCTCCCACCACTCTCTGTCTCCCACTTCAAGCCACTTTTGTATCCAGTTGGATAGCTCTCCCTGCTCCCATGTGATCTAACCTCGCTAACCAGTGTCCCACGCTAAACCCTGTCCAAGGCCTTGCTGTGGTCAGTATAGACAAAGTCTCCTGTTCTGTCATCATCTATCTTTTTAGTCACTTCTTCAACAAACTCAGTCAAGTTTGAGAGACACTACTTGTGCAGGCTTCCAGCTCATCACCCATGGCTGCCACTGATATGAATAGCTCTTTAAGGGGCACTTCTCCCTGAGTTTCCCCAAATGTCCTCGGATATACATGAGTAGCTCCAGGGATTTGTCTATTTTTTATGCATTTTAAAATCTCCAGCAACTCTTTTTCTGATGTGCAGAGTCTTTTGAAGACTTTATTTCCCTGACATCTCCAGACTTTAAGTTCTGATGTGAAATATTCGTAAAGGATCTCACCCATCTCCTGTGGTTCCATACATGGATTATCCCATTGATCTTCAATGGGACACATTCTGTGCTTAGTTAATCTTCTGTCATTAGTATTCATGTAGAATCCCTTTGGAGTTTCCTCAGCATTATCAGCCAAAGTTTTCTTAGGTCTCTTGTTTGCCATACTGCTTTCCCTCTTCAGTGTATTACTGTACCCACAATGTTCTTTGAGGAATACAGCTTGCCATACATGACATGGACCGCCTTTTTCTTGATCAGAACCGCAATATCCCCAGTCATCCAGAATTTTCTACTTATAATCAGCATTGTCCTTCACACTAACAGAAATATCCTCACCCTGAACTCTCATTTTATTTTTCTTTTGAAAGCTTTCCACCTGCCTGAGCTCCATTTACATGCAAATAGTCTCCACAATCAACTGTTAAAAGCTCTTGACCAATAACTTCTGGATTGGGGCAGGCCAATTTTGATGTTTCACTTATGGACCAGGCCTGTCCTTTTGCATAACTGTTTTCAAACTAATATAGTTGTGGTCACTTTGTCAAAGTGCTCCCCAACTAACACCTCAGTCCCTTTCCCTACCTTGTTTTCCAAGGCGAGGTCAGATTTTGCCCATTTCTCTAGGGGGAGGGCAAACAGCCAGTGGTAATTATGCACATCAGTACACATGACATAGATACAGTTAGGTGGGTTCTGGTCAAGTGAATATTGGGAGTTAGGTAAGAAGTTAAAAAGCAGGACTACAAGGACAGTGAGCTCCAGATTTCTTCCAGTGCCGCTCGCCAGTGAATACGGAAATAGAAAGATAAGGCGATGAATGAGTGCCTGAGGAGCTGGTGGTGGGGGAAGACGTTTTTACGTCTTCGATCATTGGGATCTCTTCTGCATTAGAGATGACCTGGACAAGGGGGACGGGTTAGACTTGAACCAGAGGGGTACTAGCAACTTGGGAGGGCGATTTGCTAGTGTTACCTGGGAGGGCTTAATCTGGTTTGCCAGGTGATTGGGATTCTGAAAAAGAGAGAGACCATCGGCCAGTCAGAGGAAAGTACACCAGCCACCGAGAGTAAGTTTCCTATTCAGGATATCCAAGGGCAAAGTCAAGAGGGGAAAAAGACTTCTGGTTTCAAGTGCATTTATCTCATGAGGCCTGATTGGTAAGGCAGGTGAGCTCAGTGCATGGATTGGCTCTGGGGACTGGGATATTATAGCCATAAGAGAAACATGACTGAGAGAATGGCAGGACTGGCAGCTCAGTGTTCCAGGATACAGAAGGTACAAGTGTGACAGAAAGACAATTAAATGAGCAGAGGGAGTTGCGCTTTTGATAAGGGAGAGCATAAAAACAGTGGTCAGAGAGGATACTCCTAAAGAGTCATCAAATGAGTCCATATGGTTAGAAGTTAGAAAGAAGAGGGGGTGGTCACTCTGTTAGGACTGTATTACAGACTCACAAATAGCCAGCGGGTATGAGAAGAGCTGATGTGTAGAGAGATTGTAGATAGCTCTAGGAATAAGAGAATAGTATTGATTGGAGATTTTAATTTCCTCTGGATTGACTTGTGAACTCAGAGAACAAAAGTCCCATATGGGTTACAATTTGTCAAGTGGGTCCAAGAAAGTTTCCTTGACCGATATGTAGAAGGTCCTACCCTACTCAGGTGGGCGCAAAATTGAATCTCCCCTGAGAAAACGAGATCAGGAAGTGACTGAAGTGTCAGTCGGACAGCACTTTGGGTCCAGTGACCGCAACTGTCTTAGTTTTAACATCTATAGAAAACGATAGGAGAGGTCCACAGGTTAACGAGCTATGCTGGAACACAGCCAGTTTTGGGGTCATGAAGCAGGACCTAGCAGAGGTTGAGTGGGTGAGTCTGTTTGAAGGAGAAGAAACGACTGGAAAATGGGAGGCTTTTAAAAGTGTGATACTGAAAATCCAGGGTCAGTATGCACCTGTCAGGGTGAAGGGAAAATGGCAGGTCTAGGGATCTCTGGCTGATGAGGGATATTGAGGTTCTGGTCTGGCAAATGAAGATGGTATACATTGGGTTTAAGGTTTCTGTATCTACAAAACCTCTTCCAGCCCTAAAGACACAATCAATCTGTGGAGACTCTATAATCTTCTCAGGTCTCTGCTACACTCCGATCTGTCGAACCCACTCCAGTCCCTTTGTCTGTTCCAATCCAGTTCCTAAAGGACCTGCGATCTGTGTAACATGCTCTGATCATTATCACCCACCCTGTCAATGTAAGCTCTTCCAGTATTTCTACCCATCTACTTTTCTGCATAAACTTCTCCAGGTCTTACACCCCTATCTGTGTTAACAACAACCTCCCCTACAACCCTTTCCCACTTCGGCCAAACTGGAGAAAGTTACGAATGCTCCTTTATGTGTATCTGTCTCCAATTAAAATTGCTGTTCTCATCTCCAGGAAAATCTGTCCGGTTCCACATTCTCCATGTCTAAATAACATCAGAACCTAAGTATTTCGATATCTCTAAACCTGTTCAGTCCCGACTACCCTCCATATGTGTGTTTTTCCTTCCAGTCTATACAATCTATATTATCTCTGTAAAATGCTCCATTCCCTAAATAGTCCCTGTCTGTATAAACCTGCACTGTCCTACCACTATCCTTATCCCTGTAAACTACTCCAGCCCTCCCAACCTCCCCATCTCCATGAACTCCTGCAGGCCCGACAGCTCTCCACATTTCTGTAACCTCCTGTGGCTCTATGGTCCTCGCTCCCTGTCAAACCACCTGCAGTTCCCACATCCCTCCCAATCTGGGTCCTCTGCTCCAGATCAGACTATTGCTGTCTCTGTAAACACCTCCACCTCTGAAAACTCTTCCCATTTGTGTAACCTCGTTCAGACCCCATACTCTCCAGCTTCCTGAATCCTCTTCCTGCCTTTGCAATCAAAATCATGTTTATGTAAAATCCACCAGTGCTTAAACCTTTCCCAACTCAGTAACCTCTTGCAGTCCTAACAAAACACCTAAACTGTGAAACCTTTCATTTCGTTACAATCCTCTCTCCCTCCCTCCTCAAATGTGTCCATTACCATGTAACCTCACAATTGCTGAATTCTCCTTTTGGCAGTGCAAACGTCCGAACGTCTGCAAAATCCTCCTGTCCTGATATCCCTCCCTATCTCTGTGACCCCCACCACCCTCCAGTTCCCTTTTGGGGAACGTGGCAGAGGAGGGAAGATTTGTAGAGTCCGGGCCATGATACGGAGGTAGAATCCTGGGAATTACAGATTTAGTCTTACGTCTATGAAGTGCAGATTATTGGAGAGGGCTCTGACAGACAGGATTTATGACTACTTGGAAAACCATAGTTCCTTTTAGACAGTCAGCACGGGTTTGTGAGGGGTAGATCATGCCTCACAAACCTTATTGAATTCTTTGAGGATATGGCATAATATTTTGAAGCTCATTCAGAAAATAAGGAGGCATAGGATGCAGGGAAATCTGTCTGTCTGGATAGAGGATTGGATCGCCGAGAGAAGACAGCGTATGGCAGCAGATGGACAGTATTGAGCCTGGAACTCAGTGACCAGTGGTGTTCTGTAACACTCGGCTTTTGGACTCTGCTTTCTGTGATTTTTATAGCTGACTTAGATATGGATGTTGGAGAGTGGGTTAGTAAGTTTGCCAATCTGGTGGAGTGGTGGGTAATGTGGAGGGCTGTTGTAGGTTGCAATGGGACATTGTCAGGACGCAGAGCTGGGCTGGAAATGGCAAATGGAGTTCAAGCTGGAAAAGTGTGAAGTAATTCATTCTGGAAGGTGGAATTTGAATACAGAATATAGGGTGAAAGGCAGAATACATGGCAGTGTGGAGGATCAGAGATTAAGGGGTCCATGTGCATAGATCCCACAAAGTTGCCACGCACGTTGATAGGGTTGTTAAAAAGGCATATGTTATGTTGGCTTTCCTTAGCAAGGGGATTGATTTTAAGAACAGTGAGGTTTTACTGCATCTTTTTAGCATCCTGGTGAGACCATACTTGGAATATTGTGTTGAGTTCTGGTCCCCTCTTTACAGGAAAGATGTGCAAGTTTTAGAGAGAGTACACAGGAAATTTACCAGGATTGCCCCTGGATTGGAGGGCATTTTTTATGAAGAAAGGTTGAGGGAGCTAAGGCTTTTCTCATTGGAGTGAAGAAGGGGCGGAGCGACCTGGTAGAGGTGAACGAGATGATGAGAGGCACAGAGATAGTGAATAGTCAGAGACTTTTCCCCCTATGGCATAAATGGCTATTACAAGGGGGTGTAATTTTAAAGTGAATGGAGGATGGATAAAAGGATAGAGATTGGTAGGTGGTTGGAATGCATTGATAATGGTGGTAGTAAAATTAGATGCATTTGGGACATTTAATAGGCTCTTGGATAGGCACATGAATGATAGTAAAATAAAGGGTATGGAAGTTACTTTGATCTTACAGTCAGATAAAAGCTTGTCATGGCATCATGGCCCGAAGTGTCTTGCGCTGTACTGTTCTGTGTTCTACGTTCCGTATGGTAAATGAGTAATAAGCTCAGATCAGTGTAAAATGATATGGCATTCAGGAGAACTAGTCAACTGGATACAAAATTGGCTTGATGGTTGGAGACAGATGGGAGACATTTTGTTTTTTCTGAATGGAGGTATGTGACCAGCGGTGCAGTGGATTCCCTGTTGTTTGTCATTTGGATAAGTGCTTTGGATGGGAGTATTAGTTTCCTGGAAAGTAAGCTTCTTGCGTGACACTGACATTGGTGGTAATGTGGACAGTGAAGAAGGTTATATATGATACAACAGGATGAATAGTACTGCTGGGATAGTGGGCCGAAGAATAGAGATGAAGTTTAATTAGATAAATGTGAGGTGTTCCATTGAGGTGAAACAAAGCAGGGTGGGACGTCTACAGTTAATGTTCGGGCCCTGTGTAATGTTGTCAGTCAGAGACACGGGGAAACAGGTACACAGTTCTTTGAAAGTTGCATCACAGGCAGGCAGGCTGGAGAAGCAGGCGTTTGGGATGGTTACCTTCATTGGTCAGAGCACTGAGATTAGAAGTTGGGATGTCATGTTGTATCTGTATAATACATTGGCGAGGCCACCATAAATGCATTGCTGATCAGTAGGAAGAACTCATCAGGTTCACTTACCTGCTTTCGAGAAGGACAACAAATATTCTCATCTGGTCTGGCCAACATTTGGCTTCAGACCCACAACAAGAGGGCTGACTCTGAGCTACCCTCTGGGTAATTAAGAGTGGGTCAAAGAATGCTTGTCCAGGCAGTGGCACCCACATCCCACTAATGATTAAATAAAAATACATATGCCCCTCCCTACCTCTGCAAACCTCTCCAGCTGCAACAATCCGTACTTAGGTTGAAACACGGTTCAGGCCCTGACCACTCTCTGTAACACTCTCACCACCTCCAGCACCTTCACCTCTCCCTGTTCCTATTGTGACACTATACCCTCACAGGGATTCCTCTGCCAACTGCCCTCCTCCTGCTAGCAGACCCTTTGCAACCACTGTAAAACGTACTCCTAAAACACTCTCGCACTTCAGGATTTTAAATACTTTTTGGTGATTTCTCAGCCTCATAATCTAATATGATCCATTTTGTCCTGAGTGAGTGACAGGTGTGAGTTTCTTCTTGAAGGTTTGTCTATTTCAATGGAATATCCTTTTGCTGAGTGATTTACACTGTTCGTTCAAATGTTTACCACTGTTTACACATACACACATGTTTCAGTCTGTTTAGCTTGTTTACCTTGGTCAGTTGTCCTTCAAACTCATGTAATTGGCAATTTTTGCTTTTAGTTGTAGCTTGTCTTTTCTGTGATTCGCTTTAAAATTTTATATTTCTTTAAACTGCACTTTATCACAATTCCCCAGAGGATCTCGCCAGGTGACATTACTCAGTCACTAAGTTCCATCATACAACGGTCGCTCTGACATAGTTACATCCATAGCCAGTTGCACAATGTGTTATTCAAAGAAACACTGAAAAAAACTCTACGAACTTCCCTTCCAATACCACTGTTGTCAGTGTGATTATCAAGATTATACGAATTTTGATTTTCCACTGAATTGTCATTGTGCCTTTATTAAAAATTCCAATGGGTTCCTGTTTAATGCAGTGATGAGCAATGAAATGCAGTTCAGTGACCTAAAACTGTTCTGTTGCTTGTGTCCTCGGCAATTAGTAGCCAGGATTTACATTCAGACTGACTCTACTTCATGATCCGCGGCCAAATACTTTCTCTGTAATGCCTTTGTTATCCATTATTGATAGCGTTGTCCATTTTGGCTGAGTTTGCACAAGGTTGTAAACCATTGAATATTTATGCCCACCTTTTGTTCACCTTGTAACCACTTCACCCTGGTGTCTAACTCTCTTTTATCTCTGTGTCACAAATCCATCTACCTTATGGCAGAGACTTTATCCCTTCAACATAAAAAAAACATAATTTACTGTTTCCTACAATTTCCTGTCACAAATTAATTCGCTGACGTACAGTTTTAGTTAAACTCTGTCCCATCCTGTTCCTGTCTGCTTGTCTTCAGCCACATTCCCATGCTGTTCCAATGCTTGACCTCTTCTATTTGGATTTGGAAAGATCCTTTCATCTAAACCCTATCCCTGCATGCTCTCTGTCAGTTGAAAGTCCTGTCCCCAAACCTACCGACGTGATTGGCCAGGGCACTGGTCCCAGCACACTTCCAGTGGGACTGTCCAAATGGTTTATTTTTAAAATCAGGTCTGGGATGTGGGTGTCCATGGCCGACCAGCCTTTCTTGCCTAGCCCTAGCTGCCCTTGAACTGACTAGCTTGCTCGGCCATTTCAGAGGGTAATTGAGAGGAAAAAACTTTGCTGTGGAGATATCGTACAGACCATGTGAGGATGGCAGATTCCCCAAGTGTAGTTTTGATGAACAAACATTGTTTTGGACATCAGCAATGATTTCGTACTTATTCATGTATTGTTAATTGCAATTTTTAAAAAAAACGATAATTGCAAATTCCACCATTTCTGATGGTGGGATTTAAACCTGCCTCCACTTAACATTGGGTGTGCTTTTGGATACATGCTCTCGCAATAATACTACTAGGCCATCACTTCACCTGCTCAAAGGTTGCTCATTCTTGAGCACTAATACCAGGGCATCACGAACCTAAACGTGTTCTTCCTACATGATTGTTTCATTATGAAATCTTCCTGCCCTCTTGTGATGTCACTCAGTCTCTCTCCATGTGGTATCCCTCACTGTGAGGATCTAATTGCTGCCTCTGTCAGCGGCTCTCACTCTTGCAGCTACTCCGGATCCTGAGCCAATTGAAGTCTTCACTCCCGGGGAGACGCAGCAGCACAGGCCAGGGATGGAATCAGGGTTTTTCAGATCTCTGTTGGACTCATTGCCATTCTCCATGTGTATCCCTCACGGGATCAGTCTAATTTCCCAGACTGTCTATTCCTCTAATTCCAGTAGATATTAGGAAGGTCCTGACTCAACAGACTTCCCAGCTGCTGGGTGTCTCGTCCATCGCCACATTGAAGATGGTTGATCAGCCAGGGAGACAAAGGGAAGGGAGATTTGGAGTCTTCAAAAAATCCTGCAGTGAGGTAAGATCACTCACCGTGAACAGAGCAGAGAACAAAGAGAGAGCTCCAAACATCGGCTAACAAAACATGACATAGATATAGTGCTGGAGGGGGAGCACAGTACAGACACACCCCAGGCTCAATCAACACCCCTATGGTAAACCCTGTTGTGCTAAGACTCACTAATCTGCAACACTCTATCTATGGCATGTCTTGGTGACTAGTGTCTTCTATAATTTGTGACTACCAGAACAGTTTCTGTCCCGGTAACCATCTCCCTTCCCTATACTCCCTCCACATATTTGAATTGTCCTGCTTCCAGACTACTATCCCTATCGCTGTAACTTGCTTCAGTGTCTATAACATGCCTTATCTTAGTAGTCTCCTCCCACAATAACAGGAGACAGGGTCATGCAGCACGGAAACGTTTCCTTCGATCCAAATAGTCCATGCTGACCAGAGTCCCTGAACGAGTCGCGTTTCCCTGCACTTGACCCATATCCGTTCAAACCTTCTCCTCTCCATGTACATGCCCAAATGTCTTTTGCATGTTGTTATTGTACTTTTCTCTACTACTTCCCCTCGAAACCCATTCCATACCTGCACCATCCTCTGTGTGGAAAATCTTCTCCACCAAACCCTTTCAAGTTTTTTTCCTCTCCCATCTCCTACTTATGCCATCCAGAACGCAGAACATAGAACAATACAGTGCAGTACAGGCCCTTCGTCCCTCAATGTGCACCAACCTGTGGAGCGAATCTGAAGCCCATCTAACCTTTCCGATTCCATTCTCATCCATATGCCTATCCAATGACCTTTAAATGCCCTTAAAGTTGCCGAGTCTACCACTGTTTCAGGCCATGCATTCCATGCCCTGACTATTCTGAGTAAAGAACCTACCTCTGGCATCTGTTCCATATCTATTAATTAATTTTAATATTAATTACTACCTCAATTTAAAGATATTTGCCATCTGCTAGCCATCGCCATCCGAAGGAAAAGGCTCTCACTGTCCAACCCATGTCACCCTTTGATTATTTTATATGTCTCAATTAATTGGCTTTAAACTCTTCTCTCAAATAAGAACAGATTCAAGTCCCTCAGCCTTCCTCATAACACCTTCCCTCGTACCAGGTAACATCATAGTAAAACTCCTCGGAAACCTTTCCAAATATTTTAACATCTTTCTTCTAATGTGGTGACCTGAACAATAGGCAACAGTCCAAATGCGGCCGCACCAGATTTCTTTACAGCTGCAGCATTATCTCATCGTTCCGAAACTCAAACTCTTTACCAATAAAAGCTCACATGCTGAATGCCTTCTTAACAACCCTATCAAACTGGGTGGCAACTTTCAGCGATCCATGTACATGGACACAGTGATCTCTCTGCTCATCTGCACTACCAAGTTCTGCTTTACCCACATCCACATGTTTGGTCACCTCAAAGAAGTCAGCAAGGTTTGTGAAGGCATGACCTACCCTTCACAAAACCATGCTGACTATCCCTCATCAACGCATTCATCTCCAGATGATTATAAATGCTAGCTTTTACAAGCCTTTCCAACACTTTGCCCAGAATCTAAGTAAGGCTCACAGTTCTATAATTACCAGGGTTGTCTCTATTCCCCTTCTTGGTCAAGGGGTCAACATTTGCTGTCCTCCAGCCTTCTGACAATATTCCTGAAGACAATGACGGCATAAAGGTCAAAACCAAAGGCTCAGAAATCTCCTTACTGGCCTCCCAGAGAAACCAAGAGTAAATCCCATCTGGCCCAGGGGACCTTTTTCACTTTCCAGAATTGCTAATACCTTATCCTTCTGTTGTTCAATTCCCATCTAGTTATGGACTCCACTGCCCTGGGGTAAAGACGTTGGCTACCTGTACCGCTCATAGTTTTATAAACTTTTATAAGGACACCCCTCAGCCACCTACACCCAGTGGAAATGTGAAGGACAATGATATAGATATTTCTGCTCCCGTCCCTGCTACTACTTTGCCACAATGTTCTGGGATATACTTGTTCAGGAACTAGGGCTTTCTCTACCTTTGTGTTCTAAGACCTCCAGCACCACCCATTCTGTAATGGGGACTCTTTACAAGCCATCACTGTTTCTTTCACTTTGTTTCCTAGTGTTTGTCCACAAAACGTTCTGACATGAAACGCTCATTTAGGCTCTCTCCCATCTCCTGTGGTCGACACTTGGATGGCCTCACTGATCTTTGAGGTGCCCTCGTGTCTCTCCAGTTGTTTTTTTGTACTTGTGCGCTGTAGAAATTTCTTCGCATTCTCCTTAACCTTATCTGCCAAATCTATCTCATTCCCCCATGTTGCTTTCCAGCTTATCCAGCCTCTCTGTTTCTGTCAACCCCTCCAGTATCAGTAACACCTTCGTCAATCTTTGCTCCATTTGCAGTTTGAGGAAATACTTCCCAGATCAGGATGATCAGAATTCTATGCAGCGTTCCAAAGCTGCGCTGATTATCCCTAATGAATCCTTGTTGTTGCAAATGCATGTAACTCCTGTCCCGCAGAATTGCTTCCAACAACGTTTGCATTGCTGACATCAAACTAATTGGTGTTGATGTCCCTGGATTTCCGTTGCAGCCTTTCCTTAGTACTGGCACAACCTTAGCCACCCTCCAGGCTTCCAGCTCATCACCCATGGCTATCAGTGATAGACATATCTCTTTATGGGACCTCACAATTTCTTCCTGAGCTTCCCGCAATATCCTGGGATATACTTGATTAGTTCCCAAGGATTTGTCCATCTTATATGCATTTTAGAACCTTCAGTATCTCCTATTCTGTTAAGTGGAGTATTTTGAAGACGTCACTGTTCCTTATTCCCTGGCTTCCCCAGTATTTCTCCAAGTTAAGTTCAAATGTGAAGTTTTTGTTCAGGATCTCACCCATTTCCCGTGTTTCCACACTTGGATGGCCCCATTCGTCGTCAAGGAGCCATATTCTGCCCCTAGTTAATCTCCTGAAGAATATACTTGAAGAATTTCTTTGGGTTTTCCTCAACCTGATCTGCCAACGCTTTTTGTGGTCCCCTTTGTGCCCTCCTGAATTCCCTCTTAAGTGAATTACTCCACCCGCAATGTTCTTCAATGGGTTCCCTTGATCCAGCTGGCTATATGTGACACGTTCCCTCTTTTTGTTGAGTAGAGCCTCAATACCCCCAGTCATCCAGTGTATCCCACTTGTGTCAGCATTGTCTTTCACACTAACAGAAATATGGTCCCCCTGAACTCTCATTTTATCACTCTTTTGAAAGCTTTCCATCTGCCTGACGTCCGTTTACCTGCAAATAGCAATGGTCCCCAATCAACCTTCGTCTTTCTAATGAAAATAATCCAAATCTATTCAATCTCTCCTTATTGCTAGCGCCCTATATACCAGGCACCATCCTGGTGAACCTCCTCTGCACCCTGTCCAAAGCATGCACATCCTTTTGGTAATGTGGAGACCACACTAAACCAAAGTCCTATGTAACTGTAACATGACCTGCCAACTCTTGTACTCAATACCCTGTCCAACGAAGGAAAGCATGCCATATGCAGCCTTGACCACTTTACTGCCCTGCGTTACCACCTTCAAGGAACAATGGACCTGAATACCCATATCTCAATTTTCCCCAGGACCTTCCCATTTGCAGTATAGTTCACTCTTGAATTGGATCTTGCGAAATGGATCACCTGGCATTTGCTCAGATTGAACTCCATCTGGCATTTCTCTGCCCGCCTCTCCAATCTATCTATGTTCTGCTCTATGATCTGACATTCCCCTTCACTGTCTGCTACTCCACCAATCTTAGTGTCATCTGCAAACTTGCTAATCAAGGAACCGATACCTTACTCCAAATTATTAATAAACATCACAAGCAACAGTGGGCCCTGCACGGATCCCTGTGGAACACGACTGGTCACAGGTCTCCATTTTGAGAAATTCATTTTGCTATCATTCATGTGTCTATTCAAAAGTTACTTAAATGTCCCTAATGCACCTGGCTCTACCATCAACACTGGCAATACATTCCACTCACCCAACACACTGTGCAAAGAAGCGACCTCTGACATCTCCCCTCAACTTTCCTCCATATTACCTTACAATTTTGCCTCCTTGTTCTAGCCATTTTCACTTGGGAAAACTCTCGGGCCACCCACTCTATGTCTGCCTCTCATCATCCCATACGGTTCTATCAAGTCACTTCTCATCATTTTTCATTCCAAAGAGAAAAGCATTGGCTCCCTCAACCTTTCTTCATTAGATCTCCCGTCCAGTCCAAGCAGCATCCTGATAATTCTCCTCTGCACCATTTCCAAAGCTTCCACATCTTTCCTGTAATGAGGTGCACAGAACTGACCACAATATTCCAATTATGATCTGTATTGAGCTGCAGCATAACCTCACGGCGTTTAGACGCAATCACCCTGCTAACGGAAGCTGACACAACATTGGCGTTCTTAACAAACCTAACAACTTGGGTGGCAACTTTGAAGGAACGCTAGGCGTTGACCCCAAGACTTTCGGCAGAATCCTTCAATTTTACACCCTCCCTATTTTGGTATTTTCCTCCAGTCCCCACTACACTCATAATCTATGAAACCTCTTCCAGAGAGTACAATCCTCCTTCGCTCTGTAACCTCTGTTAGCATATAGTTGTCGTCGTGTGGTTTAGGCGAGGAGTTAGAAATCCATTGGGGCTTGCTCACACAAGTTCAAATCCTGCCCAACAGGGCAGTGGGGTTGATTGGTGCAGGTGTCCGTAGATGTTCTCTGAAGTGCTCTGTGAGAAGGTGTCCCATGTCCCCAATGTAGAGGAGATTAGGAGACTGGGCGCCTTCTCAAAGCACGCTTTACAGAGCATCTCCATCTCCAGGATACCTGAAAATCAACCCACCGACCTGTTGCCAAACATTTCAACACCCCTCCCACTCTGCCGAGAATATGCAGGTCCTGGGCCTCTTCCACCATCACTCCCCCATCACCAGATGCCTGGACGATGAACGCCTTGTCTTCTGCCTCGGGACCCCTCAACCCCAGAGCATCAATGTGCACTTCACCAGTTTTCTCATTTCCTCTTTACCCCCTTTACCCCAGTTCCAACTGTCCAGCTCAGCACTACCATCATGACCTGTCCTGCCTGTCAATCTTCCTTCCTGCCTATCCACTCCACCCTCCTCTCTGACCTAACACTCTACCACCATCTACAATCACCTATTGCACTCTCAGACACCTTGCTCTCAACCCCACACCCCTCCCATCGATCTCTCCACCCCAGAGGATCCAAGCCTCATTCCTGATGAAGGGCTCCATCCCGAAATGTCGACTTTCTTGCTCCTCGGATGCTGCCTGACCTGCTGTGCTTTTCCAGCAACACACTCTCCACACTGATCGTCAGCATCTGCAGACCTGACTGTCTCCTGTTTATCAGATGTGCCAATGGAGTGAGGAATGGCAGATGGAGATTGATTTAGATAAATTTGAGGTGCTTCATTTTGGAAAAGCAAATCCTCACAGGACTTATACACTTAATGGCAAGGTCTTAGGGAGTGTTGCTAAACAAAGAGACCTGGAGTGCAGGTTCATAGTTCCTTGAAAGTAGAGTCGCAGCTAGATAGGACAGTGAAGAAGACGTTTGGTCAGAGTATCGAGTATAAGAGTTGGGAGGTCATCTTGCGGCTGTACAGGGCATTGGTTAGGCCACTTTTGCAATATTGCATGCGATTCTCGTCTCATTCCAATTGGAAGGATTTTGTGAAACTTCAAAGGGCTCAGAAAAAATTTACAAGGATGTTGCCAGGGTTGGAGGATTTGAGTTATAGGGAGAGGTTAAATAGGCTAGGGCTGTTTTCCCTGGAGGCTGAGGGGTGACGTTATAGAGGTTCATAAAGTCAGGAAGGGCATCGATACGATAAACAGACAAGGTCGTTTCCCTGGGGAGGGGGAGTCCAGAACTCGTGGCCATAATTTCAGCGCAGACAGGTGTAAGATTTGAAGGGGACCTAAGGGGCAACTTTTTCACGTAGAGGGTGCTGTGTGCATGGAATCAACTGCCAGAGGAAGTGGTGGAGGCTGGTACAATTACAGCATTTAAAAGGCATCTGGATGGGTACATGAATAGGAAGGGTTAGGTAGGATATGTGCCGGTAAATTTAACTAGAATGGTTATGATATCAGGCGTGACCTAATTGGACTGAGGGAGTCTTTTTATCTGCTGTACATCTCTATGACTCTAATTGTTTCCCACTGTCTATTTACAACCTGACATTTCAGTCTGTTTCTCCTGTTTACCTTGGTCAGTTCTCCTCTCAAACTCATGTAATTGGCTTTGTTTCTGATGCTCGGGTGTGCTTTATGGTCACTTGAAAACCTGAGAATCTCTTTGAATTCCACTATATTGCAATCTCCTGGAGGATCTCTGTGTGACATCACTCCTTCACTTACCTTCATCACTCAACGGTCGATCTGAGATAGTGACAACCCGAGCCATTTACACAATATTTTATTCAAAAAAAAAACTGACAAAATACATTCAAAGAGGAACTCTGATAATATCATTCTTGCCAGTGTGACTGTCCAAGATCATGAAAAGATTGAAGTCTCCCAAAATTGTCATAATGCCTTTGGTACAAATTCCAATGAATTGCAGTTTAATACGGGGAGGAACAGTGAAATGCTGCGAGGCAGCCTTAAAAAAAGTTCTTCTGCTTGTGTTTGTGACACATGGGGCCCAGAAGTCACATTCAGGCTGATTCAGCCACATCATCTTAGGCCAAATGCTTTCTCTGCAATGTCTTTATTATCCATTACTATCAGGGTTACCCATCCTGCACTCCCATTGTGCCCAAGATCCCACTCGGTTGTGTACCGTTGAATATTTATGTTCCACCTTTGGTTCACCCTGTAACCACATCTCTGTGCTGACTAAATCTCATTGATCTCTCTGCCACAAGTCTATTATCTTATTGCAGATACTGTGGC
>NC_057716.1:114959546-114975873 GCF_004010195.1 Chiloscyllium plagiosum
ACCTAGGCCTCTGAAGCACATCTCCAAAGACATTACTATACTGACACAGTGTCGCAATAATCTCTGGGAGGATATGAAACGGTGTCTTTCATGTAATACCCTGTATCTCTGAATGAAATATCCAGTGAAATCACTAATTGGGCACAGTGTCCCAATCATCTGTGGGAGGATGTGAAACAATACATTTACTGCAATAACCTGTGCCTCTGAATTACATCTCCAGCGAAATCACGACTCTGACACAGTGTCCCTCAAATCTGTAGGAGAATATGAAACAGTGTCTTTAGTGAAATATCATTTCCCTCTCAATTGCATCTCCAGCGTCATTACGACTCCGACACAGTGCCTCTATGATCTATGGGCGGATGTGAAACATTATCTTTCGTGTAATAACCTGTTCCGTGAATTATGTCTCCAAAGACATTAAACTCTGACACAGTGTCTCTATCATCTGTGGAAGAAGTGAAACAGTTTCTTTCCTTTAATAGTCTGGGACTCTGAATTGCATCTCCAGCGACATTTCTACCTCAACAGTGTGACCTTGTCATCTGTGGGAGGATGCAAAACAAATATATTTAGTATCGCAACATTTCCCTCTAAATTACGATCTCCAGCGATGTTACTACTCTGACACAGTAGCCTTATCACTGTGTGAGGATAGAAAGCAGTGTATTTACTGTAATAACCTGTCCCTTTGAATTACTTCGCAAGTGTCATTACTACTCTGACACAGTGTTTCTGTCAACTATGGGATGATGCAAAACTGCATATTTAGTGTAATAGTCTGTCCGTCTGAATTACACCTCCAGCGACATTACTAATCTGATACAGTGTCTGTATCTTCTGTAGGAGGATGTGAAACAGTGTCTTTGGTGTAATAACCGGCGCCTCTATATTACATTTTCAATGAAATTACTACTCTCTCACAGTGTCTCTATCATCTGTGGATGAACGTGGAACAGTGCCTTTCGGATAGTAACTGGGCCTCTGAAATATATATATCCAGCAACATTACTCCTCTGACACAGTCTGAAATTACTTTGGAGACAAGACCAAGTTTGATTAGATTATATTACTTACAGTGTGGAAACAGGCCCTTTGGCCCAACAAGTCCACACCGACCCGCCGAAGCGCAACCCACCCATACCCCTACATTTACCCAATTAACCTAATACTACGGGCAATTTAGTTCACCTGAGGAAACCCACGCAGACACGGAGAGAATGTGCAAACTCCACACAGTCAGTCGCCTGAGTCGGGAATTGAACCCGGGTCTCTGGCGCTGTGAGGCAGCAGTGCTAACCAGTGTGCCACCGTGCCGCCCACTACCACAGTGCCGCCCACGGTGTTATCGAAATCATGGCAACTGAAAGAGTGATTAGAAGATACGTTGAACTGTAAAGTCTGAATTTTACCAAAGCACAGATAATGGTTGACTGAGCAAAAGGAGAAAGTGAGGTCTGCAGATGCTGGAGATCAGAGCTGAAAATGTGTTGCTGGAAAAGCGCAGCAGGTCAGGCAGCATCCAGGGAACAAGAGAATCGACGTTTCTGGCATAAGCCCTTCTTCGGGAATGAGGAAAGTGTGTCCAGCAGGCGAGGATAAGAGGTAGGGAGGAGGGACTTGGGGGAGGGTCTTCAGAAATGCGATAGGTGGAAAGAAGTCAAGGTGAGAGTGATAGGTCAGACTGGGGTGGGGCGGAGAGGTTAGGAAGAAGATTGCAGGTTAGGAAGGAAACTTCCATATCCGCCACAAATTCACCTGCACCTCCACACACATCATCTATTGCATCCTCTGCACCCGATGTGGCCTCCTCTATATGGGGGAGACAGGCCGGCTACTTGCGGAGCATTTCAGAGAACACCTCTGGGACACCCGGACCAACCAACCCAACTTCCCTGTGGCTCAACACTTCAACTCCCCCTCCCACTCCACCAAGGATATGCAGGTCTTTGGACTTCTCCATCGCCAGACCACAACAACACGACGGTTGGAGGAAGAGCGCCTCATCTTCAGCCTCGGAATCCTCTAACCACAAGGGATGAAATCGGATTTCACCAGTTTCCTCATTTCCCCTCCCCCCACCTTGTCTCAGTCAAATCCATCGAACTCAGCACCGCCTTCCTTACCGGCAGTCTTCTTCCTGACCTCTCCGCCCCCACCCCAGTCTGACCTATCACCCTCACCTTGACCTCTTTCCACCTATCGCATTTCCGACGACCGTCCCCCAAGTCCCTCCTCCCTAACTTTTATCTTAGCCTGCTGGACACACTTTCCTCATTCCTGGAAAAGGCTTTATGCCCGAAACGTCGATTCTCTTTTTCCCTGGATGCTGCCTGACCTGCTGCGCTTTTCCAGCAACACATTTTCAGCTACTTAGCAAAAGCACTGGCATTAAGATCCAGACAGGAGATGTTATGGAGCTGATAATAGATAGATTTGATGATGGAGACAGAAATGAATTCGGGGCAAAAGTGAGGTTTAGGAATGTGACCAGTCATGTTCTCAGGTGTTTGAGAGGAGGGGTATGTGGGCCGATCGCAAATTTGTGGTTATGGCTGTCGTTTGCAATTGAAATTGTTTTCGTCTTTTCCAAAGAAAGATAACGGAAATAGCAATGTATTTCACCATAGTTTTTGGGATTAATAAATGAATAGTGATGGAAAGACATATCAGGAACACCAACAATAGCGAAAATAGGATAGTAGCCCAACTGAATAATCAGCAGTGCACTGAATGTCCGATCTGATAATGTCGACCAAAACCAGGAATGATAGAAAATACCAATGGATACACTCCTTTCAGTTATTGCGGCGTTCCACTTTACTGTTCTCAGATGTGGATCCGTTGTAATAATAATCCAGTCTACTGCTCTTACATTGTAATCAATTGTTGTAACATTCCAAGCTACTGTTCTCTGATTTTGATCCATTGTTATAGCATTGCAGACTATTCCCCGAGTCTGATTTCTCTTCTACCTGTATCTGCATCTGCTGATCCCTGATCGAGTCGGAGGGCATTCATCTACTGATACAATGGGAGAAAACATTGCAAGAACCCACTTACTAAGAGAAGAAGTAAAACCTCCAGTGGCACTCTTAGAATCCATGGAGACTGACAACAATCAGTCACAGTAGAAACAGTTCTGGTTATCTCCTTGCAAGATAGTTCATTCACTTCTCAGTCAGAACTATACTGGATTGTATGTTGACATAGCTGCCAATTGGTCTCATTTTCTACCACAAATTTCTCTCGTGAAGTTAGTCGTGAAATAGAATGATGAATGTTCCTTATCGGACGATAGATTATTCTGCTGTGTTGCCCGTTTGCAATGCTGTAATTGCCTGAATCCCCTATCCTCCCCCCCACAAAAAAAAACATCACTATGTCGCTACTGGGCTGAGCTCTCCTCCAGTACAACAGGCAAAAACCAAGAGATTTACAGTGTTTATATTTGTTCTGACGAGATACAGGAAGTGTGAATTTGTCCGGAAATTCCTCTCATAGTTCTAATAAGGCAAATTTATATCTTAAACATACAACGCGCTTCAGCACTGTTTTTAAAACAAACTTACAAATACGTGAATACATTTAACTGGTGTCAAAGCAGTAAGACTAACATCTTTTGAATTCAGTCCAAGCCAACTTGACATGTTGTAACAAAGCTAGTCCTGTGACAGGGTTATGTTTTTCTTGATCTTTTTTAGAAAGAACCTAACCGACCCAAGTTTTCAAAACGTCTGAATGATTATATCTAACAGGTAATGCCGCAGACAGAAGGCATTCAACCCTGTAAGAAATCTGTTATACTCAAGGGGGCATGGACACGTCTGCAGCTGGGCAGGTCAGTTCATATCGGGAGTTCGTTGGAAAAATGTCACTATTGAAACTGGACACTCACGCCTCCTCCTGCGCTTCTGACCTTGTAACTTGTATTGTTTTTGTGCGATGTTTACTCTTTGTGCAAAGGGGTTTGTTTATTGGGATTTATGCAAGTATTTTTGAACAGCATAATTAAGTCAAGATAGTCTGTCATGTTTTAAGAGGATAGGTTATTCGGGTATTCTCTTTCTGGTTCGTTGTGTTTCATTTCGTAATTTTGTGAATTATTTCTGTTCGTTTAAAACTTAGCAGTCTGACCAACTAATTTACTCCAGGAATATAGACTATGCACTTTCTTTCAAAGAAAAGCAAAGTTACGGTAAGGCCACCTGCTTAAAGATTTTTTCAGGCATCAGGCTTGATCCATAATAGATTGTGGGCTCAATGCAGGATTTAGACACCGAGTATTGTGTGTTAGTGTCTTTTATTTGCTGATGATACTAAGCAGGGTGGCAGGGTGGAATGTGAGGAATGTAATTTGGATAAATGCATGGTTATCCACTTTGGTGGCAAGAACAGGAAGGCAGATTACTACGTAAATAGAATCAAGTTAGGTAAAGGGCAGTACAAAGGGATCTGGGTCTTCTTGTACACCAGTCAATGGAGGTAAGCATGCAGGTACGGCAGGTAGTGAAGAAGGCTAATAGCATGCTGGCCTTCATAAAAAGAGGGATCAAGTATAGCAACGATAGAAGAGGTTCTTCTGCAGCTGTACAGGGCCCTGGTGAGACCGCACTTGGAGTATTGCGTGCATTTCTGGTCACCAAATTTGAGGAAAGACGTTCTGGCTATTGAGTGCAGCATAGGTTCACGAGGTCAATTCCTGGAATGGTGGGACTACCTTACGCTGAAAGACTGGAGCGACTGGGCTTGTATACCCATGGGTTTAGAAGACTGAGAGTGGATTTGATTGAGACATATGTGATTATTAAAGAATTGGACACTCTGGCGGCAGGAAACATGTTTCCGCTGATGGGTGAGTGCCAAACCAGAGGATACAGCTTAAACATACGGGTAGACCATTTAGGACAGAGATGCGGAGAAACTTCTTCACCCAGAGAGTGGTGGCTGTGTGGAATGCACTTCCCCAGAGGGCACTGGAGGCCCAGTCTCTGGATTCATTTAAGAAAGAGTTGGATAGAGCTCTCAAGGATAATGAAATCAAGGGTTATGGAGCTAAGGCAGGAACAGGATCCTGATTTAGGATGATCAGCCATGATCATATTGAATGGTGGTGCAGGCTCGAAGGGCAAAATGGCCTACTCTTGCACCTATTGTCTATTGTCTATTGTGTTATTTTGGTTGGGTAAATATATCTTTAGATCGCAATGAATATTTCAGTCACCAAGAAAGTTCAGGAGTTGAAAGAAGTGATCTTGGGGGTTTTACAAAAGTCAAATAAGACCAAGTTCGGGAATTAGTCGACAAACTGGAGTTGAAGCTAATTCGAAATGTGAGGACAAATGAGATTATTGCAGCAGTACCTCAGCTTTTAAATTTGCAGGAATTCCGGTCAGGATCTGTGGAGATGGCTCAAGCTCAAATAAAAATGGAGCAGCTTTAGCCTGAAACAGAAATGAAACTTTTTGAATTCCGATTAAGATCAGAAGAAAAATAAAGAGAACGAATGGCTTTAACAGAGGAAAGAGGGAAACAACAAATGGATTTAGCAGAGGAAATAGAAACGAATGGACATCATTTAATACAAAAAGCGCTCAGTTATGAAAAGTGAGGTTTGAGCTTCGAGAAATAGATGAGAATTTGTGGCAGGAGTACTCCACAAATTCTCAACTCCAGCAATACAATTTGTATTTGTGAATAAAGTTTGTGAGAAGATTTGTAGCTTGTGTGCTCGTTGTTGTGGTTCTGTACACCGAGCTGGGAATTTGTATTGCAGACGGTTTGTCCCCTGTCTAGGTGACATCCTCAGTGCTTGCAAGCCTCCTGTGAAGCGCTTCTGTCATCTTTCCTCCGGCATTTGTGAATGATATAGCAGATTCACCAGTCGGAGTGCTGCCCATTATGGTTTAACAGCCAGTGGAGGCACAGGCAACTGAAGCAAGGGACTCTCATTCTGGATTCTTTCCTGATTATGTGTTAACGAAGTCACAAAGTGACCATTTGAAACAGAATACAGAGGCGTCTGATAAGGAAGCTGAAGTGGCATCAGCAGATATTTTGTTTGGTCAGATATTTGCGACAAAACAGGAGCAAATAGGTGCTTAAACTCAGCTAAGCTAATTTAGTTTCATGAGAAAGATGAAAATTTAAAGCAGTCATATCAAAACGCGTATACAGAGAGGGACTCTGAATGTATCCCCGGGTTTTATTAAATTAAAAAGAATGTTCTATTGAAGAAATGGAGAGCATCACATCTTCAAGCTGATGACAAATAGGCAGATATTCGTCTCATTGTCATGCCAGTGGGTATGGAAAAGAGGTGAAACGAGTAGCGCATGAGAAACCACTTGGAGATCATTTAGGAGTAAGGAAAACACAGTCTAAAATATAAAGCCAGTTATAGTGGCCTGGATTGCAGAAGAACGTAGCTGAATTCAGTCAGACATGTCATGTGTGACAGAGAATTGGAACCGCTGGTGGTAATTAAACCTACACCTTTTGTATCGATTCTAGAATTTGAGGAACCTTTCCCAAGAGACTTAATTGATTCTTTAGGTCCCTTATCTCACACGAAAAGTTGGATTCACTATTTCTTCAAAATAATGGATGTATCAAAACGGTTCCCAGAGATCATCTGATTATGCACTATTACACCTGAAAGACTTATCAAGAAATTACTCAATTTTGCAACTAGATATGGACTACCATTAGAGACACTGTCAGATCAAGGTTCCAACTTCACATCTGAAATATTCAAGGGCGTTATGGACGTTAGGGACAGCCTTGGTATAAAACACCTCAAATTTACTGCATATCATCCAGAATCTCACGAAAGGTGTTCTCAAATATTAAATACAATGTGGAGGCTTATAGTCAAGACTGCCCTGTGGATTGGGATAATGGAATTCTGTTTGCACTTCTTACAATCAGAGATGCACTAAATGTATCGACCAAATTCAGTCCATTTGAATTAGTGTTTGAGCATGAAGTGCTCACGACCGTTAAAATTGATTAAGCAGAAATTCTTAAGTCCGAATTCAGAGATCACACAATTGGACATTGTCTCAAATCTTAGGGAACGATTAAACTGAGCTGGGGAGTTTGTTTGACAACATTTAAAACTTTCACACCATGCATTGAAATAGGTAGCGGGCAAGAAATTTAAAGGTGAAATTTTGCTATCAGGGATAAGGTTATGTACAGTGAGGGGTAAAACTTTAAAAAACAAAATTTTGTGGACCCGATCAAATCGAAAACGAATTGAATGTGATTAACTACTTGTTAGGAACACCACACAGAAAGAAATCCCACAGGGTGTTTTATGTGAATATGCTCATAAATTATGTTTGTAAGGGAAGGAATGCAAGAGAAGAAAGTGATAATAATTACAACACAGAGGAAAAAGGAAGTTCAAAGAATAGTGAATTGGACATTCCTCATATTTAATTTCACAATGAGGAAATTGTCAAAACTTGGAATAAAATCAAGATGACCTGAAAGAGTGATATTTATAATGTAGGCAGCTATGCAGAAACAGAATTAAAAATACTAACCTTATTGTTCTTGATGTAGGTACAGGATATGCTGTTCCGATTAAGCAACATCCTTATCAGCATAACTATCTAAGGTTGGCACAGGTTCAGAAGGAGTTTCAACCTATCCTCCAAGAGGATATATTTGAAGTGAGTTGCAGTAAATGGAGCTCATCCACAGTCATGGTACCAAAGCGAGATGGCAACCAAGGTTTATGAGTGGACGATTGCAAAGACAATGCAGTTACAAAGACAGATGCATATCAAATTTCACTGTTGGAGATTGTTGAAAAGGTAAGACAAACGACTTCCATTTCTAAGTTGGACTTCCTCAGAGACTACTGGCAGGTACTTCTGTCAGAAAGAGCAAAGGCAATTTCTGCTTTCGTTTTGCCAAATTTACTGCATCAGATTTAACTCATGCTATTTGTTATAAATCACTCACTGGCCACAATAAGTCATTCCTGCATGACCCAACTGTCTTTGTACATTGATAACCTGGTGATGTTTCATGACTCACGGAGGGAATACTTACCACATTTATAGGACGAGTTCAATCGATTTCAGATGGCCGGCTTGGTGATAAACCTGGCTAAAACTGAATTTGGATTGGTATGGGCCAGGCCCGACTCCTTAAAACATTTTAAAGCAAGTAGCTTAGACCGTAACACCGCAATTTGTTTTAGGTAATGTATCATGGATATTCCCAGTTTATTTGCTGGCCCGACTACCGAGTTTTAAATAGTTGGAATTTATTTACAAAATCACGGAACGAAACACAAAGAGCAGAAAATAAAATAACGGATAACATATCCTATCTGAGCTTGACAGGCTATCAAGACATAACGGTGCTGTTCCAAACTACTTGCAACATTCCCAATAAACAAACCCCTTAGCACAATGAGCAAAATGGTGCAAAATACTTACAATTTACGACGTCATAAAGCATCCGAGGAGCAGGAAAAACGATGTTTCGGGCAAAATCCCTTTGCTGATGAATGGCTTACGCATGAAACGCCGATTTTCATGCTCCTCAGATGCTCAAACCGGCTGTGCTTTTCCAGCATCACTCTTAACTAGACTCTGATTTCCAAAATCTGCAGCCCTCATTTTTGCCTAAAACTGATTTTGCCACAGCCCAAGTCACCTTCCCGGGATATGTTATTGGACGCGGACAAATACCATGGGATGCGAAAAGGAAGGTAATTGGCGACTTTCCTATGCAATCGTTAAAAAAGAGCTGTACTATGGTTCCTGGGATGGGGTGCATTTTATCGAACTTTTTGGTCGATTTTAAGCAGTGTGGTTGCTCCACTCACTGAGTTTCTAAGGAAAGGCAAAAGGTTTCAGTGGACAGCGGACTGTCAAAAGGGATTTGACAGCCTGAAAGCTGTGTTATCAACTGCCCTGGTATTAACCACACTTGATTACATAAAGATTTTCATGCGATGCGATTGATGTGGGTGCCGATGGTTACTCTCGCAGTTAGACGACAAAAAGATAGAAAGAACAAGTTGGCTATTTCTCCAGGAAGTAGAACGTTCATCAGCAGAATTATTGGACAGCTGACAAAGAGACGTTTAGCTTAGTGCTAACGTTACATCATTTCAGTGTTTATTTTACAAGCAACGTATCTGAGAATTTTTTATACATTGATCATAACTATTAAAGTTTGTGGAGCAATTTAAAGGCAAAAATACAAGATTGTTCAGGTGGACCCTGCTGTAACTGACATTCGACTTGAAAATTATGCAAGTGACAGGTCGTGAAAACATGATTGCTGACTTATCATCGTGACTCGAATGAGTGATTAAGGCATTCGGTGGTGGGAGGACGACAGTCTAAATCCGAAGGTCGTTGTACATGTTCGCATGTTTACAGTCAGTGAGTATGTGTGTGTTTTAGTGTACTAAGCAACGTTTTGGGAAGGTTTCGAGGAATGAAGCCTTCTTTAGATATTGGTAGTCAATTTTTTTTTTGGGGGGGGGAGGGGAAAGTGTCCTAAAGCTGGTCCTTTTACAACGTTATGTTGTCCTCGATTTTTTTCAGAGGTGTTCTGAACGACCCAAGGTTCCAACATGCCTGATGTTTTAAAGGTTCATTGGGGCCATTTTGTTCATACCTAACAGATAATACTTCAGCCAGATGACTCGAAAAAAAACTGGTATAACCAAATTAGAGTGGACTGCTCTATGAGTGCGCAGGTCAGTTCAGTTCGGGGGTTAGTTGAGTCTGGGTCACAGTTAAAACTGGACGCTTTTCCTCTCCTTCTGCCTTTATGACGTCGTAACCTGTGAGTATTTTGTACCATTTTATTCCTTGTACTAAGGGGTTTGTTTATTGGGAATATTGCAAGGAGTTTGGACCGTTATGTCTTGATAGCCTGTCAAGCTCAGATAGGATGTGTTATCAGTTATTCTATTTTCTTTTCTTTGTGTTTCGTTCCGTGATTTTGTAAATAAATTCCAACTATTTAAAACTCGGCAGTCGGGCTAGCAAATACACTCTGGGAATATCCATGATACATTACCTAAAACAAATTGCGATGTTACGGTCTAAGCTACTTGCTTTAAAATGTTTTAAGGAGTCGGGCCTGGACCATAACAACGTACAATAACCTTGTTGGTTAAATCCCATGGATAAATGAGTCAGAAGCAGAATGATTGGTTAAAAGACAGAAAGGACTGTGCCAGTAGCTGAGGAGACATAAGCTGAGTATACCAATATCTCCCAGTCACGAGTATTGAACCATCACACTTTATGGCAAATGGAATGTAACGCAATGCAAAGCAAGAGTACAGATCACCTTTGGGAGCTAGAATGATGGACGGTAATGTGACTAGAATTGGAAAATGTTTGATTTGATGTACAGAATTATATTTTATATATGGACTGTTTAATCACAGGTTATACAGGTAGATAAGATTTTTTATATCTGAACATTATATTCAGAATTAAAAACAGACATATATAACAAAATATGTACGGCGACAGGGGATTACAGCAGAGTTACAGCAGTGATAAAGCTCATTACGAGCTCGTCCAGAGATGATGGATTCAATGATCACCATCTTTGCTGTAATTATTCTGAGAAATGTCCTAAAAGCTTTCATTGCCTGAGGATACAAGCCTATTCAAAAAGAACACAGAAGATGTCATAGTTGTAATGTATTGCTATTGTATCATAAAATGTAGCTGTCTCTAAAATACCTTTGAAATCAAAATCAATTGGTTGTGATTCACGCATTGAAGAGAGCAGAAACAAAAAAGTTATTTTTTGGAATTTAAGGAAGGAACAGACGCCAGTGTAATGCAATTGTTACTTGCACAGGTAATGGGAAGAGAAATGGAGCTTATTGTACAAATATAACCAGAGTCAATATCTAGACCCATCAAGAAAAGCATAATATTAGAGGTAATGGAAATCTGAAATAAAAGCACAAAATGATGGGGAAATACAACAGATGAGCCAGGATCTGGAGTGAGAAGCAGAGTTAATATAATGGGTCTGATATGAAATTGCTCTGAAAAAATCACATTGGACTCAAAACGTAATTCCGTGTTTTTTTTTCTCTGCTCTGATACTGCCAGACTGATGGGTTTCTCTGTAGCACTTTCATTTGGTGCAATGGCAAGTGACAGACAGTTATGCTGGGCGTTTGCTTTCAGGATGGAGGCCTGCGATCAGCAGTTTTCACAAAGGTTGGTTCTAGGTTTTCATATTTTGTCAGTTGTACAAATGATTTAAATAAGAGCATAGAAGCTATGGTTAGTAAGCTTGTGGATGACATCAAAATTGATGGCACAATGGACAGTGAAGAAAGTTTTCTAAGATCACGAAAGAATTTTGTTCAAATGGGTCAATATGTTCTGAAATAGGAGATATAGCTCAATCTGGATGAATACAAGGTTTCTAAAAGACAGTATGTGTTTTCTGCTGTCTGTGCATCAGGAAGGAGATGGTTCTGCTCCCCATTTCATGTGTTCAACACAAATAAATCGTTCGTGAACTTTAAGAGGCCTTACCCTCTCCCTGGTTACCCGCTTGCTCTTAACGTATTTGAACAATATGTTTAGATATCCCTTAACCTTTTGAGCTCGTACTATCTCATATCCTTTTTTGCCTTCCTGATAGTTCTCTCAATAATGCCCCACACTCTTTATATTGATTAAGAGATCAAATTAAATTAAGTTGTTTTTATATGAAGTAAGATTCGCTTTTATTCTTGAGTAGAACCGCAATAACTTTTTTCATCCGTTGTTCCTTAATGTTCCCAGCTTTACCGTTCACTCTAACAAGAAGGTAATGCCTCGCAACTCTCGTCGTCACACTGTTGAACGTCTCCCACTTGTCAGACTTTGTTTTTACCTTTTCACAGTTTACATCATCAAACTTGGAAAGTCCTTGGCAGATGCCTTTAAAATTTGTGTTACGCCAATTAAAAATATAACGTGAATGGAAGGCTTATTCTTTTCCATAACCATTTTGAAAGTAATAGAATTATGACTTCAATACGCAAAGTTTTCCGTCACTTTTACTTCAGTCACCTGCCCTGCCTATTATAAGAAAAGAAGATGCAGTTTTGCTCCTTCTCTTTAGAAGCATCCACGTATTGATAAAGACAATTTTCTTGAAAACATTTAACAAAATCTTCGCCACAAAACGTTAACACTACGGTAGTCCCAGTCAATGTTTGGAAAATGAACATTTATGATTATGAAAACCTTACTGTGTTTCTGTGTATCTGAGACCTCCCTACATATTTGTTCCTCAATTTCTTTTTGATGTTGGGGAGCATATAGTGTAATCCCATCAACGTGTTCTATCCTTTCTTGTTTTTAATTTCTACCAATATATTTTCACTGGACGATTTGTCACAAATGAGCATATTGTTCAATCTCTTCAGCGTGATCTTTACTTTCATATCTTCCCTCGTGACTGCAATACTTTATTCCTTAATCATCCTCTGGGTGCTTCGGTTTCCTCCCACAGCCCAAAGATGTGCAGGTCAGATGAATAGGCCACACTAAATTGCCTGCAGTGTTAGGTGCATGACTCAGAGGGAAATGATCTGGGTGGGTTACTCTTTGGAGCGTCGGTGTGGACATGTTGGGTCGAAGGACCTGGTTCCGCACTGTAGGGAATCCAATCTAATCTAATCATGATGGCAGCCCTTCAGCAAGCCCTCTAAATCCTGCCAGCGACCGCATGTCTCATTTTTTATCCTTTTTATGACACCTAATGCCTGGAACATTGAATTGCCACTCCTGAATATCTCTCATCCAAGTTTTAATAATAGCTATTATGTCCCAATCCCACGTTCTGAAACCTGCCCTGAGTTCATCAGCCTTCCCTGGAGGACCCATGAAATGAAATGAATGCAATTTAGTTCTTCAGACTTACTATATTCTCTGATTCCCTCGTCTGTTTTTTTTAATTGATGTGCTTTCATCAAATTCATAACCTTCTCCATCCATCCGACCATTTACAATGCTACTTAGAATATTTCCTGTTTCCTTCTCTAAAGATGTAAAGTTTCCCTTGAAAAAGTGAGCAAATCCTCTTTCTCAGATATTGGTTGCTTTCTAGTTAATATTAGACCAATCCTTTTTGGTCTTTTCTATTCCAAAAAAAAAACATTTTCCAAAAAAACTTATATCCCTGATAAATCAATCGTCTGCGATTGATTTTTTCTTCGTACCATTTTGTTATTTCCCTTGGTTTAGTTTAGAGTTGGAACCGAACAAGAAACTACCACTTTTAACTTCTTTTTTAAAAATGTTCTACCACAACTCTTAAATTTACTCTGTACTATTTATTCTGTTCCCTAAAAATGACATTCCTACCAATATGTGCCATAATTTTGGCTTCTCAATCTCATGTTTAACAATATACTTAAAATGCTTAGAGACGTTCTTTATCCGAATAACGGGACAGCAACAAGCTATCCTTAATTTACGTTTACTGCCACAGAATCCCGTGTTTTGCCCCTATCAGAGCAATGCCCTGTGGCAACAATTCTACCAAATATTGTCAAACGCTTCCAAACATTAGAATCGTTCCAAGTGTTCAATAACTGATGGCTCTTCAATCTTTTTCGGAGAGACTGCACCTGCAAAAGTTCCAATAACTGAATATCTGTTTGAGGAAGGAATAGCCAGCCGAGACATTTCAACTATCTTCTTATCTTTCCGGAGTCACCAACTTTCTGACTGATTTTGCTGGATAATGACATTTCTAAGTGTTCTAGCCATCATCAATTGATCGACCCGTCTTCAATACATTCCTCGAAGAAAAAAAATGTCTTTTCCAGAGATGAACATATTTTGGACTCTCTGGAATGAAGGCATAACTTCTTATTTAAAGCTAAACTGTTTAGTTTTCCAAAACAAAATGAAAAAATTTGCAATGAAAACAGAAACATTTCAAAACAAATGAAGAATTTTCTAATCTTAATATATGCCACCCTTAAAATCGTGACTTAGTTTTGTCTTTTGTTTGTTTTTTGGCATGGAATAAAACAAATAGAAAAAAAAAATGTGTTAATAGACTACCATGAATATGTTAACTGCAATAAAATAATAATTAATATTTAACTATGCATGCAATCGCATGAACAGCTGTAAGATCCATGATGCTCTGAGAACATTATTTTTTCAAACTTTCTTTCCCAATATGAACAACAGTGGGCATATGTTCAAATAATTTGCTTCCAATTGTAGCGATTCGTGATGATATGGGTTGGTCTCCTGCCATGTGCTGAAAATCTAGAATGTTAGACAATCCTTATACTCATCATTCTGTCTCTTTCAAACAAAATGATGAATAGAAATGACAAGTTTAGGGAACCATGAATTTCAGGTGAAATTGTGAGACGAGCTAAGAGGAAATAGAGGCGTACATAAGTTTGAGACGACTGAAGACAGACAAAGCTTTGGAAAAATATCAGGAATGTAGCCCCAATCTGAAACGAGTAATTTAGGGGGTTAAACGGGGTCATTAAACAACTTTAGCGAGCAGGTTTCAGTAAAATTCCAAAGCCTTTTATTCATCCAAAAGGAACAAGAGGGTAACAAGAGAAAGGGTTGGCGTACTCAAGGACAAAGTAGGAAAGTTGTGCGTGGAGTAAGAGAAAACGAGTTAAACAACTTTAGCGAGCAGGTTTCAGTAAAATTCCAAAGCCTTTTATTCATCTAAAAGGAACAAGAGGGTAACAAGAGAACGGGTTGGCGTACTCAAGGACAAAGTAGGAAAGTTGTGCGTGGAGTAAGAGAAAACGAGTGAGATTTTTCATGAGTACTTTACATCGGTATTCATCAAGGAGAGGGGCAAGAAGGATGTTGAGGGGAGAGATAGATGTTTGATTACTCTCAGCAAAGTCAGCATAAGTAGGGAGGAAGTGTTGAGTATTCGAAAAGGCATTAAAGTGGTCAAATAACGAGGTCCGGATGGGATGTATCCCAGTTTTCTGAGGGATGTAACAGAGGAAATAGCTGGGGTCTTAACAGATATCATTGCAGCATCCTTGAACACGGGTAAGGACATGGAAGACTGGAAAATTGCTAATTTTGTGACCTGGTTTAAGAAAGCTCTCAGGGAGAATCCAGGTAATTGTAGACCGGTGAACCTGATGTCAGTGATAGGGAACCTGCTGGAGAAGATAGTGAGGGATCGAATCTATTCCCACTTTAAATAAAATGGTCTTAGCATTGATAGGTAACATGCTTTAGTGCAGGGAATGTCATGTCTTCCGAACTTCTTAGAAGTTTATGAAGAAGTGACAAAGTTGATGAATGAGGGAAGGGCTGTATCTGTCATTTACATTGATTTCAGTAAAACGTTTGATTAGGTTCACCATGGTAGGGTGATGGAGAGGATGAGGTCGTATGGATTCCACAGTGCACAGTTGTGGAAAGATCACTCAACTTCCCATTAAAAAATGCCAGGAGACACAGAAAATCATTCACGAAATTAAACTTTAATTTTGTGAAATCAAAGCTGTAACAGCTAGAAAATTGCTTCCCTGTCTGCTCAAGAGCCTTCTGTTTCTCTGTACTTTATGCAGTTTTTTTTTTTTCCTGCGCTTATCTGATAGCAATAGGATACCCAATCATACTGGCTTGCTTTGTTTTCCTCACCTAATAATCCTCTGCCACACTGGTTCGCTACATTACACTTAACCTGTCAAATTACAGTACAATCGCATTCTAGTGGTGATTGAATTAGCCTATGACAATGTGAATCATACTGGCTTGCTTTGTTTTCCTCACCTAATAATCCTCTGCCACACTGGTTCGCTACATTACACTTAACCTGTCAAATTACAGTACAATTGCATTCAGTACGAGCTCATCTAGTGGTGATTGAATTAGCCTATGACAATGTGACCTACCATTATTGGTTACTGGTGCTCTGTAAAATGATCCTGTGCATTACCACACTAAGTTAGTGACAGAACTGCCAAATTAACATTCATGCATTTGTCCCTTTGAGATCAACAACACTCATACAGAGAAAGAATACAAGGATGCTGGATGCACAAAGGCCAAATCGATTGCATAGTCCCAAAAGCGAGCAACAATAATTTCCAGGGATTTGAAGTCAAAGGATTATGCTTCTGCACTTGGAAGCACAGGGCAAAAACTCGCACCACCCGCAATGGAAGAGGAAAAACAAGATCTAAGACGAGGCTGGGCCAGAGTCCACTGGAACAACAGAGATTTGTCACGCAGCAAGACACAGTAAAAATATATAAATAGAGGTAGATCACAGCAAAAGACAAATAGAACAT
>NC_057716.1:114976980-114982535 GCF_004010195.1 Chiloscyllium plagiosum
CACACACAAACACACACACACACACACACACACACACACACACACACACACACACACACACACACACACACACACACACACACACACACACTGTTTCTACAAGCCACAGCTTCAGTCTGATCATCCAGGCTACTTTAAGAAAAAAATCAACAGTCCAGTAACACTTTAGAAAACTTGCTATTCTCTACGATTTTACTTCTAATCGTCTACTTCCAATCTTCCGGCTTTCAATTGAATTGAAAATTAATGATACTAACAATAAAACAGTCCTCACCGATTCTGCCCATTCAGTCACCTGATTTTCCTTTACTTTCTGTGTTTTTTAAAATTTCCTTAACTATTTCAGGGCGGAATCCACAGAACTTCTTTACATGACGTGGAATTGTGACTCGATCTCTTTAGTCTGTGCCTAATCAACCCCCTGCGCAGTTTTCCTGAACATCCATAACCTTTGATCTACCATCCAGTTTTTGGTTCTTTGGATCAGAGAGACCCACCAGAAGCTTTCTTTGCAGTTTTGTGTTTCCGAGAACCTTCCTTATTTGACAAAATATAGCCCAGATTAGCAGCAAAATGTTTACCCTTTCTTTTTTGTGTGGTCAACACTTTTATTCTGCTCGTCTCAGGAGAGCACTCGCTAAAACCTCGGATGCTGGAGGCTCTTTTTAAAGGGAAACGTCCCTTCCCAGTCCCATTGGACGTGCCAGGATGGTTGTGGAAGAATCACTCAATATTCTGTAAAAAAAAAACCTGGAGACGCACTCAATCGCTCAACATGTTAAACTGTAATTTGTAAAGAAAAACTGTGGCAATCAGATAATTGTTACCCGATTGCCCACTAAACCTTTGTTCCACTGCAGTTTTACAGTTGTTGTTTCCGGGCTTTTCGGATAACATTACCATAACCAATCACACTGGTTTGCGCTGCATTTCTAAACTAATCATCGTCTGCAACGCGGTTTCCCTATATTACACATAACCGATCACATTATTGCACCATCATTTTGAGCAGTAGCTTACCTACCAGTGAATTAACTTGTCTATTGCAGTGCACGACCATTATCTGTGACTAGCGCCCTGTAATATAATCCCGGGTGTGCATTACTTCAAAACGTTAACCACATAACTGCCAGAGTAACTTCCATAATATTATCTGAGTTGGGTTTCCTAAAACTTCTAACAAGCATGGTATGCTGGGACATACGATTAACTGACGTGGTATGCCAATGGATTAACAAGTGAGAAACGATGGCTTGGTCAGAGGAAGAAAGGATAGTTGTGGCGAGTTGTTTCTGACTGGAATTCTGCAACCAATGGTGATCTGCAAGGATCAGTGCAGGGACTTCTGCAATATAAATTTGTATGTCACTGTTTATGAGGATAGGTGTAGAAATGGCAGTTGGAACATCATCTGTGTGAGCAGACGCACTTGAGGACATTGATTGCAAGAAGACAGTATGAACAAATGGCAAGACTCAGAGGACCATTGACACATGGAGAGTCTTTGGTTGGAAGTCCGGAGCTCCTTCAAAGTTAAATTACTACAGTGTAACGAGGTGACAAAGGTGTACAACATACTTACCTTCATCAGGTTAGGGAACTGAGTACAAAACTTTGCAGGTCAGGTTGTAGCTCCATAATCCTTTTGTAAGTTGGCAAGTGTGGCATTGATTACGGTTATGGTCACCACAGTAGAAGAACGATCTGAGTGCTTTGGAACGAGTGTAATCGAAGTTTGCAAGGTCGTTTCTTGGAAGGTAATGGAATACATATAAGGAAAGGTTTGAGAAATTTGGATTATCTTCGTTGGGAGTCGGAAGCTGACGGGCGAACTGATAACAGTCCATACGATTTTGAGAGAATTGGACATTCTCAATCTTTTATCCGAGACTGGAAATATCAAATACAATGGTTAAGGTGGAAGGGGCAAGTTTATAGGAGATGCGAAAGGAAAGTGTTTCTTTTACACAGAGATTGGTAGGTGTTTGGACGTCGCTTCCAGGGGAGAGGTAGAAGCAGATATGGTCTCAGTGTTTAAGGAGCATTTCAACAGACACTTGAAGAGTGGATGTCGTGCGTGGGCATGATCGTAGAGGAAAATGAACATTGTGTGGACATATATGATTAATTTCGAACTGCACCATTGACGCCACAGACCCGATGCATCAAGCACCCTGTGTCTGCACTAAATCTTGTGTGCTCTGGAGGACGGACGGGTCGTGTTGTGAGATATAGAGCACCGGAACGGATTCTTGTCATAAGTGATGCACCAAATTATTTACAAATACATGGAGACTGATGGAGAGAGGGGCCAGACACAATTGAAGGACACCGAGATGCAGTGACAGAGGGATAAAACACACAAAGAGCGAGAGAGAGAGGACAGACAGAGAGATTAAGAGTCAAACAGCAACATACATGAAGAGAAGAGAAGACTGACATTAAAGTTCTTTGCAGTTGCAGAATTGGCTGGGAAGGAATAAGGCGAAGACTGGGAAAGAGCATACAATGATGTAAGAGGACAGTCTTCCAAGAATTGAAAGGGCGTATAATGTGTGACAGAGGAGCAGAGTTTTAATAACGATATCGCAAGGTTGTGCTACAGGAGCACCCTCATTTTCAAAAGGGTGGGCTTTCTGGGAGACAAGCTCAATCACACTGCAGAAGCCCTGAGCAAATTCTAAGTCAGGATTGCCCTCACTGCTGACATCACTTCCAAAGCTAATTGCAACGCCATTTCCTTCCCTGTTGTTGCTGCCCCGAAGACAGTTCCACCCCATTGAAGTCAATCAGCACAGCCACGGCTGAAGACACCACGAATGTCATGCGTAAGGACACTTCCAATCCCGGCGATGCCACTGAATGTAGCACTTCTGCTCTCCAAACAACATGGTTAATGGCACTTCGTTTGGTGACAGTCTCGGCCCCAACTTCCAACTCCAACTCTCTGCCAGGTCCTTAATGTCAGCCTTGCTGAGTGGTTTTACCCATCCTTCACACTTCCCATTACTGAGGATGAACGTTCAGTCCTCAGTTGAAGCCAGGCGCCACCTACATTAATGGATCAATGATGTCAACAGCTGTTGAGCATCACATTTTTCTTCTGCTGCCACTGACTCCGTGCTTATTTTATCCATCAGGAGTCCCATTAAACATCTGAGGATCCCTTCTCCTACCTCCAAAATACTCCATTCACTGGATACACTGTGCTGCTCTCTTGCCCACCCCAGACCGCTTCTGCAGCAAATGCCGCCATTTCATTGACCATCTCACCTGGTCCACCCCTTTCACGCACTCCAACCTCACTCTCACAATGCTCAGTCCTCAGTTCCCATCACTTCAAGCCCAAACTCATCATCAACCCACGGGACTGGAATTTGGGAGTGCGCTGTGTTTGTTTGGTGCAATTACTTCTAAACAGTTGAAGCCAGGCGCCATCTCACGGATGCCTCCTCCTGCTGCCCCCCAACCACGACGTCATCTTCTATCAACAAACCATGATCTCCCATATTATCCACAACCTTATCATCTCAGAGATCTCTCATGCACAGCCTTCAACGTCATCGTCCAAAAATCCACACTTTTTGATTCTACCTCTCATCCAAAATTCACAAACTGTTTTGCCACCATCGGAACACCGCCTCTACCAAATCATGCTCCACAGAACCTATTTTTTCATATCTTGCCAGTGTCCTCGGTCCAGGACCTTCCCACATACATTGGCAACACACTTCACGGCTTCCACCTCCTCCATGACTTTCGATTCTCTTTTAACTGCAATATCTCATCTTCACCATGAAGAAGCGTTCCCTACACTCATCCATTCAGCACGGTGCAACCCTCGAAACCCTCCGTTTTCTCCACTCCCGCTGATCCAGCCATTATCCCTCCACCGATACAGCCATTCAAGTGGCGGAACTAGTGTTCACGCTCAGCAAATTCTCCTTTGAATCCACCCACATTTTTCAGTCCTAAACGGCAGCCATGGCCAATCATGTGGGCCCAAGCCAAGTCTGCCTCTCCATCGTATATGTAGAACAATACACCTTCAGGTGTTACCATTGCACCATTTCTCATTTTTATTTCCATTCGCTACATTGATGGTTCTGTGGGCGCCACCTTGTGCGACTGTGAGGAGGATTTACAGTCCATCAAATTCACAAGCACTTTCCACGCTGACCTCACGTTCACCTGACCATTCTCAGACACCTCACTCCTCGTCATGGACCTCTCCATTTCCATTTCTGGCAACCAACTCAGCACGCACATGAGCTTCAATCCTAACCATTCCCACAACGACCTGAAAAACAACTGCTCCCTCACCTCCTCCTGTGAAAATGCTGTCCCATAATCCTAAATCATCCGTCCCGGCCATATTTGTATCAAGTAGTAACAATTCAAATCCAGACCATTGCAGATGGCCTCGTTTTCAAGGAGAGCAACATCCCGCTCCACGGGGTCAGCATACCCTCCAGCGCATCTCTTCCATTTCCCGACCCTTGCCTTTGAACCCCATCCCTCCTACCAGAATAAGAATAGAAATCCCACTGGACCTCGGCTTCCAACATCAAATAGACGGACAGAGCGCATAATCCCCCGCCACCAAAGGCAGACCCAAGCACCAGGTATATATTTCCAGCTCCACGACTCTCAGCATTCCGTGGAGACAATTCCCTCTGTGACTCTCTCGTTATGTCCACGCACCCTTCCAACCGACCCTCTATTAATGGTCGCCGCAGGACGTGTTACACCTGCGCCAACATCTACCCCTTCACCTTTATGCATGGGCCTAGATGATCCTGACACATCCAGCAGAGATTATTCTGTGTCTGCAAACACGTCACCTACTGTGTCCATTGGTCGCGATATGGTTTCCTCTACTTTGCGGAGACAAGTCGCCAACGTGTGGAATGTTTCAGCTAACACCTCTGGAACACACTCAACAAGCAACCCCACTGCCCTGTGGCCTTATACTTCAACTCCCCCTCCAACTCTGTTAAGGACATGCAAGTCCTGGACCACCTGCACTGCCAAATATCCATTTCCCGACCCTCGCCTTTGAACCCCATCCCTCCAACCACAATAAGAATAGAAATCCCACTGGACCTCGGCTTCCAACATCAAATATACGGACAGAGCGCATAATCCTCCGCCACTCCCGCCACCAAAGGCAGACCCAAGCACCAGGTATATATTTCCCGCTCCACGGCTCTCAGCATTCCGTGGAGACAATTCCCTCTGTGACTCTCTCGTTATGTCCACGCACCCTTCCAACCGACCCTCTATTCATGGTCGCCGCAGGACGTGTTAAACCTGCGCCAACATCTACCCCTTCACCTTTATGCATGGGCCTAAATGATCCTTACACATCCAGCAGAGATTAATCTGTGTCTGCAAACACGTCACCTACTGTGTCCATTGGTCGTGATATGGTTTCCTCTACTTTGCGGAGACAAGTCGCCAACGTGTGGAATGTTTCAGCTAACACCTCTGGAACACACGCAACAAGCAACCCCACTTCCCTGTGGCCTTATACTTCAACTCCACCTCCAACT
>NC_057716.1:114983035-114983978 GCF_004010195.1 Chiloscyllium plagiosum
CAGGAATTGAAATATTTAAAAAGGTGTTAAAAAAAAAACAAGAAAAGTAACTTGTTATTGAAAAATGACAGAACAATGAGAGAATTTGAAGTGTCATTGAAATTTATCATCAATATCAAACTTTTGAAGTTTTGTCTTTCTAACAAGTTGCAAATTCAGAGAGGAGCATTTGGAGGGTTTTATATATATATATATATATATTATAAAGTAGATTGTGCGAATGTTGTTTAGGGGAAAAAAGGCTGCCGACATTTCCTGATTCGGAATTACGTGACTGCAGACCGACAACAACAAGCTTAATTGTACGTTGAAATGACCATTCAGCTTTTGGTCCATTGGAGACGGGTGACATATATCAGTCCTGAAAAGTAGAGCTAAGTCCCATGAAACACATAAATAAGAAAATATCGATTTGTACTAAAACGTCGTCTGCATTTCTTGCCTTGCTGCCACTGTTGATATAATGCAACTCCTTTCTGAACTAGCAAGTAATAATTTCATCTCAAATCTCTGCATCTGAAGCTAATTTGCAACATTATCTGTTTTGTATAATGGAAAATAAATAACAATGATCATTTCTCGACATTTTTGTGCAAAATTCAATGTCTCATTGACCTGTCAGATTTATTTTCTCTGTGTCCTCACACTTAGCTAATATACGTGACTGTCTCACGTTATCAGCTGAATGTTTCGAATGTAACTAACAAATCGCCATATTTCACCTACTTTCTGTAGGCATGAAAAGTAGGAGTTCCCGCTCCAATTTAATAGAGCGGAAAAAAGTCATATTTAAGAAAACACAATGAATCCATTCATTATTGGCTCCTTCCTAGATCCGAAATGAATGAAACTATGATAAATCAGAATTTTGAACCTGACATTCGACATTCATAGACGACCAGCAGTGAGTGCTTTTGCAACTTCAATCAAAGATTGCTGCTCA
>NC_057716.1:114984162-115005126 GCF_004010195.1 Chiloscyllium plagiosum
TGTGCTCTTCCAGCACCACTGATCCAGAATCTGGTTTCCAGCATCTGCAGTCACTGTTTTTACCTAATGAATTCTCATAACTTATTGTACAATTATTTGTCATTTTTAACTCTGTGAATGTGGGTACATTGACAACATGTCTCGACATTTGAGGAAGCATATGACGAGGAAATGTTCGGATGGATGTGAGGCAGCAGCAGGCATAGTAAAGTAGTTTAGTTTGGGGTTGTGTTCCACATGGATCAGGTGGACCCAAGGGCATGTTTCCTTGCTTATGTCTCTATGACTCTACATGAGGACACAGAACAATATCATGTTATGAAGGATGTTAAAGGTATATTTGTGCAAACAATCATACCAATTCAATCATTCAGGATCCCATCAACATTCCAATGTATGTGAGCTGCTCCACTTCTGAATTTTCTGACTCCGATGTCTCCTTGTGAGCTTGTGGATTGTACTGAATTCAGAACAACAGTCTGCATTTAATCGAGATTCTGTGCAGTAAAATATCACTTCATTTTTGTTTAATGTTCGGACTTTAGCCAGTGAAGTTTCGAATTAATTGCCCACCTTAAAAATAATCATCATTGTGATTATATTTCAAACATATTGCATGACGTGTGAAATCAAATCATTGATTGGGTTGAATCACATCAGTCTCTTTATTCATTCCTCTCTGGAAACATTGTTCATTTCATGACAACTTAATAATCTTTACACTTTCTAAAAAATACCATTTCCAAAGCTTTGTCCCATCACTTTGTCCACTCCATTTCTTTTATTGGAACATGGATTTCGTCTGCATATATAACTGAACCTCCTAACGAATTCTTCCTTAGAGGTTGCAAATGCAAGTTTTTGCATCGAATTAACTGATAAATAATGAACACCGTCGAGCTGCGTGCCGATCAGAAGTATCACACCAGAGCAGGACGGCTCCAATACTTTTATAAGTTGCATTTAAGTTGCCTTGCAATGAAACACTCACCCACAATACAAAGTTGCCCTCTGATCACTTTTGTTTTTGACGTTAAAGCATTGGATGACATTACCTTAAGATTCTTACAGGCACTCAGCCAGGGAAAAGTCTTCGCCCTTCTGTAGCTATAGAGAACTTATACAGAAGTCAAGAAGATTCAAAATGTAAAAACATTGTCGGTCTCTTGATGAACATTAATGATATGAGTGTTTAGTTGCTGTTAAACAACTTACAGTAAACAAAGAGAAATGCACTTTTCTGAATTTTGGAAAACAATTTTGATTGGCAGGATTTGTTTTTGACATAGGAGAACAGAATTACTCAGAAAATAAAAGTAAGTTTCAAAGCCACTGAGCCCAGGCCTTTTTCAACGGTGTCATATTGATCACACCTCCTTGTAAGTTCCTCGCGTGCACTCAAGCTTTCCTTTCATGACTCGAGAACAACAAGAACGTCTATAGTTCTTCACAACAGTCCGGACATTCAGAGATGAGAAACCCGTGCTGGAGTAGAAAGTGAGGACCCATTAAAGTGATCAGATGAAACGGTATATGCAATTTGCTCTTGAAAACCTGACACTGGTTGATAGCAGTTCCTCTTTGCACACATCGAACATTTATTTCTCAATAACTTGTGAAGAGAAGTTTTGTCAAGACAATAGACAGTAGTTGCAGGAGTAGGCCATTCTGCCCTTCGAGACGGCACCACCATTCATTATGATCATGGCTGATCATTCTCAATCAGTATCCTGTTCCTGCCTTTTCTCCATATCCCTTGATTACACTGTTCTTGAGAGCTCTATCCAACAAGGGGATGCGATGGATGGCAGATATAGGAAGGGAAAAAGGTCGCAGATACAGACAGTTAGATGGGTTAACTCCAGGAAAGGTAGGAGAGGGAAGCAGGTCGTGCAGGAGTCTCCTGTGCTTATTCCCATTTAAAACAATTGTACTGTTTTGGAAAATGGCGGCTGCAATGGATTCTCAGGGGAATGTAGCATGAACAGTGAAGTTTCTGGTATCGGGAGAGGCTCTAATGCAATGAGGGGTACATTGGTTTCCAAGTGATCGATTGTGTTAGGTGACTGTCTAATCCGAGGCACAGACGTTTCTGCAGCCAGCAGCGAAAAATCAAAATGATGTGTTGTATCCCCCTGGTGCCAGGATTAAGGATGTCTGAGAGAGGATGCAGAATGTTCTCAAAGGAGAGAAGGACCAGCAGAATATCATTGTACAGCTTGGAGCCAACTACATAGCAAGGGGGAAAAGGACCAGATTCTGAATGGAGTATATACAGAGTTAGGCAGGAATTTAAAAATGAGGTCCTCAACAGTACCAATATCACGAAGGGTGGTGATTGATGTCAAATGAGAACCCTCGAGTTCAGTTATTAGTGGTGTACCACAAGGACCAGTTTTGGGACCACTGCTGTTTGTCATTTTTTCCAAGTGAGTTGAATGAGTGCGTAGAAAGATGGGTTAGCAAATTTACGGATGGCACGAAGGTCGATGGAGTGAAGGATAGTGCTGAAGGATGTTGCAGGTAACAGAGCCACAGAGATAGGCTTCAGAGCTGGGCTGACAGGTGGCAAAGGGAACTTAATGCGGAAAAGTGTGAGGTGATTCAGTTTGCAAGTTACAATAGGAATAAAGTGTGCTGTGTTAAATGTAAGATTCTTGGTAGCGGAGATGACAAGAGAAATGTCACTGTCTATGTACATCAATCCCTGAAAGATATCACCCAGTTTGATAGCGTTGTTAAGAAGGCATACAGTGTCCTTACTTCTATTGATAGAGAAATTGAGTTTTGGATCGACGAGGCCATGCTGCAGCTTTACAAAACTCTGTTGCAGTCGCACTTGGAGTGTTGTGTAATGTACTGGTCACAGCAATATCGGAACGATGTGGAAGCTTTGGCAAGGGTACAGAGCAGATTTAGGACAATGTCGCCTGCTACGGAGGGAAAATCTTAACAGGCAAAACTCAGGAGATTGTGGCTGTTTTTCATTTGAGAGATGATGGTTGAGACGGGATTTAATTGAGACATGCAAGATAATCAGAGGGTTAGATATTGTGGACAGTGACTTTTTTTTCCTCAGATGGCGATAGCTTTCACGCTGCTCACAGCTTTAAATTGAGGGACGATAGATAAAGGACATATATCAGAGTTAGTTCCTTTACTGAAAGAGTAGTATGGGAGTGGAACGCCTTCCTGCGATGGTGGTAAACTGTGGAAAATTACTAATTGGGCATAGTGTCCCAATCATCTGTGGGAGGATGTGAAACAGTGTCTTTAGTGAAATATCATTTCCCTCTCAATTGCATCTCCAGCGTCATTACGACTCCGACACAGTACCCCTATGAACTATGGGCGGATGTGAGACATTATCTTTCGTGAAATAACCTGTTCCGTTGAATTCCGTCTCCAAGGACATTAAACTCTGACACAGTATCTCTATCATCTGTGGAAGAAGTGATACAGTTTCTTTCCTTTAATAGCCTGGGACTCTGAATTGCATCTCCAGCGACATTTCTACTTAATAACCTAGGCCTCTGAAGCACATCTCCAAAGACATTACTATACTGACACAGTGTCGCAATCATCTCTGGGAGGATATGAAACGGTGTCTTTCATGTAATACCCTGTATCTCTGAATGAAATATCCAGTGAAATTACTAATTGGGCACAGTGTCCCAATCATCTGTGGGAGGATGTGAAACAATACATTTACTGCAATAACCTGTGCCTCTGAATTACATCTCCAGCGATGTTACTACTCTGACACAGTAGCCTTATCACTGTGTGAGGATAGAAAGCAGTGTATTTACTGTAATAACTTGTCCCTTTGAATTACTTCGCAAGTGTCATTACTACATTGACACAGTGTTCCTGTCAATTATGGGATGATGCAAAACTGCATATTTAGTGTAATAGTCTGTCCGTCTGAATTACACCTCCAGCGACATTACTACTCTGATACAGTGTCTGTATCTTCTGTAGGAGAATGTGAAACAGTGTCTTTGGTATAATAACCGGCGCTTCTATATTACATTTCCAATGAAATTACTTCTCTCTCACAGTGTCTCTATCATCTGCGGATGGACGTGGAACATTGCCTTTCGGATAGTAACTGGGCCTCTGAAATATATATCTAGCAACATTACTCCTCTGATACAGTCTCCCGAGCACAAAATTACTTTGGAGACAAGAGCAAGTTTGTTATCGAATTCATGGCAACTGAAAGAGTGATTAGAAGATACGTGAAACTGTAAAGTCTGAATTTTACCAAAGCACAGATAATGGTTTACTTAGCAAAAGGAGAAAGTGAGGTCTGCAGATGCTGGAGATCAGAGCTGAAAATGTGTTGCTGGAAAAGCGCAGCAGGTCGCAAATTGTAAGTATTTTGTCCCATTTTATTCCGTGTACTAAGGGGCTTGTTTATTGGGAATATTGCAAGGAGTTTGGACCAGCACTGTTATGTCTTGATAGCCTGTCAAGCTCAGATAGGATGTGTTATCCGTTATTCTATTTTCTTTTCTTTGTGTTTCGTTCCGTGATTTTGTAAATAAATTCCAACTATTTAAAACTCGGTAGTCGTGCCAGCAAATATACTCTGGGAATATCCATGATAAATTACCAAACACAAATTGCGACGTTACGGTCTAAGCTACTTGCTTTAAAATGTTTTAAGGAGTCGGGCCTGGTCCATAACAACGTACAATAACCTTGTTCGTTAAATCCCATGGATAAATGAGTCCGAAGCGGAATGAATATGATATTGGTTCGAAGACAGAAAGGACTGGGCCAGTAGCTGAGGAGACGTAAGCTGAGTATACCAATATCTCCCAGTCACGAGTATTGAACCATCACACTTTATGGCAAATTGAATGAAACGCAATGCAAACCAAGAGAACAGATCACCTTTGGGAGCTAGAATGATGGACGGTAATGTGACTAGAATTGGAAAATGTTTGATTTGATGTACAGAATTATATTTTCTATCTGGACTGTTTAATCACAGGTTATACAGGTAGATAAGATTGTTTATATCTGGACATTATATTCAGAATTAAAAACAGACATAAATAACAAAATATGTACGGCGACAGGGAATTACAGCAGAGTTACAGCAGTGATAAAGCTCATTACGAGCTCGTACAGAGGTGATGGATTCAATGATCACCATCTTTGCTGTAATTATTCTGAGAAATGTCCTAAAAGCTTTCATTGCCTGAGGATACAAGCCTATTCAAAAAGAACACAGAAGATGTCATAGTTATAATGTATTCCTATTGTATCATAAAATGTAGCTGTCTCTAAAATACCTTTGAAATCAAAATCAATTGGTTGAGATTTACGCATTGAAGAGAGCAGAAACAAAAAAGTTATTTTTTGGAAATTAAGGAAGGAACAGACGCCAGTGTAATGCAATTGTTACTTGCACAAGTAATGGGAAGAGAAATGGAGCATATTGTACAAATATAACCACAGTCAACATCTAGACCCATCAAGAAAAGTATAATATTAGAAGTAATGGAAATCTGAAATAAAAGCACAAAATGATGGGGAAATACAACAGATGAGCCAGGATCCGGAGTGAGAAGCAGAGTTAATATAATGGGTCTGATATGAAATTGCTCTGAAAAACAATCACATTGGACTCAAAACGTAATTCCGTGTTTTATTCTCTGCTCTGATACTGTCAGACTGATGAGTTTCTCTGTAGCACTTTCAGTTGGTGCAATGGCAAATGACAGACAGTGGTGCTGGGCGTTTGCTTTCAGGATGGAGGCCTGGGATCAGCAGTTTTCACAAAGGCTGGTTCTCGGTTTTCATAGTTTGTCAGTTGTACAAATGATTTAAATGAGAGTATAGAAGCTATGGTTAGTAAGCTTGTGGATGACATCAAATTTGATGGCACAATGGACAGTGAAGAAAGTTTTCTAAGATCACGAAAGAATGTTGTTCAAATGGGTCAATAGGTTCTGAAATAGGAGATATAGCTCAATCTGGATGAATACAAGGTTTCTAAAAGACAGTATGTATTTTCTGCTGTCTGTGCATCAGGAAGTAGATGGTTTTGCTCCCGATTTCATGTGTTCAACACAAATAAATCGTTCGTGAACTTTAAGAGGCCTTACCCTCTCCCTGGTTACCCGCTTGCTCTTAACGTATTTGAACAATATGTTAAGATATCCCTTAACCTTTTGAGCTTGTACTATCTCATATCCTTTTTTTTTGCCTTCCTGATAGTTCTCTCAATAATGCCCCACACTTTATATTGATTAAGAGATCAAATTGAATTAAGTTGTTTTTATATGAAGTAAGATTCGCTTTTATTCTTGAGTAGAACCGCAATAACTTTTTTCATCCGTTGTTCCTTTATGTTCCCAGCTTTACCGTTCACTCCAACAAGAAGATAATGCCTCGCAACTCTTGTCGTCACACTGTTGAACGTCTCCCACTTGTCAGACCTTCTTTTTACCTTTTAACAGTTTACATCATCAAACTTGGAAAGTCCTTGGCAGATGCCTTTAAAAATTGTGACACTCCAATTAAAAATATCATGTGAATGGAAGGCTTATTCTTTTCCATAACCATTTTGAAAGTAATAGAATTTTGACTTCAATACGCAAAGTGTTCCGTCACTTTTACTTCAGTCACCTGCCCTGCCTATTATAAGAAAAGAAGATGCAGTTTTGCTCCTTCCCTTTAGAAGCATCCACGTATTGATAACGACAATTTTCTTGAAAACATTTAACAAAATGTACACCACAAAACGTTAACACTACGGTAGTCCCAGTCAATTTTTGGAAAATGAACATTTATGATCATGAAAGCCTTACTGTGTTTATGTATATCTGAGACCTCCCTACATATTTGTTCCTCAATTTCTTTTTAATGTTGGGGAACATGGAGTGCAATCCCATCAACGTGTTCTTTCCTTTCTTGTTTTTAATTTCTACCAATATATTTTCACTGGACGATTTGTCACAAATGACCATATTGTTCAATCTCTTTAGCGTGATCTTTACTTTGATATCTTCCCTCGGTACTGCAATACTTTATTCATTAATCATCTTCTGGGTGCTTCGGTTTCCTCCTACAGCCCAAAGATGTGCAGGTCAGATGAATAGGCCAGACTAAATCGCCTGCAGTGTTAGGTGCATTAGTCAGAGGGAAATGATCTGGGTTGGTTACTCTTTGGAGGGTCGGTGTGGACTTGTTGTGTCAAAGGGCCTGTTTCCCGCACTGTAGGGAATCTAATCTAATCTAATCATGGTGGCAGCCCTCCAGCAAGCCCTCTAAATCCTGCCAGCCACCGCATGTCTATTTTCTATCCTTTTTTATGACACCTAATGCCTGGAACATTGAATTTCCACTCCTGAATACCTCTCATCCAGGTTTTAATAATAGCTATTATGTCGCAATCTCACGTTCTTAAACCTGCCCTGAGTTCATCAGCCTTCCCTGTAGGACCCATGAAATGAAATGAATGCAATTTAGTTCTTCAGACTTACTATATTCTCTGATTCCCTCGTCTGTTTTTTTTTTAAAATTGATGTGCTTTCATCAAATTCATAACCTTCTCCATCCATCCGACCATTTACAATGCTACTTAGAATAACTCCTGTTTCCTTCTCTAAAGATGTGAAATTTCCCTTGAAAAAATGAGCAAATCTTCTTTCTCAGATATTGGTTGCTTTCTAGTTAATATTAGACCAATCCATTTTGGTCTTTTCTATTCCAAAAAAAAGGAAATTCCAAAAAAACTTATATCCCTGATCAATCAATCGTCTGCGATTGATTTTTTTCTTCCTACCGTTCTTTCCCTTGGTTTGGTTTAGAGTTGGAACCGAACAAGAAACTACCACTTTTAACTTTTTTTTTTAAATGTTCTACCATAACTCTTAAATTTTCTCTGTACTATTTATTCTTTTCCCTAAAAATGACATTCCTACCAATATGTGCCATAATTTTGCTTCTCAATCTCATGTTTAACAATATATTTCAAATTTTAGAGACGTTCTTTATCCGAATAACGGGACAGCAACAAGCTATCCGTAATTTACGCTTACTGCCATAGAATCCCGTGCTTTGCCCCTATCGGAGCAATCCCCTGTGGCAACAATTCTACCAAATACTGTCAAAAGCTTCCAAACATTAGAATCGTTCCAAGTGTTCAATAACTGATGGATCTTCAATTTTCTTCGGAGAGACTACACCTGCAAAAGTTCCAATAACTGTTTGAGGAAGGAATAGCCAGCCGAGACATTTCAACTGTCTTCTTATCTTTCCGGAGTCACCAACTTTCTGACTGATTTTGCTGGATAATAACATTCCTAAGTGTTCTAGCCATCTCTTCCGCTACTTTTTATATAGCCTAAATAACATTATCCCTATTAGTGAGCGGCACGGTGGCACAGTGGTGAGCAATGCTGTCTTACAGCGCCAGAGACCCGGGTTCAATTTCCAACACAGGCGACGGACTGTGTGGAGTTTGCACGTTCTCCCCGTGTCTGCGTGGGTGTGCTCTGGTTTCCTCCCACAGTCCAAAGATGTGCAGGTCAGGCGAATTAGTCATGCTAAATTGCCCGCAGTGTTAGGTAAGTAAGGGGTAAATGTATGGGTGGGTTGCGCTTCGGCGGGTCGGTGTGGACTTGTTGGGCCGAAGGGCCTGTTTCCACACTGTAATGTAATCTAATCTAAAAGCCGGATTTTATATACATTTCACTACCTACAGACAATAATGTTTAAATGTATAGATATGCATACACACATACATACACATATCAAACATGTAAGATTTAAAAAAATCAAACATTTAACTAAATAACTCAATTGATCGACCCCTCTTCAATACCTTCCTCGAAGAAAAAAATGTCTTTTCCAGAGATGAACCTATTTTGGACTCTCTGAAATGAATGCATAACTTCTTATTTAAAGCTATACTGTTTAGTTTTCCAAAATAAAATGAAAAAATTTGCAATGAAAAAAGAAACATTTCAAAACAAATGCAGAATTTTCTTTTCTTAATATATTTCACCCTTAAAATCGTGAGTTAGTTTGGTCTTTTGTTTGTTTTTCAGCATGTGAATAAAACAAATAGAAAAAAAAATTGTGTGTTAATAGACTAGCAGGAATATGTTAACTGCAATAAAATAATAATTAATATTTAACTATGCGTGCAATCGCATGAACAGCTGTAAGATCCATGATGCTCTGAGAACATTTTTTTCAAACATTCTTTCCCAATATGAACAACATTGGGCATATGTTCAAATAATTTGCTTCCAATTGTAGCGTTACTTTGATGATATGGGTTGGTCTCCTGCCATGTGCTGAAAATCTAGAATTTTAGACAATCCTTATACTCATCACTCTGTCTCATTCAAACAAAATGATGAATAGAAATGACAAGTTTAGGGAACCAGGAATTTCAGGTGAAATTGTGAGACGTGCTAAGAGGAAATAGAAGCGTGCATAAGTTTGAGACGACTGAAGACAGAAAGCTTTGGAAAAATATCAGGAATGTAGCCCCAGTCTGAAACAAGTAATTTAGGGGGTTAAAACGGGTCATTAAATAACTTTAGCGAGCAGGTTAAGCTAAAATTCCAAAGCCTTTTATTCATCTAAAAGGAACAAGAGGGTAACAAGAGAAAGGGTTGGCGCACTCAAGGACAAAGTAGGAAAGTTGTGCGTGGAGTCAGAGAAAACGAGTGAGATTTTTCATGAGTACTTTACATCGGTATCCATCAAGGAGAGGGGCAAGAAGGATGTTGAGGGGAGAGATAGATGTTTGATTACTCTCAGTAAAGTCAGCATAAGTAGGGAGGAAGTGTTAAGTATTCTAAAGGCATTAAAGTGGTCAAATAACCCGGTCCGGATCGGATGCATCCCAGTTTTCTGAGGGATGTAACAGAGGAAATAGCTGGGGTCTTAACAGATATCATTGCAGCATCCTTGAACATGGAAGACTGGAAAATTGCTAATGTTGTCACCTTGTTTAAGAAAGCTCTCAGGGATAATCCAGGTAATTGTAGAGCGGTGAACCTGACGTCAGTGATAGGGAACCTGCTGGAGAAGATAGTGAGGGATAGAATCTATTCCCACTTGAAATAAAATGGTCTTAGCATTGATAGGTAACATGCTTTAGTGCAGGGAATGTCATATCTTCCGAATTTCTTAGAAGTTTATAAAGAAGTGACAAAGTTGATGAATGAGGGAAGGGCTGTATATGTCATTTACATTGATTTCAGGAAAACGTTTGATTAGGTTCCCCATGGTAGGCTGATGGAGAAGGTGAAGTCGTATGGGTTTCACAGTGCACAGTTGTGGAAAGATCACTCAACGTTCCATTAAAAAATGCCAGGAGACACAAAAAATCATTCACGAAATTAAACTTTAATCTTGTGAAATGAAAGCTGTAACAGCTAGGAAATTGATTCCCTGTCTGCGCAAGAGCCTTCTGTTTCTCTGTACTTTATGCAGTTTATTTTTCCTGCGCCTATCTGATAGCAATAGGATACCCAATCATACTGGCTTGCTTTGTTTTCCTCACCTAATAATCCTCTGCCACACTGGTTCGCTACATTACACTTAATCTGTCAAATTACAGTACAATCGCATTCAGTGTGAGCTCATCTAGTGGTGATTGAATTAGCCTATGACAATGTGACCTACCATTATTGAATACTGGTGCTCTGTAAAATGATCCTGTGCATTACCACACTAAGTTAGCGACATAACTGCCAAATTAACATTCATGCATTATTCCTTTGAGATCAACAACACTCATACAGAGAAAGAATACAAGGATGCTGGATGTACAAAGGCCAAATCGATTGCATAGTCCCAAAAGCGGGCAACAATAATTTCCAGGGATTAGAAGTCAAAGGATTATGCTTCTGCACCTGGAAGCACAGGGCAAAAACTCGCACCACCCGCAATGGAAGAGGAAAAACAAGATCTACGACGAGGCGGGGCCAGAGTCCACTGGAACAACAGAGATTTGTCACGCAGCAAGACACAGTAAAAATATATAAATAGAGATAGATCACAGCAAAATACAAACAGAACATCAAGCAAAATGACACCCGCCACATTCACAATCTTACCGAACAAAGTCCCCAATCCACACAAAATAGTATTCAACCAGACAAAAGACCTGATGGCCGGACCCTGCATTCTCCTTAAGCTGCTGCTGTAAATTCTGGAGCCGAATCATAGCCCGAGTAAAGGATCCCTCTCGTCAGGCAATGTCCCCAGAACTGTACACAGACCCCACCTTTAGCAAGAAACGAACAGTCCAAGGCCTACCTATTCAGCCATGCCGTCTGACTGGTCACATCCAATTGCTCAACTAATGCGGAGAGGGCATCATCAGAGTATTAAATAAATCCCTGCTAATTGTAATAGATATGATTAGTCCACACAGCATTCTTTCTGATACCAATGGCAGGGATAAGCGACTGAACTTGAACACATTGGAGTTACCCCGTGGCTGACCAATACCTTCCACAGGCAACGCAGGATCAGGGAGACGCTCCCATTTCGGGAGTCGCAAAGTCGGCGGGGCAGAACATCAAATTGAGCCTCTGGCGAGGCAAAAGTCTCATTGAAGAGTATCACACGAGGGCAGTAGCCATCCCAACTAAACAGAAGTGTTGGACACAGCCCCCTCCGATGCCACACAGCTACCAAGTATCGGCCAAGGGAACAAACTGAAAATTCATAACGAGCTGATCATGTATCACACGGACACGGAAAGGAGCGGCAGTTACAACACCAAATGTAAGTACATAAGTACCCTCAAAACGGTCCACGGAAACATTTTTTCCTTTGGTCTGAAATTTTTAATTAAACCTTTCATTTCATCGCAGAGATTTTCGTCAAATGAACCCTCTTTTGGCCATTCAGTTAGTAAATTTTGAGTTCGTTTTACACACTTTTAAAGATTTTTTACGACATCCTTTCTTACTACTGGAAATTTCTTACGCAGTATTTCAACCTCAGTCCTTTGTTCAACTTGACATATATTCCAATCAAGCTGGTCCATTGCCTCTGTTCTCACAATTTACTTCCTTATGCCTTACATATCAGGGAGTACTTCGTCAATTGTTGTGAATATTCCATAACTCTACAACTCGCAGTCGTCTCTTATTGGTTTAACAATCTTGAAACTTCCTTAGTTTCAACTAATTAATAAAGATAATCTATTCTCGTTCGTTCTTCCTGCACTATTCGAGGAGTGCATCTGAACAATACTGTAATCACTAAATCTTCTTTGAAATAGGTTTGAAGAAAAGCTCGATCTTATTTTCCTACAATGCAAAACAAAATCAAATCACTCCCGGATCTCGAGCTCTGGGGAACAAGACATAAACATTTAATCTCCAAGAATTAATTGTGCATACAAACCAGACCACAATGGTTGAACTTGAGAGTCTGTCTCTCTCAAAAACAAACACACACACACTCAAAGTGTTACTACAAGCCAGAGCTTCAGTCTGATCATCCAGGCCACTTTAAGAAAAAAATCAACAGTCCAGTAACACTTCAGAAAACTTGCTATTCTCTACTAACTTACTTCTAATCGTCTACTTCCAATCTTCCGGCTTTCAATTTAATTGAAAATTAATGATACTAACAATAAAACAGTCCTCACCGGTTCTGCCAATTCAGTCACCTGAGTTTCCTTTACTTTCTGTGTTTTTAAATTTCCTTAACTATTTCAGGGCGGAATCCACAGAAGTTCTTTATATGACGTGGAATTTTGGCTCGATCTCTTTATTCTGTGCCTAATCAACACCACCCCTGCGCAGTTTTCCTGAACATCCTCAACCTTTGATTTACCATCCAGCTTTTGGTTCTTTCGATCAGAGAGACCCACCAGAAGCTTTCTTTGCAGTTTTGTGTTTCTGAGAACCTCCCTTATTTGACAAAATATTGCCCAGATTAGCAGCAACATGCTTACCCTTTATTTTGTGTGTGGCAAACACTTTTATTCTGCCCGTCTCAGGAGAGCTTTCGCTAAAATCACGGTTGCTGTAGCCTCTTTTTAAAGGGAAACGTTCCTTCCCAGTCCCATTGGACGTGCCAAGATGGTTGTGGAAGAATCACTCAATATTCTTTAAAAAAAAACCTGGAGACGCACTCAATCGCTCAACATGTTAAACTTTAATTTGTAAAGAAAAGCTGTGGCAATCAGATAATTGTTTCCCGATTGCCCACTAAACCTTTGTTCCACTGCAGTTTATACAGTTGTTGTTTCCGGGCTTTTCGGATAACATTAGCATAACCAATCACACTGGTTTGCGCTGCATTTCTAAACTAATCATCGTCTGCAACACTGTTTCCCTACATTACACATAACTGATCATGGGCGGCACGGTGGCACAGTGGCACAGTGGTTAGCACTGCTGCCTCACAGCGCCAGAGACCCGGGTTCAATTCCCGCCTCAGGCGACTGACTGTGTGGAGATTGCACGTTGTTGGGCCGAAGGGCCAGTTTCCACACTGTAATCTAATCTAATCTTACCTACCAGTGAACGACCATTATCTGTGACTAGCGCCCTATTATATAATCCCGGGTGTGCATTACTTCACTAAGTTAACCACATAACTGCCAGAGTAACTTCCATAATATTATCTGAGTTGGGTTTCCTAAAACTTCTAACAAGCATGGTATGCTGGGACATATGATTAACTGACGTGGCATGCCAATGAATTAACAAGTGAGAAACGATGGCTTGGTCAGAGGAAGAAAGGATAGGTGTGGAGAGTTGTTTCTGACTGGAATTCTGCAACCAATGGTGATCTGCAAGGATCAGTGCTGGGACTTCTGCAATATAAATTTGTATGTCTCTGTTTATGAGGATAGGTGTAGAAATGTGGCAGTTGGAACATCATCTGTGTGAGCAGACGCACTTGAGGACATTGATTGCAAGAAGGCAGTATCAACAAATGGCAAGACTCAGAGGACAATTGACACATGGAGAGTCTTTGGTTGGAAGTCCGTAGCTCCTTCAAAGTTAAATTACTATAGTGTAACGAGGTGACAAAGGTGTACAACACACTTACCTTCATCAGGTTAGAAAACTGAGTACAAAACTTGGCAGGTCACATTGTTGCTCTATAATCCTTTAGTAAGTTGGCAAGTGTGGCATTCAGTACAGTTATGGTCACCACAGTAGAAGAACGATCTGATTGATTTGGAAAGAGTGTAATCTAAGTTTGCCGGGTCGTTTCTTGGAAGGTAATGGAATACCTATAAGGAGAGGTATGAGAAATGTGGATTATCTTCGTTGGGAGTCGGAAGCTGATGGGCGAACTGATAACAGTCCATACGATTTTGAGAGAATTGGGCATTCTCAATCTTTTATCCGAGACTAGAAATATCAAATACATTGGTTAAGGTGGAAGGGGCAAGTTTATAGGAGATGCGAAAGGAAAGTGTTTTTTTTTTACACTGAGATTGGTAGGTGTGTGGACGTCGCTTCCAGGAGAGAGGTAGAAGCAGATATGGTCTCAGTGTTTAAGGAGCATATCAATAGACACTTGAAGAGTGGATGGCGTGCGTGGGCGTGATCGTGGAGGAAAATGAACAATGTGTGGACATATATGATTAATTTCGAACTGCACCATTGACGCCACAGACCCGATGCATCAAGCACCCCGTCTCTGCACTAAATCTTGTGTGTTCTAGAGGACTGACAGGTCGTGTTGTGAGATATAAAGCAACGGAACGGATATTTGTCATAAGTGATGCACCAAATTATTTACACATGCAGGGAGACTGATGGAGAGAGGGGTCAGACGCAATGAAAGGACACTGAGATGCAGTGACAAAGGGATAAAGTACAGAAAGAGAGAGAGAGGACAGACAGAGAGATTGAGAGTCAAACAGCAACATACATGAAGAGAAGAGAAGACTGACATGACAGTACTTTGCAGTTGCAGAATTGGATGGGAAGGAATAATGCGAAGACTGGGAAAGAGCATACAATGATGTAAGAGGACAGTCTTCCAAGAATTGAAGGGGCGTATATTGCCCTCCAAACAGCACTTTGTTTGGAGACAGTCTCTGCCCCAACTTCCAACTCCAACTATGTGCCAGGTCCTTAATGTCAGCCTTGCTGAGTGGTTTTACCCATCTCTCACACTTCCCACTTACTAAGGATGAACTTCAGTCCTCAGTTGAAGCCAGGCGCCATCTACGTTCATGGATCAAGGATTTCAACAGCTGTTGAACATCACATGGATCAAGGATTTCAACAGCTGTTGAACATCACATTTTTCTTCTGCTGCCACTGACTCCGTGCTGATTTTATCCATCAGGAGTCCCATCCAAAATCCGAGGATCCCTTCTCGTACTTTCAAAATACTCCACTGGATACCCTGTGCTGCTCTGTTGCCCACCCCAGACCGCTTCTGCAGCAACTGCCGCCATTTCATTGACCACCTCAACCGGTCCACCCCTTTCACGCACTCCAACCTCACTCTCACAATGCTCAGTCCTCAGTTCCCTTCACTTCAAGCCCAAACTCATCATCAACCCACGGGACTGGAAGTTGGGAGTGCGCTGTGTTCGTTTGGTACAATTACTTCTAAACAGTTGAAGCCAGGCGCCATCTCGCAGATACCTCCTCCTGCTGCTCCCCAACCACGACCTCATCTTTTATCAACAAACCATGATCTCCCATATTATCCACAACCTCATCATCTCAGAGATTTCTCATGCACAGCCTTCAACGTCATCGTCCAAAAAGTCACACGTTTTGATTCTATCTCTCAACCAAAATTCACAAACTTTATTGCCACCATCGAACCACTGCCTCTTCCAAATCATGCTCCACAGAACCTATTTTTTCATATCTTGCCAGTGTCTTATTCCCCTCGGTCCAGGACCTTCCCACATACATTGGCAACACACTTCACGCCCACCACCTCCTCCATGACTTTCATTTCCCTTTTGCCCGCAATATCTCATCTTCACCATGGAGAAGCGTTCCCTACACGCATCCATTCAGCACGGTGCAACACTCTAAACCATCCGTTTCCTCCACTCCCGTTGATCCAGCCATTATCCCTCCACCAATACACCCATTCAAGTGGCGGAACTGGTGTTCACACTCAGCAACTTCTCCTTCGAATCCTCCCACATTTTTCAGACCTAAACGGCAACCATGGCCAAACATGTGGGCCCAAGCCAAGTCTGCCTCTCCATCGTAAATGTGGAACAATCCACCTTCAGGAGTTACCATTGCCCCATTTCTCAATTTTGTTTCCATTCGCTACATTGATGGTTCTGTGGACGTCACCTTGTGCGACTGTGAGGAGGATTAACAGTCCATTAAATTCACAAGCACTTTCCACGCTGACCTCACGTTCACCTAACCATTCTCAGACACTTTCCTCCTCTTCATGGACCTCTCCATTTCCATTTCTGTCAACCAACTCAGCACGTACATCAGCTTCAATCCTAACCATTCCCACAGCGACCTGAAAAACAACTGTACCCTCACCTCCTCCTGTGAAAATGCTGTCCCATAATCCTAAATCATCCATCCCGGCCGTTTTTGTATCCAGTAGTAACAATTCAACTCCAGATCATTGCAGATGGCCTCGTTTTCAAGGAGAGCAACATCCCACTCCACGGGGTCAGCATGCCCTCCAGAGCATCTCTTCCATTTCCCGACCCTTGCCTTTGAACTCCATCTCTCCAACCACAATAAGAAGAGAAATCCCACTGGACCTCAGCTTCCAACCTCAAGTATACGGACAGAGCGCATAATCCTCCGCCACTCCCGCCACCAAAGGCAGACCCAAGCACCAGATATATATTTACCTCTCCACGACTCTCAGCATTCCGTGGAGACAATTCCCTCCGTGACGCTCTCGTGACGTCCACGCGCCCTTCCAACCGACCCTCTATTCATGGTCGCCGCAGGACGTGTTACACCTCCGCCAACAACTACCCCTTCACCTTTACCTATGGGCCTAAATGATCCTTACACATCCAGCAGAGATTATTCTGTGTTTGCAAACACGTCACCTACTGTGTCCATTGGTCGTGATTTGGTTTCCTCTACTTTGCGGAGACAAGGCGCCAACGTGTGGAATATTTCAGCTAACATCTCTGGAACACACGCAACAAGCAACCCCACTGCCCTGTGGCCTTATACTTCAACTCCCCCTCCAACTCTGTTAAGGACATGCAAGTCCTGGACCACCTGCACTGCCAAATACTTGCCATACAACGCCAGGAGGAACATCACCTCACCATCCGCCCTTGTACTCTCGAATGACACGCATCACAGTCGACTTCGCCAGTGTTCCCATCTCCCCTCCCTCCATTTCATCGCAATTAAAACCGCCAACATGGTACTGCCCACTTGAACAGTTCTATCTCTCCATGTTCCTGCCCACCTTCTGTTCCGACCAATCACCACCACGCCCCAACTGCATCTTCCTATCGGTTTCCCAGCTCACCTCCACTCAGCACCACTGAGTGTTTTTATCTCTCAGTCCCCTTCCCTGCTACAATCCTGATGAAGGACTTACGCCTGAAACGTCGGTTCTCCCGCTCCTTGGATGCTGCCTGATTTGCTGTGGCTTCCAAACACCATAATATTCGACACCCAAAACCATGCTGACTATTTCTACTCAAACAATGTTTTTAACGAACATTCATAAATCCTAACTCTCAGAATCCTCTCCCATTTTATGCCCACCAACGATATAAGAGTGACTTTTCCGTAATTCCCAGGCTTATCCCTATTCCTCTTCTTGAATAACGGAAGAGCACATGTCAGCGTCTGGCACTGCTCAAGAGGACTGAATTGATCATGGCCGAAACAGGCATGTCTTCCATCCCTTCTCGTGGAAGCCTTGTGTACAACCCGTCTCCCCACGGGATTTATATATTGACAGACTTTCCAGCGCATCCATCTTATTAACATCAACTTTTCGATAGTATCAGTCCCTTTCACTCCTCTCCAAACAAAATCCAGCAGTTCTCCCGCCTACAAATGCAGCCTCATGAAATTGAGTCTGCACTAGAGGATATGAATAAGTAAATAATAAATCCGAAAGTGACTGGACAGAACGGGCTTATTGTTTATATAGATAAATATTTAAGTCATTGTTTAAGTGTGCATATTATTCACGACAACAAAAATAATTAAGGAAACAATGCAGAGCCAAATGTCCGGCACACTAAATGCAGTACCAACGCCGCAGGTTTCAATTCACAGCTTGTCAATTCAAAGAATTCACCGCCTCATATTTCTCACTCAGTCAGATAGTACCACCGTTGATGACTGAGGAGATATGTAAATTCACTTGCACATTGAGGCTTATTCTGTCCTGGACATTGTTCCAGTGTTGTCGTCAGCATATTTGTGCCAGGAACAAGTCCACAGTCGCTCTAAATAGGCAGAAGCCATTACTAATTTTGCAGCCCATTCTCCTTGGTATTTCACAGTGTGATTGAGCTAATTTCCGAATTGATGCTGTGTTACAGTCTAAAAGAAAGTATTGGCAAATATGCTGAGGAGCTGTATCATGGCAGATGCGCGTTCTGTGGTCATGTGGTGATCTGAACCGGAGGTATAAAAATCAATGTTTTTAGTTCGCACACATATATAATAAAAATGCCCAGTAGCCAATGAAACCATGAAAGTATCAGATATACTAAAGAGTAAAATGATGGATCTCCTTCCCTTTACCATTTCTCGGTCTTTGTAATTCTCTCAAATGGTGCAGTCCTGGAGCCCATGTCATTCTCTAGTAGTCACGACATTGCGACTATCAGAATATTGAGCAGCAAAACAAGAACAGACGGGAGAAATGAAACATGATAAATGCGGTCCATGACGCGTAAGCAACAAAGCTGAGTTCCAAACCGCCTTTCCATGGACCAATACCAATCATAAATCGAGCTTCCTGTGTAAAGCCTCGATGATGAGGTTACAAACAGCCCAGTATGGTCACTCCTGTTAGAACCAAAGTCGGTGTTTTGCTTTTCAGTGTAGTGCATTGTTTTATGCTTTTCACAGCAAATGGCCAGAAAAATAAATCAGAGGGGAAAACCACAGTGAGACAGTGAAACATCCCTGGCTGCAAATTTCAAAGTGGCCATGAGAGAGCCAACACGTGTGTTGAGCAGACGAATTTCGGAAACAATTTGCAGCTATCCACCACAATATAACTCCAGTGAGAACGACCATGCGATTGTGAAGAATGCTTTTGAAGAAAGAACAGTTGCTGCTGGGAAGAGGATGACAAATGAAATGCATTTAACGAAAGGAGACTAAAGAATAATCTCAGAGCTTTCTTATCAGCTACAAAGACAACGACGCAAATAACATGTCTAGACGGATTTTTTTTACCGTTTCCTGCACATTTTCAATAAGGAAAGCAAATTTTGCTCTGTTCTTCTGTTCAATTTCCTTGCTAAAAATGGGAAATCACTTCTCATTGATTTACTCAATACCGTAATTGAGATAGAAAAGCACGAGATCCATGTGAATGGTCGAAGTCAGGTGCAGTGAAGTCAGGAAGGGATGAAATGTTTTATAAATAAAGCTATCCGACAGCATCAGAGCACACTTTTAGTGGGACAGGATCAAGTTTAAACTGAGGTTAATCGAATGAGACAAAATATACTTGGATCATAAGCAGAGTCCAAGTCTCAATTAACATTTCTAGAATGAAGTTTTAATCGTTTTCCGCCATTTCTATGATGGAGGATGATATTTTCTCTCTCTATTTCTGTACAATTAACTTTGATTTAAAAAGAAAGCTTATCAGTTATTTACTCAATACAGTAATTTAATAAAAGAACGCATGGGATCCACTTGAATGGCTGAAGTAAAGTGCAGTGAAGTATGCAACTGGCAAAGTGTTTTGCCAATTAGAGTATCCAATAGTACAAGTTCGGATCTGGCACCAGTTTGAAAGCTGGTAAAGTGTGACGGCAAAAGATTCCTTTCGACATGTTAAGCAGAATGAGAGACTGTGCTCCGCTCAGGCAGAATGCATGCGAAATATGGGAATTGAATTAATATTTTCTAAGACGTTTGAAACTTTACAACTAGCTGATGAAGAAGCAGCGCTCCGAAAGCTAGTGTTTCCAAATAGACCTGTTAGGTTAGATTAGATTACTTACAATGTGGAAACAGGCCCTTCGGCCCAACAAGTCCAACACCGACCCTCCGAAGAGCAACCCACCCGGACCCATTACCCTACATTTACCCCTTCACCGAACACTACGGGCAATTTAGCATGGCCAATTCACCAAACCTGCACATATTTTGACTGTGAGAGGAAACCGTAGCACTCAAAGAACACTTCCTTCTACATAAGATCAAAAAGGCCCATTCGAAGCTTTGCCCAAAAGTTACTAAATGCTGAGATTTCAAAGATTGTTCCTTGACACTCGAGCTATTGTACAATATATAACTGTAAACAAAATGATGACTTCCATCTTAATCCTTATTTTTATATTTAAAATATATATCTCAAACAGTTATTCTTCCCCTGTATTAAAAAGATTACACTTAATTTTAAACCCTGATTATGTAATTTTAAGGGATTGGGGCTACCATTTCTAAAGTGTCTTAGTAGCCTAAACAATGCTAGAACAGATTTATGTGAGTAGATAAGGATCATCCAACATGATGCTAGAGCAGAAAAGGGTTAATCTGAAAAAAACGTCAAAGCATAATAGATAGAAAATGAAAAATGGCAAAATATATCCTTGGTGCCGACTAAACACCACTTACCCCAGACTTCTCCATTTCTTCTTCCCGTAATTGTGAGCCATGAATATTGAAGCGTGGATTTAGGAAGAAAGACAAAGAAGGATCACAAGTTCAGACAGAAAAGACAAGATCTCAGACATGCAGTAACAGATGCCAAGGGACATAACAGTCATCACAACATAAACTGACAGAGTCATAAACAGAGTCTTAAATA
>NC_057716.1:115005539-115007035 GCF_004010195.1 Chiloscyllium plagiosum
GACGAACGACACCCTTTCCCTGCCAACAACAGGCAAGTAGTCCACTGCATTCACGCAATACTTCAGCCGATACTGCATCTGCTTGGATGAGGAGACATTCCACTATCAAGCATCATAGATGTCCACCCATTTCGATCAAAGTGTTTCTCTGCCTTGTCATTCAGAGAGCCCTCGAGCGCACTTCCTCCATTCCCCACTGCTCTCAAAGCCCCTTTACACAAATTAAGATAAGTTCACCCTTGCGCTCATACAACGGCTGACCAGCCTCTACATTCAACCAATAATCCTTAAACACTTCTGACAACTCTAATTGAACCACAACACCAAGAATACGTTGCTCTCCCCACCCCCACTACACCTCATGAGTACATCAAGTCTCGTTCCAGTCCCCAAATGTTTGGTGACATTGCCCCGTAAACCCTCCCGAACCCAAAGTCACATTCCCATACGACTTAAGGCATGGAAAAACTATTGGCACACTTTCACTCACTCACCTCCATCCCGGGTCCCAAACTGTCTTTCCAGGAAGAACTGATGTTCACCTTCTCCTCTCCAAACTCGTTTACTGTATCCAGTGGTTCGGATGAGGCCTACTCGTCATCAGCAAGAGCAAGAGTAAACTGAGGCCACGTTTCACTAAGCCTCTCAGCCTGGCCTGCAGGAGCCGGCCTGACCTCCTAGTCGTTGACTGTTGTAATTCGTTTTCCAGCATGTCCATCCTTCGCCTCCTTCTTTGCCACAGCGTATCTGACTGCAGGTTGTGGGAAACGGCACCTCATCCTCTGCGTGCAGAGAATAGGGACAGCATTAAGTTCTCTAATCTCAAATACCTCCATTTCCTATCCGCCAGCACCATTCCAGCCCCTCCCCGTCCCCCTTTTCCATTCCACTAACCAAGCATTTTTTTCCAGAAACAAAACAAATGCATTGTTCCCATCAACCAAGCAGACCGTACCCTCGATTTGATTTCACGTGTCCCGAACACACCACACTGCGATCCTCAACCACTACCCTGCTTAATCTATGGATTCATTTACACCCATCTCCAGGACCGAAGGAAGGTCACACCCGAAACTTTGATATCTTCACCTCCTGATGCTGCCGGACTTCCCTTGTTTTCCAAACTTCCTGCTTGTCTGCCTTGGATTTCACCATCTGCAGTTTTTTTTTTTGTCTCTTCTGATGTCACACGTAGGCCGACTGATTTCCTCCACTGAACTAAACAGGGAGAAAACTTGTCATGATTCGAGTTTATTTAATCATTAAATTCAAATTTATCGACTATGATTGGATTAGAATCTATATACATATAGTGATGCTGAGATTACGATATCTGTGCTTCGACCAGAATTCCTTACATTTGCTTATAGTTCAATGCAATTTTAGCTCAGTGGCCTTGTGTCGAAGTTGTTTGCACTGCTTCCTCACAGCGCGAGACAACCAAGTTCAGTTGCAGCCTCAGACGACAGCTTGTGTGGAGTTTGCACGTCTTCCCA
>NC_057716.1:115007535-115029217 GCF_004010195.1 Chiloscyllium plagiosum
AAATGAAAAACGAGATTAACCTTATTTATTCTTCTCCTGTTCAGATGTACCTGAATATCATGCTCATGTAGGTTATACATCAAAGTCCTTGTTTCAAGTGAGGTATATCCCTTTGAATCTCTTCCCTGAGTGTCACCTTTTATTTTTATTCATTCGTTAGATGCTAGGTCAGCATTTAATTTCCTTTCCCCATTGTTCCTGACAAAATGTTGGTGAGCTGCCTTCCTGAAACACTGTAGTCCGTGGGCTGTAAGTTGTCAGTGCTTAGATTGATCCGGGTTCATTTCTTTGAGGCTTTGTCATGGAATGATAGAACTGAGTGGCTGGCTTGGGATTTCAACGGGCAATCTAAAGTCAACCACATTGTTGGACTCACATGTCAGTGAAGATGGTAGATTTCATTCCCTGAAGGACGTTAGAGTACGAGAGAAGTTTTTTTTTCTGACAGCTGACAATAGTTTCATACGATTCTTCATTCCTGATATTTTATTGAATACAACTTCCACCGTTTGCCGTGGTTGGATTCAAATCCATGCTCTCGCTCATTACCAGGGTCACTAGTCTAATAGTCTTGAGATAATACCACGAGGCCGTGGTCTCTCCAGTGTTCGAATCATCTCCATTGCTATCAGTGGTTGCTATTGGTGTGACTGTGCTTGAAGCAGAGCTCTTTGCAAGGCAAAGAAATTATTCAGCAAAAAAAAGACCATTCGTAGTTTTGTATTTACAAGAAGTTGGTTGTCCTTCATCACGACTCACTAACAGATTTCATGCAAGTGAGTAATGAGCAAGAAATCAGCACAGGAAATGGTGTGCTGACCCTCATTACAAAATTATTGAAGTAAAGATGGGAAGACGGCTTCCTGCAGTAGGAATGTGTTGTCGAGACACTACTTGTGGCACTGCATGTAGATGTTCCGATCTCTAAAAGAAATGTTCTCCTTGCCACAGGGAGACAATGTAAAGATATTCACAAGACTAATCTCTTTGGTGATGGTCACATGAGGAGAACGTGAAAGAAGCGAGGTTTTAGTGTGGATCACTTTAAAAGAATAAAAGGTGTTTCTAATAATACTGAGGGTTATTGACCAACAGCCGTTAATTCCAAAACAAAACACTGATAGTGTGAAATATAACACATGTTTTGTTGCCATTCGCGTTTTCATATTTGGTGAAAAATATAGAAAGGACATGTTTACAAAGTGGGCCAAGTGAAGGCAAGTGGAGTTAGCGTGGACGTACATTTTAGTTAGCAAGGGCCAGTTTGTCCTGAAGAACCTGTCTCCGTTCGGTAGGACTCCATGTCACGACGGTAGTTGCTATGTGGAGCCTAATGTTGGGCGAGTGAGAGCTTCAGGCTCTAAATGATCTCACACCATCTCAATGTGCAGTTGGTGTGCGTCCCTGCACTGAGTGTCATGTTGTTCACAGTCTGTCAACAGCCACACTTTGAAAGAGTTAGCCATTCCCACCTTCTACTGACTTCCAAACAGAACATTTGTCCATTTTCTCGGAGATGGAAGATGCCTCGTTGTAACATGGCATAATCCATCCATTGTCCCTCCTCACCGTCAGCAAACGATGTTAACATAACACGTGTCTACCATTAGCAATAGAGCCAGGAGGAGTAATGCACAGAAGTTTGCCTGGACAATCTCTGTTTCATTGGTTTGTCATCTCGGAGCATCAATGTCATACTTCTGCTATTGTGTTTCGCCACGGAGGTGCTGAATGACCTCTTCTGTTAATGCTTTAGTGTCTCAAGGTGCTGAATGTTTTCCTCCTTGTCCCAGGGAAGATATTCAAGGACAGTAGTCGACGACCCGTGGTTCGTCCTTACTAGAGTGATGGAATCACTGGACTCCTTAACTTCCTGTGTAATTGGAGGCAAACAGGACGTTTGAAAAACACTGCAAGCCAGGCAGCATCAGGAGGTGGAGAAGTCAACATTTCAGGTATAACCGTTCTTCTGGACTTCAGTGGGGGGTAGGAGCATCTGCGGACAAAGAGGGATGAGACTGGTTCGAGTGGTGAAAACAGCAGAATGGTGAGGTAGGAATAGGTCATGGGTTCATCCTGGTTGGCTGATGGGCGGGATGAATCTGGTTGGTACCAGGATGGCAGGGCCGTTTGGTGGAATGTAAGGCATGACATGAGACTGGAAAGGGAGTTGTGGCATGGCTGGGAAGGGTATTTCAAATTTGAAAACTCATTATTATGTCCTCTGGATTGTCGGCTACCAAGGTGGAATGTAAGCTTTGAGAGCATGGAGCATTGCAGCATAGTTCAGGTCCTTCGGTCCTCGAGGTTACTCCGGTCTGTGAAACCAATGTGAAGTCCTTCTAACCGACACTATTCCGTTTTCTTTCGTATGTCTAACCAATGATAATTTTCCACAGTTTACCACCATCGCAGGAAGGCGTTCCACTCCCATACTACTCTTTCAGTAAAGGAACTAACTCTGACATATGTCCTTTATCTATCGTCCCTCAATTTAAGGCTATGAGCAGCGTGAAAGCTATCGCCATCTGAGGAAAAAAAAGTCACTGTCCACAATATCTAACCCTCTGATTATCTTGCATGTCTCAATTAAGTCCCGTCTCAACCATCATCTCTCTAATGAAAAACAGCCACAATCTCCTGAGTTTTGCCTGTTAAGATTTTCCCTCCGTAGCAGGCGACATCGTCCTAAATCTACTCTGTACCCTTGCCAAAGTTTCCACATCGTTCCGATATTGCTGTGACCAGTACATGACACAACACTCGAAATGCGACTGCAACAGAGTTATGTAAAGCTGCAGCATAACCTCGTCGCTCCAAAACTCAATTTCTCTATCAATAGAAGTTAGGACACTGTATGCCTTCTTAACAACGCTATCAAACTGTGTGACAACTTTCAGGGATTGATGTACATAGACAGTGAAATTTCTTTTGTCATCTCCGCGACCAAGGATCTTACATTTAACACAGCACACTTTATTCCTATTGTACCTTGCAAACTGAATCACCTCACACTTTTCCGCATTAAGTTCCCTTTGCCACCTGTCAGCCCAGCTCTGCAGCCTATCTCTGTGGCTCTGTTACCTGCAACATCCTTCAGCACTATCCTCCACTCCATCGACCTTCGTGCCATCCGTAAATTTACTAACCCATCCTTCTACGCACTCATTCAACTCACTTGGAAAAAATGACAAACAGCAGTGGTCCCAAAACTGGTCCTTGTGGTACACCACTAATAACTGAACTCGAGGGTTCTCATTTGACATCAATCACCACCCTTCGTGATATTGGTACTGTTGAGGACCTCATTTTTAAATTCCTGCCTAACTCTGTATATACTCCATTCAGAATCTGGTCCTTTTCCCCCTTGCTATGTAGTTGGCTCCAAGCTGTACAATGATATTCTGCTGGTCCTTCTCTCCTTTGAGAACATTCTGCATCCTCTCTAAGACATCCTTAATCCTGGCACCAGGGGGATACAACACATCATTTTGATTTTTCGCTGCTGGCTGCAGAAACGTCTGTGCCTCGGATTAGACAGTCACCTAACACAATCGATCACTTGGAAACCAATGTACCCCTCATTGCATTAGAGCCTCTCCCGATACCAGAAACTTGACTGTTCATGCTACATTCCCCTGAGAATCCATTGCACCCACCATTTTTCAAAACAGTACAATTGTTTTAAATGGGAATACGCACAGGAGATTCCTGCATGACCTGCCTCCCTCTCCTACCTTTACTGGAGTTAACCCATCTAACTGTCTGTATCTGCGACCTTTTTCCCTTCCTATATCTGCCATCCATCGCATCCCCTTGTTGGATAGAGCTCTCAAGAACAGTGGAATCAAGGGATATGGAGAAAAGGCAGGAACAGGATACTGATTGAGAATGATCAGCCATGATCATAATGAATGGTGGTGCCGTCTCGAAGGGCAGAATGGCCTACTCCTGCACCTATTGTCTATTGTCTTGACAAAACTTCTCTTCACAAGTTATTGAGAAATAAGTGTTCGTTGTGTGCAAAGAGGAACTGCTATCAACCAGTGTCAGGTTTTCAAGAGCAAATTGCATAAACCGTTTCATCTGATCACTTTATTGGGTCCTCGCTTTCTACTCCAGCACGTGTTTCTCATTTCTGAATGTCCGGACTTTTGTGAAGAACTTGTTGTTCTCGAGTCATGAAAGGAAAGTTTGAGTGCATGCGAGGAACTTACAAGGAGGTGTGATCAATATGACACCGTTTAAAAAGGCCTGGGCTCAGTGGCTCTGAAACTTACTTTTTTTTCTGAGTAATTCTGTTCTCCTGTGTCAAAAACAAATCCTGCCAATCAAAATTGTTTTCCAAAATTCAGAAAAGTACATTTCTCTTTGTTTACTGTAAGTTGTTTAACTGCAACTAAACACTCATATCATTAATGTTGATCAAGAGACCGACAATGTTTTTACATTTTGAATCTTCTTGACTTCTGTATAAGTTCTATAGCTACAGAAGGCCGAAGACTTTTCTCTGGCTGAATGCCTGTAAGAATCTTAAGGTAATGTCATCGAATGCTTTAACGTCAAAAACAAAAGTGATCAGAGGGCAACTTTGTATTGTGGGTGAGTGTTTCATTGCAAGGCAACTTAAATGCAACTTATAAAAGTATTGGAGCCGTCCTGCTCTGGTGTGATACTTCTGATCGGCACGCAGCTCGACGGTGTTCGTTATTTATCAGTTAATTCGATGCAAAAACTTGCATTTACAACCTCTAAGGAAGAATTCGTTAGGAGGTTCAGTTATATATGCAGACGAAATCCATGTTTCAATAAAAGAAATGGAGTGGACAAAGTGATGGGAATAGCTTTGGAAATAGTATTTTTGAGAAAGTGTAAAGATTATTGAGTTGTCATGAAATGAACAATGTTTCCAGAGAGGAATGAATAAAGAAACTGATGTGATTCAACCCAATCAATGATTTGTTTTCACACGTCATGCAATATGTTTGAAATATAATCACAATGATGATTATTTTTAAGGTGGGTAATTAATACGGAACTTTACTGGCTAAAGTCCGAACATTAAACAAAAATGAAGTGATATTTTAATGCACAGAACCTCGATTAAATGCAGACTGTTGTTCTGAATTCAGTACAATCCACAAGCTCACAAGGAGACATCGGATTCAGAAAATTCAGAAGTGGAGCAGCTCACATACATTGGAATGTTGATGGATCCTGAATGATTGAATTGGTATGATTGTTTGCACAAATATACCTTTAACATCCTTCATAACATGATACTGTTCTGTGTCCTCATGTAGAGTCACAGAGACATAAGCAAGGAAACATGCCCTTGGGTCCACCTGATCCATGTGGAACACAACCCCAAACTAAACTACTTTACTATGCCTGCTGCTGCCTCACATCCATCCGAACATTTCCTCGTCATATGCAAACATGCCCTTGGGTCCACCTGATCCATGTGGAACACAACCCCAAACTAAACTACTTTACTATGCCTGCTGCTGCCTCACATCCATCCGAACATTTCCTCGTCATATGCTTCCTCAAATGTCGAGTCATGTTGTCAATGTACCCACATTCACAGAGTTAAAAATGACAAATAATTGTAGAATAAGTTACGAGAATTCATTAGGTAAAAACAATGCCTGCAGATGCTGGAAACCAGATTCTGGATCAGTGGTGCTGGAAGAGCACAGCAATTCAGGCAGCATCCGAGGAGCTTCAAAATCGACGTTTCGGGCAAAAGCCCTTCATCAGAAATAAAGGCAGAGAGCCTGAAGCGTGGAGAGATAAGCTAGAGGAGGGTGGGGGTGGGGTCAACCATGTCCTGAATCTATGCTACTCTATCCCCACCCCCACCCTCCTCGAGCTTATCTCTCCACGCTTCAGGCTCTCTGGCTTTATTCCTGATGAAGGGCTTTTCCCTGAAACGTCGATTTCGAAGCTTCTCGGATGCTGCCTGAATTGCTGTGCTCTTCCAGCACCACTGATCCAGAATATGAGAATTCATTGTCCAGTGGGTTGTTCTCACAATCAAGAAAATAAAATGTGAAGTAAACATTTGCATTAGAAATTAGAAAGCAGATTTCTCACTGAAAGTTTGCTAGGACAGTGGACGGATATAACTGTGTACTGGAGACGTAATGAACGGAACACAATCCATTTTCATTTCTCTGGGAAAATGCTTATTTTTACATTCTTGAGTCCTCGTTGTGAGCAGCAATCTTTTGATTGAAGTTGCAAAAGCACTCACTGCTGGTCGTCTATGAATGCCGAATGTCAGGTTCAAAATTATGATTTATCCTAGTTTCATTCATTTCGGATCTAGGAAGGAGCGAATAATGAATGGATTCATTGTGGTTTCTTAAATATGACTTTTTTCCGCTCTATTAAATTGGAGCGGGAACTCCTACTTTTCATGCCTACAGAAAGTAGGTGAAAAATGGCGATTTGTTAGTTACATTCGAAACACTCAGCTGATAACGTGAGACAGTCATGTATATTAGCTAAGTGTGAGGACACAGAGAAGATAAATCTGACAGGTCAATGAGACATTGAATTTTGCACAGAAATGTCGAGAAATGTTCATTGTTATTTATTTTCCATTATACAAAACAGATAATGTTGCAAATTAGCTTCAGATGCAGAGATTTGAGATGAAATTATTACTTGCTACTTCAGAAAGGAGTTGCATTATATCAACAGTGGCAGCAAGGCAAGAAATGCAGACGTCGTTTTAGTACAAATCGATATTTTCTTATTTATGTGTTTCATGGGACTTAGCTCTACTTTTCAGGACTGATATATGTCACCCGTCTCCAATGGACCAAAAGCTGAATGGTCCATTGTGGGCGGCACGGTGGCACAGTGGTTAGCACTGCTGCCTCGCAGCGCCAAAGACCCGGGTTCAATTCCCGCCTCAGGCGACTGACTGTGTGGAGTTTGCACGTTCTCCCCATGTCTGCGTGGGTTTCCTCCGGGTGCTCCGGTTTCCTCCCACACTCCAAAGATGTGCAAGTCAGGTGAATTGGCCATGCTAAAGTGCCCGTAGTGTTAGGTAAAGGGGTAAATGTAGGGGTATGGGTGGGTTACGCTTCGGCGGGTCGGTGTGGACTTGTTGGGCCGAAGGGCCTGTTTCCACACTGTAAGTAATCTAATCTAATCTGAATGGTCATTTCAACGCACAATTAAGCTTGTTGTTGTCGGTCTGCAGTCACATAATTCCTAATCAGGAAATGTCGGCTGCCTTTTTTCCCCCAAACAACATTCGCACAATCTACTTTATAATATATATATATATAACCCTCCAAATGCTCCTCTCTGAATTTGCAACTTGTTAGAAAGACAAAACTTCAAAAGTTTGATTTGATGATAAATTTCAATGACACTTCAAATTCTCTCATTGTTCTGTCATTTTTCAATAACAAGTTACTTTTCTTGTTTTTTTAAACACCTTTTTAAATATTTCAATTCCTGATGAATGTTAACTAATTTAAAGCCTGAATTCCTGATTTGGAGAACAAAGCGCTTGCAATGTGATTGAAGGTCTTTTCAATGGTAAATTTTAATGCAGACAGACACTTCTTAGAATGACTACAATATGCAAACAAGACATCCGGGCCAATGAGTCCACACAGGCACTATGATATACAATCCACACAGACGTATTCATCTCCACTACCTCTGCATTGCCATGATTAACACACCTAAGCTACACATACCTGGAAACTGTGGGACGGTTTTTCGGGCCAATCCAGCTAACCTAACTATTTTCGGACAGTGGGGCGAAACTGGAGCACCCAGAGAAAGAACTCCTGAAAGACAGTTGCCCGAGGGTGAAATCAAATTCTTATCCTTTGCGCAGCGAAACAGCAAAGATAAACGTTCAGCCACCAGGCCACTGAGACAAAGATTGGCATGACATGCAGTTCCAACATAAGAGGTCTCAAGCCAATGGGTAAGACAACATAAAAATAGATGGGGGCGTGAATTTTAATGGTTTAGTGTTATTATTTATCTAGTTAATACAGTTAAATGAATGTACAAATTATGTCAGGTGATAAGTAAAATACATTAATGTTGCAAACACCACGACAAGATGTTTAACTTTTAATTCATCAATTGAGTATGGGCGTCTTTGGATCCGCCAGAATTACTTGCTGAGAGAACAGTAAAGAATCAAAGACAATGTTGCAGATCTGACGTCGAGAAACAAGAAACAACAGTTTTATTGGACATCATTACAGTATCAATTCCAAATGTTCATTGAGTTTGAATTCCAATGCCTCGCATGGCAGGATTCAAACTTGGATTCTCAGAACGATATCTGCGTCCTGGATTGACATACTTGCAGCAATAACGCTAGATTACCATCTTCCTCACTCCCGGTCTTGACATTTAAAGTAAAGGTGCCGAATAACGCAATTCCAAGAATATACAGTTCCGAAAAATGTACTAGTTGTTTCGGCAGACAAGAAAAATACTGGTTATTTAACGTAGGTTCGAATGAAATTAAATGGATATTTTAACGCACTACTTAATTCCTGCCTGAATTTTCTCTGTGTCACAGCATAAATGCAAGTGTTGGTGCAACAGCTAAGCAGTTGAAGCATATATCCACTTTCCTGCAATATGAATCTTGGGTCACGGAAATCCGTCCCGGCGAAATAACTGCTATTTGTAAATCGGACATACAACAAATTCACAACGTAGGTCATCCATAATAAAATGAAACTACCCGATATAGAAAGAAGTAAAAGGACAGATCTTCTGCGGTTTTCCATCTCTTGGTCACTCTGCCTCTTTGCGTTGCTGTGACCATGAAGTCTTCTACGAGCTCTCGTGGCTCCGAGAATATGTCTGATGGTCAGGGCATTCAGCAGAAAAATCAGAGCAAAAGGGACACAAGGAGTCAGAATACGATCCAACCAGTCAAATGCTGCACAACCAAATGATGTATAAAATGATAATTTAATGCTGCAAAACCATGATACATTATCAACTATGTATAATGGATCGTATATAAAATAACAAGGGACATTTTTAATGCAGCTCAGGCAAGTGACAGTTGCTATAGTCACAGCAGCTGTTTTCTCAGTACAGTATTTCAGTTTCAGTTGCTGGCAACAGATAGCCACATATCGATCAAAGGTAAAAGCAACCGTTAACCAGACTGAACTGTCTCTGGCTGCATAAGTTACGACAGCACTAGCACTGCAGCCTGGAGTTGTTGTCAGGAAACTAATTGGGAAATAAGTACTCCGAATCCGATTCAATATTACAGCAGTGATAATCACGAGCAGATCTGCCACAGCCATGAACAGGAGGTACCACGTGATACATCTGGAAAGGCAACATCTTCCTCGAGCTAGGATAATAATGGCTGCTAAATTAGCTACGAAGAAGCAATATCAGGATTAGTATTTATAAGTATATCGAAATAATAAATGATTCAATGTATAAATTTCAGCCAATGTCATATAAAACATCACATAGAATGGTGACAGCTTTTAACAAAGATGGAAATGTTCAGTAAGTTTGTAAAGCAGGTTTTAAAGATGCATAAAAATGAACAGTGTCATCTGGATGAACAAACGTGATGAAACGCAAAGAAGCATATTCAATAAATATGATATTGTGACAGTTTAGTTAGAATACTGATGTTCGAGACAATGACGTCTACAATAAATACACAGCTGTGATAAGTTGCATTGAATTTCGAAACTTGCATTTAAACATTAGAAAATACTTACCTCAAAATTACAAATTAATTAGAGCACCAGTAATTGACAGCTCGACTTGGAAAGCAAACACTTTACTAAAACGTCACATCAGAAATATATCTACCCTGGAAAGACTTTCACAGAATATTTATTACTGGAATATTTCTTTGAAATTGCATATTCAACGAATGACTAATACAATGCACAACTGACTCCTCAATCTTACCAGGAATTGCGATTGCTGAAAAGATTGGGTAGTAAATGGCAAATATGGGACCATTAACTGGGTTATGCATTTCAACAGCTCTGATGAACTGAGAAGTCCGCTTGCAGTATGGAAGGAGTTCCATCCATACCATATTTATAACTGATGCACTTCGTGTGGAAAAAAATAGTATTTCATCACTCATCATATTTGTTTCAGCTCATCAAACAAACAAAGAAAGTGATTGGTATTCAATTTTATTTTCCACAGTTATGCATGGAGATGGCATACTGATCTTTATGGTGCTAACCTTAATCTATGACATAATTTTGCTCCTTCTCTTGTTGCTGTTTTATTTTTTTAAGTTAGCTATCTATGTTGGCGTTTAACTCTCTATATTTAAGGATATGGTATTTCAGTCCCAAGTTGAAATTTTCCAACACATAAAATAACAGAGTCACCGAGGAAAGGAGATTGCAGAGGCTCTGTTATTGATTTCGATTATCAATACTTTGGGCTACACTTGTGGGGTCATTTTCAATAGTCTTCAGCACGTGAGTGATGGTAGGAGCTGTGGAGGGGCGCCTGGGAAATGACTTTGAAAATTAAATATATTTCAGCAACAATGAGCATGAAAATTCTGATTCACATCAACCAATCTGTTTGGAAATCAGCTGTCCTCAAACAGCCTGCCTTCCCCATTGTCCAACCATGTGGTGCTGGAAAAGCACAGCTGGTTAGGTAGCATCTGAGAAGCAGGAGAAGCGACGATTCGAGCAAAAGCCTTAATCAGGAACCAATTAGACAGAATTCAAAACCTGCAATATCTCACATTCTCTGGTCAGCCATGTGCCATGTTCTCCGTGACCACGTTTGGTTGGTTTGATGCAATGAATTGGAGAAATATAGTCATTGGATCACACAGCATGCAAACAGATCTTCTTGAGTCACAGAGTCAGAGACATGTAGAGCACGGGAACTGATCCTTTCGACTAAATGTTCCATGCCAAACCTTACCTGGCCCATCTCCCTCGAAACCTTTCCTCTTCATATACCAATCGAGATGCATTTTAAATGCGACAATAGTACCAGCATCCAGCACTTCCTCTGATAGCTCATTCCATACACGTACCACGCTCTGTGTAAAAGAAGTTGCCCCTTAGGTTCCTTTGACATAGGAATAGGAAGAGAGAGAAGTTCAACACATGCCTACAGGAATGGTGCAGGATAACTCGTGCTTTTTCTGGGGTAGTGCGACCTCTAAAAACAGGATGATCTTAACCTTAGCAGAAGAGTGCCAATATCCTGAGGGGCAGAGAGAATTTTCAAATGGTCTTCATTGAGTTTAAGCTCATTCAACAGAGGGTTGATAACATATACTGTAGTTCGTGTATGCAGCAGGCTGAAAGTAGTGTTGTCTGAAATGATGTTCAAGGTTGCAAGAAGGCACCAGACAGCAAGGTGTTCATTTGAAATGTGTCCAGTTCAACCCCAGGAAAATCTGGAATAAGGAGTGTGAACTTGTCGTATGGGTTGGTTCCTGGGATTTCGATGATGTGGCCATTTCGGTGACATGGGTAGAGCAGGGACACGAATGGTTGTTGCAGGTTCCGGGATTTATATATTTCATTAAGAACGGAGAAGATGGCAAAGGGGTAGAATTGTACCATTGTAAATCAAGCACAGTTTTACAATTGCAGAAAGGACTTTTGAGGACCCGTCTACTGAAGTAGTATGGGCTGCAGTTAGAAAGAGGAAAGGAGACGTCACTCTGTTGGGAGTTTTCTGAAAGCCACCGAATAGTTCCATATATGTACTTAATACATATGCACCTATCAGGCAGTTAATAAGTTCTCAAACGCAGGAATTTGGTTAACTAAGGAAGTTGAATCTCTTGTCAAGTTGAAGAAAAAGGCTTACGTTAGGATGAGATGTGAAGTTTCCTTTAGGGCACTTGAGAGTTTCAAGATAGCCAGGGAAGACCAAAAGAAAGATTTAAGAAGAGCTAGAAGAGGACACGGGAAGTCGTTGGCGAGTAGGTCCAAAGAAGGCTTTATATAGGTAATACAGGAATAAAAGAGTGACTGGAATAGGATTAAGGTCAGTCAGAAAATTATCAGGATTTTGTGCGTTGAGACAGAGGAGATATGGGAAGTGCTAAACGAATAATTTTCGTTAGTAACCACACTTGAAAAATGCAACTTTGTCACGGCGAATACCGAGATACAGGATACTGGACCAGTTAGGATTAATTTTCACAAGGAGGATGTGTCAGCAATTCAGCAAAGTCTAAAACTCGATTATCTGGGATGCCAGGAGGAGAGTGCTGATAATTTGGCTTTGATCTATATGTCATCATAGTCGACAGGAACAGTGCCAGAAGACTGGAGAATAACAAAGGTTGTTCCCTTGTTCAAGATTGGGAGTACAGACAACCTGGTAATGAACGAACTGAGAGCCTTACTTCAGTTCTCGGTGAAGTATTGGAAAAAATTGTAAGAGATAGGATTTGTAAACATCTGAAAAGGAATAAGTTGATTAGGGATAAGCAACACGGTTTCGTGAAAGATCGTGCCTCACAATCTTTCTTGCGTTCTTTTAGAAGGTGACCAAAGAGTTAGATGATGTTAAAGCGGTTGATGAGGTGTTTCTGGTTTTCAGTAAAGCGCCTGATAAGGTACGCCACGGTCGGCAATTGCAGAACAGAAAGCGGCATGGGATTGAGTGTGGTTTTGTGGTTTAGATCAGAAATTGGCAGGCTGAAATGAGACAGAGGATGCTGATTTTGGAAATTTTCATGCTAGAGTTCTGTCAGAAGTAGTGCACCACAAGGACTAGTTTGGGGCTACTGCTGTGTATCTTTTTTAAAAATTAAAATAGTGTATGAGAACGCCGAAGGATGTGTTAGTAAATTTACGAATGACACAAAAGGCAGTAGAGTTGTGGATAGTGCAGAAGGATGTTTCATGTTGCAGGGCGACAGACAGAAGCAGCAGAGCTAGGCTGTGAGTTGGCAAATTGGAGTTTAATGCGGAAAAAAATCAAACAGGTTCTTCATGAATAGAAGTCAGAGGGAGAGAACCAGTCTGAGCCTGTTACCCCTTCCAATGTGCAAGTGTTTCCTTTATCTTGAAATCCTTCTTCTTGACGCAATATCTGTTAGCTATAATAAAAGTAGCCCTAAAGCCCTTCAAACAACTGAGTTTTCGTAGTCAGCGTCGTTTAAGACCTCTCTAAAAAAACCCAAGGATTGCATAATCTTGCTGAAGGAGCAACTTCCTGATACATCGACCCCGTTTAAAAAAATGAACTATCAATACCCAAAAATGGCTTTATTTTTAAACCCGGTAAGAATGGTTAGTTCTCTAAAACATGCACATAAATTACACTGACCATGCACAACTACAATCTGTCCCAGTCCACCATCAAACCCCGCCGCTTCTCATTCGCGTCTCAATATTACGTCAACAACCACGTTTTCTCGTCCTCCCATAGCACAATTTTCAAAATTTATTGCTATAACAATATGCTGCATTTAAGCAGTCTAAAATGTTGCCCTTCAATAACTCCAAAAAATTCAATGGCTTATTTTCTCTGTATATCATTTTCTCTGAAAAGATACTGGTAACATAAACACGGAAATGTTATAATCCCAACACCAAGCTCAAAGTCTCCTTCTCAACTATCGAATATTTCTGCCGACGAATGTTAAACTTCCTGAAGAAAACTCATTGGATCTTTCTATCTTTTAATCGTGTTCATGCAAGAGCAAAGCACTGACATCCACATCGTTTCTATCAATAGTCGCCTTCAATTACTTTGCTTACTTAGGCCGTGGACAAAACTGGAGCAATGGTTAACATAGTTGTCAGACTGTCAAATACCTCCTGACCGTCTGCTGTCCACTTAAAATTCTTGCTGCCCTTTAGCAATTCACTTAGTGGAGCAGCCACACTGCTAAAAGTTGCTACAAATTTTCGACAAAAAGAACACTCAATCGCAGGAATTGTAGTAATGATACTTTTATGGATGGTATGGGAAAATCCCCAATTAACTTTAGTTTTTGCAGCATGTGGGGCCATTTGTCCGTGTCCAATAACATGCGCAAAGAAGTTGACTTGGCATTTGACAATTTCACTTTTTGCTAGGTGTATCATCAAGCCTTCTGAAATTGATCATACAAGTTTAATAGACATTGTAGTTGTTCCTTCCATGTGTCAATAAAAATCACTACGTCATCGATACAAAAAACATAGTTGGCTTGTCCAGCAATGACGCACTCTCACAAGAATTTGCACCAGACCAAACCTTGTGCCCCCACCGCAATACTACTCCAACTTATGCATTGCACTCCCACCCCAGAAAATATTGTTCCCTCAGGTATTGCATTTCTCCAGCAAATATTGTCCCCATAGTTTACCGGCCATTGCAATTTTGCGAGCTCCCATGTTATGTCCCGTCAAATATTTCCCTCTCCAAAATTTTGTGCGCCCCATTTAAATTTTATCCATCCCGAATTTTACCACACAAGCATGTTGTCCGTCACAACATTATTCAACCACTCACGTTCTAATTGAAGCCCGTGCAACAAACCCCACTTCGATTTCATCCCTGACATCTTCCCACCATTATTTATCTGTTGCGGCTACTCTGGGGGTTGGAGCTCACAGGGAGTATGACCACAGACTCAGTGCCCATTTCCCTGACAGCCTTGCTGCATCGCAAGTACCCATTCCTCAGGCCTCCAACTGAGATAGGTATTTCATTTAGCAAGCCTCTCCCACTTTCAGGTTAGACAGAGTGAGATTGGGGATAGCACTCAGGGCGTGGGGCACAGTAAGATGCCTCTGGATTACCCGTGGAGAGACAACATGAGGGACTGAGATGGTGATTGAGCGTGATAGGAAGAGAGAAAGACACAGGGACAGACACAGGGACAGAGATAAAGTGAAAACTGGAATCAGGAGAGAGACAACAAATAGAGTCAGACAAATTATACAAAGAGAGAGTGAAACAGTTAGGCAGAGCGTTACAGGGGCAATAGAGACTGAAAGATCCCAGGACAGAGACAGAGGTGAAGCTTGGGGTGGTTGGCGTTGGGGGTGTGATGTAAGTGAGAGACAGCGCGAATAAAAACAAACAATAATACCACAGGAAGTAACTGAAAGCCAGACAGAAGGGAGCAGAAAGAGGTCCCAATGAAAACAAGAAAAAGACGGAGAGTAAGGAGATGGAAAATAAACTTAGGGAGACAACGAGAAAGGACAGATCGAGAGAGAGATTTGTACAGGAGTACAGATACGAATCCCGGTCAGTGAGAAAGAAAGTTGTGCAGAGAGCTGAACTGCCAATATCAGATTCTAGCAAGACCGAACAATGGAATATTTCCTGGAAAATCCGGGGAGGAGGTGAAGATTCTGGGCGAGATAGATATTTATAGAAAGCTGTGGGACGGACAGTCAGCTGGGCCTATGGATGCAGTGATCGAGAGAGGCAGTGAAATCTTTGCGATCATACTGTGCAAGAGAACGTGTTTTGATCTTTTGCCTCGCCCACCTGTAGCCCAGAACTCATCCCTTCTGGCACAATCCCTGGAGACAGCCTGAGTCTCACACATGTCGCCAACGCAGAGCTTATGGGTGTGTAAATGGATGCATATTGGTTTATCATAAATCTCTCGGTCTCTCTCTCTCTGGTTTTTGAGATTGTATGTGGATCCATCATGGCAGAGTGATTTGATTTGTAAGTCTCTGCGTCATACCGAATTTCCACTCTCAAATGAACTTTCGTCGGGCACTTAGAGTTGGAATGACATTGAGAATGGAAATTTGAAATTTTAAAAATCCAGCACCAAAAGCACAGCAGGATACCTTAAAAATCCAGCACCAAAAGCACAGCAGGATACCAATCGGCGATACCTTCCACAATCTGACACGTCATCCTTCCAGCACAGCAATATATTCCATAATCCGATACTTCACCCACATTTCTCGCATAGCAAGATCCCACTGCCACCTGAACTTCCACAATCTGACAACTGAACACCTTCCCTAGCATCGCACCTGATAAACAAACCAGAGAATTGGAAACAGGAAGGAATTTCAAATTGTCTCAGGACTTTCATTGTCTTTCTATTTGAGGGGAAGATCGATAGAAACATTAATGGCCTACATACGCCATCCATACTCCCAGACGTTGTGAAAGTGCCAAACGTATAGTTTCTAAGAAATTCACACAATCGAGAAAAAGAGAAAGAGTCAGAGAGATGGAAATTGATCGAATCAAAGGCAAAATCCTGCGAAACGAACGTAAAGAGAAATAAATCATATCTCATCAGTGACTGACTTCGACAATCTCCCCAAATTGTCAGCAATTGCCATTGATTTCAAACCAACCAAATCGGAACAGATTTCAATTGTGATCAAGAGACAAATCCTTTCTGACTGAATAGTGGTTTATTTTCTGTGAGACCACGCAATGACTCAATTTGGAGGCGTCCCTCCCCAGAGCCTATGTCCCTCCCTCCCTCACACTCTCTTCATCTCTCTCACACACACACACATTGTGTTTAACCTGCCCTCAACAGCTGGGTCTCAGACACACCGGAGAGGCAGAAAACAGAAACTAACACCAAAACTAACTTGCTCACCCTATCTACCCAGCTTTCTACTGCTCGAAATTTCATTGATTTTTCTCACTCAGTGTCTGCAACTGTTTTTTTTTCTTCCAATCTCCGTATATCTGTCCTTATGCACCTCTCCATCTGCCCAACTTCCTCTTGCTGAGAATTCAATGTCTGTCTCTCTGTTTCCACGATGTTCTGATGGAAATGCTCTCTCATGACTTTTGTTTACAACATGCTGAAATCTCCCCGAACTATCTTGGAAACATTTGTAATTTAAATATCGCATTTTAGATGACAAGGGGTTGAAAAGAGATGTGGGCTGAGTGTCTGAGTTGTGGGAAAAAGAAAAACCGTAAACTCGAAACAGGATCGGGCCGTCAGTAATGTTAGCCGCGGGGACACATAGACTCATGCCACCGGCCAAAGGAATGCACAGCAAGATATACAGTCAGCCACATTCAGGAGCGCAAATGACTACCCTTAACCTCCCGTCGGAGCGCAACCCGCACCCACTAACAGACGCCCCAACAAAGAGAGGGGCTCGCACTGAAATGAAGGACATTGTGTACAGCAGGCTCCCACCAGATTTCCTTAGCCCAAAACCCATAATGAAAGAGAATGCATGCTTCTGCACCTTCACTGCTCACATTCAGAACCCCTTCCTCGTTCGAACTTTTTTGGAATGTGTGGCCACCTGCTAAAGTAGAAGGCTGCAGGCTCTCCTCGCACAATAAAATCGCAGAGGGTGCAATGTGATAACAGATCTCCCACGCTGAATCCAACATCAAATACTAAAGTGACCTTTTCAGCTTTGGAGCTGGGCTCGGCTCGAAAACTGAAGTGGAACCCTCACCCCCATTACCCAGAACATGTCCTTGCCTCAACGTACCACCTGTCCCTCTTTCAGCTGTCTCCCCTTTCCCTCCAATGCTCCGATTTTGCCGGCCTCCGGTACCGAAACTACTCACTATGCGGGATTCCACAAACAGCAGACTGTCGAATTGGCCTCTCATTGACTGAATCTTAAGTTTGAGCCTCGACCGAGTCGGATGAGTCAGACCTGCAGTTTCTACTCCTTTGAACTGTGGACGCCTTTCTTCTCTACCCAGTTGCAGAACCTGTGCTGACGCCCTTACAATTCTCTCACCATCCTGAAGAGACAGAAGCGATGTCCCTCTCATTTGGAACACATTCTTCGTTTCGACGTCAACCCTCAGATATTGAAGAAGCGAGTGAACATTGAGTGTTGGGATCCCATCCCATTTGCAAATCCTGATCATACCCACGCAGTTCCCCGTTAAAATGACACGGACCTCCTCTTAGATATTTCTACTTTCCTGCAATTCACAACTCAAACATACAGAGGCCTCGCCAGAGACCAAACTGACAGATCTTGCAATATATCTGACGTGGAGTCAGCAAACGTCTCACTGACAATAATTTTGCTGACGATTTTTTTCGTTTCACTCTATAACTTTTTTTGTCTCTCCCGCTGTTAAGACACGGTTAAACCCTTCTGCTAATTTCAAGCAGCAAAACAGAAAAGATTCACCCCGAGCTGTAACCTGTTGAAATTCGACAGCAAAGTACTATCCCAGAGGTCCTTAGTTACAGTAAACGTTAACAACGTTCTTCTTAAAGTCCAACAGAGAATATTAAAACCAACAACTATTTGCAACTCTTTTCTTTTAAACTTATCTTTTACCTCCCACTCTTCAATACGAGTCCCATTATAAATACATCTCCGAAGATTTTATATAAACCCAAATTTCAAAACCACTTCTCTTTGTATTTTCCTCCGCAGATTTATTTTTTCTGTGTCCTCTACATGATGTTCTGCTGTGCAAACTTGTTCTAGACAGGTATGTTTCAGTGAGCTGTTCTGCTGGCACTTTGTTCCTGTCCGTGGCTTGGCAAGTGCGTCAAAACAGTTCAGAAATATTTGGTTTTACACCCCAGAACATCGGTTCGTTTCATTGGTTTTAAATCATCAAAATACGAAATTCAATTTTGGTTGGATGTTTGGATCTTGGGGCATAATTTAAACTGACTGGCCGAGATTGATATTTGTTTTTGTCTCATCGCAACGCAACTGCTGCTAGCTGTTTCGACCAGTTGTTACATTGCTCCCTTACTCAGAACGCTATGTGCTGTTTGCTTACAAGCTTTTGATTTTATTTTTCTTAAAGGTACAGTAGATCTACACCTTCATAATACCTCTCTTTTAAGAAAAAATAGCTACCATGTCTTCACGTGTTTTCTCTATCCCTGAATCACAATATGATGATGTACATGTGATTTCAATATAAGTTCATATTTACTTCTTCCCATACAAATATAACATTGGATCGAGACCGAGTTCATCTCTCCGTTATCAGTAAAATCCGCAAGAATGCACCTATGATTACATGTAGCTGAACACATGAAGGGATTTCAACACATTCTAGAACAAGAAGCAACAATCTGTGGGATTGTTCTGTACATCAATTGCCTGCAGCATTGCTGGCATGGAGCCAGTTGAGAAACAGTTGGGAAACAGGAGGCTTATGAAACAGAATGACAAAGACTTTTAAAAATGGTAGGTGAAGGAGTGTAATGCACAAGGTTAAATCAGAGAGAGAGAGATAAAGAAACGATCAGGTGATAGGGAGAAAGGCAGAAAAAGACAGACAAACAGGGTAGAGAACTGCGTAGAAAACACAGAAATGTGCATTTTTTTCCAATCACAGCAGAAGCTGTGATTTTACGTTTTCTTTCTCTCTCTGTCTCCCTGATTCTCTCTCTTTCTCTCTCTCTCTCTCTCTCTCTCTCTCTCTCGCTCGCTCGCTCTCTTTCGCTCTCTTTCCCTCTTGCTCTGTCCATCTCCTTCTGCTGCACCTTTCTCAGTGTGGGGTATTGTGCGTATTGGTTCTATGCATAGTCTGGCTTTATTTTTCTCTCTTCAGCCATAACGCTCTCTTTTTGTCTCCCCGGCTCCCACTTTCCCTCTCTCTATCCCTAATCCTCAATCTGGGCATTGTACCCCCACCCTCATCTCGATCTCTCCAGGCTACATCCCATGATTTTGCAAAATGTAAGTGCTGCAGTATGATGTCTCAGGTTTACAACATAACAGGAGGGAGAACGCTTCAGACACAGAGATTTAAGTCAGAGATAGTGTAGGCGAAAGAAAGGGAGTGCAAGGTAGAACATGAAAATGCAGAATGGGATTGAGATTGGAGGGCTGTGGAGTGGGGGTGTGGAGTGTAGGGAATATATAACATGACTGAGAAGGGTGGGGTTATTGGGCGTTCTCCGTTAATTGAAGATTGAAATTGCAGGAGAAATAGTTCCCAGGACATGAGTAAAAGTGACAGCTTGGAAAGACAGAAAGAGACTGAGACAAGACAGAGAGACGAGGAAATGTGAATGGAGGGGGTTACAATGTCTGAGCATTTGCAGCCTTTGGTTTCTAACTGTGTGTGACTATGTTGGAAGGCGTGAGAACGTGCGGTGTCTTGTTCCTTCATTCCAACTTTAGTACTAACTAGACGTTGTATGTCGTGCCGTCGCTGTCGTCCGCTGGGGAGAGGACAGATCAGCAGTCGTGAGCTTTGGGGAGCTTTATAAATCATTGTCGGAGAGTCTCGTCTGTGTTTCAGATGCGCCACGTAACGACGAGAGCGGAAAGGAACGCTTCGACGCCATGGGAATGTCGTTTTTTGGGGAGCTGAGATCGGTGGGGAAGTGCGAGGAGGGTTGGAGTTCCCTGTCCCTCCTTCGAGCTTTTTCATTTCTATATTTCATGTCAAAATATCTACGTGAAACTCCATTGGGATTTGTCGTCATTTTAATGGAGAAGCGTGAGTGAGTGGGTGGTGGGAGTTTGGACTGTGGCAAGGGAATAGAATCCCAAGACGTACCCTCATGTCCCTCCTCCCACCCCACCGTTCTGTTTGTGAGAGTTGGGAGTGAATAGAGGGATCTATTCCCATTGACTGGGACCTCATTCCTTTCTCTGTATGGCGGTGTGGGTGAAAGAGAGCAGCACAGGTTCTGGGACTGGGAATGTGGAGCCCGGAGGAACTTCACCATTTCAAATGTACAGAAACTGGTGGATCGAATGCCTTCCCCTAAGCTCCCTATTGTCCAATGCTCAGCATGATATTCACAACCTCCATAACAAATGGTCATTTTCACATTTTGCTGATTGTGAGCTCCCGCTTAGTGGGGATTGTGCAGCGAGCGGGTGGAGACAAGCGCGTTGGAGGGAAAAGGGAGACAGCTTAAAGAGGGAGAGTGAGCATGGACAAAGTTTTATGATCGGCAGAATAAGGGGTGAACTCCAGAGATTAGTTCAAGTCTAATTCAAAAATGAAGTGACACAGTTACAGGGTAGGCAATGATCTCGTATATCTTTCACTAAACTGTTAATCCAGAGAGCTAGGAAACGGTTTGGGTACATGTGATCATATTCTACCAAGGTAGGTGGTGGAATATGAATTGAATAAAAATAATCTGGATATAAGTGTCTAATGAAGACCATCAATTCATCGTCACTTTTTTGCAAAACTCATCTGGTTCACTAGTGTCCTTTAGTGAAGGAAACTGCCATCCTTAACTAGTCTGGCCTACACGTGACTTCAGACCCACAACAATGTGATTAAATCTGAAGTGCCCTCTGGGCAGTTAGGGAGGGGAATAAATGCTGGAACACCAAGCGACGCCTTTATCCCGTTAAAGAATAAAAAAAGTACTTGCAGACAGATTCAGTGATGTAAGCCTATTATCACAATGCGCTCTTTGGGATCTTGTTGTCCGAGAGCAGCCTGCAGCTTTTGACTTTACAACACCAGGGTTCGACACTACCTAATTTCAGATATGGCAGGGTGAGGAGCAAAGGTTCTGAACGTGGCTGGTAAAAATACAGAAACCTTTAATTCGGGCGTGTGGAGGGATTGGGGAAATCTGTCTGTATCTTATTGTAGACAATGTTCTTCATTCCAATGTCAACTCCTCTCTTTCTTGTGATCTGAGGTCACGGGAATGGGCTCTGACCGGATACTGTGGGAGTCCTTCAGAATTCCCACATGTCGCTGCCCATGAAATCTTGCTATTCACACCGTTAGAAGGCTGTTCAACCTC